>NC_025996.2:89670022-89755528 GCF_000442705.2 Elaeis guineensis
AAATGGTAATTTTAAAACTTTTTCAAAATTACTATTTTACAGCAGAATTATTAATTAATCTCATTAATTAATACTAATTAACCCTACACTAGATCTAAATATATACAACAGCATGCATTAAATTTGAAATTCAAATTTGAAACAATAAACTTTTTACTGTACTGTGTTCAGAACACATCACCTTTTGCGTAGTCGATCACCGCAATCTGATCACTGTCGAGTTTTGATCTCACATGCAGCCACACTAGTGTCTGCCTCGCGGACGTCCACACGAAGCTCCCGTCTGATCGGTTCCTCACGAATGCTAGTTCTGATTCATCCTTTTGATGGCTGATGTTGATCGAATCCTTCGATCGATGTTGCAACTCTCGGACGCTCTAGATCATCTGCACATTGGTTGAGAGGTGATGGATCTCTCCCTGAAATTGGTGGACTCACGACACTCGTGGCACACCAATCTCACTTTCCAACCCTAGTAGAAACCCTAGGTACACACCAAAAACCCTGCCCCACTTCTCTCTCCTTTTCTCTCCTCTCGGTAAATTTTGAACACTTCAAAATTTTTTCAGAACCTCCCCACACCCCTTATCTCTTCTTTCTTTTTTTTTCCATGCCTCTCCCTTTCTCATTTTATAAAACATCACAAGAGATGTTAAAGCGTGTGAGTGGATAAGAAGAGGTGGTTGCTCACTTAAATTCAAATCAAATTTGAATTCAAGTGTCAACCAATCTTATCCTCATCCTTTGTACGAGAAAGAAGAATGGCGTGGCCTATTTTTTGTGCGGGAGACTTTCACGAAAACCATTCTCGTGTGGAATATTGGGCGCACAAAAGAGGATAAGCTGGCGCATGGTTATTTGGTTATCCATTCAAATTCAAAATCCCTTTGAATTTGGATGGTAACAAATCAAGTTATCCAAATAATTGGTGCACAGAAACATGGGCGTGAGAGAGCTTTGCGTCAGAGAAAATTCACGAGAAAATTTCTTCTCGTGAATTCAAATGGCGCAAGGAAGTTGGGTGGCGCAGGGAATTAAAACAAGGTGTTTGATTCAAATTGAGCCAACCTAATTAAAATAGATTAAGCACAATTAGACCAGATTAAACCCAACACAATTAGGCTTAATTAGGCTCAATAAAATCCTAATCAAATCAGGAATTAACTAAGCCAAACCCCTGATCAAATCAGGGACTAACCACCTTAGCGATTAGATCAACACTTAACTAATCGGGTCAATCCAAACTGAATCCAATTCAATTGGACTGATCTAAAAATAATTACTCAATCAAATTGAGTTAATTAGTGATCAAATCACTAATTAAATCTCTCATAAATATTGAGTCCAAATCCGATGGGCAATTAGGCATCAGAGACCATCGATATGAAACCCTGATCAAAGAGTTCAAATTTCAAATTCAAAATTTGAAATTCAAAATTTTGACCCCGGTACCCAAAATGTGTGGAACTCATGATCAGAGAATCTAATTCTCAATCATAGAGTCCCAGACACATAAGACTCATAATCAGCCATCAGATCAGAAAGAAACCTCTAATGTGTGTGACCCCGCAGGTTCGAACCTAAGCCGGTAGCACAGGAACCAATTCCTGTACTAATCGAAGTGACCATCTAGCAATGGTACCCGATGATCGGATAGGTCGAATAGTCATAATCGCAACATTCAGAACCTACGTGAATATGGTTACCGTATAATTCATCCCTTTTAACCCCTGTGTTTAGGACGACTCAGGGTTAAACTGTCAACCCTGATGAGATCATCCGAATCGTGCTTAACTCAATTAGTCCTGTGACTCCTCACTAGGACTACCCTAGCCAAGGTTTTGCTAAATTGAAACACGACTGTACACAGCTCCTAAACTGGAGTGGTCAATCCCATCTTGACACACGCACCGACAAGTCAAGTACTTGACTACACCCAGCAGCCTTTCGTCACTGAATTAGAAATTCAGGTAGTCCAGTGCCTAAGTGCAGTGAGTTGCTTGCAAGTCACCATGGCAGTCTCAAGTCGGAGGGACATTTATACCCATATCCCATCGGAGCAAATCTTGACAGCAGAAATAGCTTCGGAGTCGGTCACGTTCAGTGCAGATGTACCATTACATCTCACCTGTTTGTCATACCAGTGTCTCCACACTCCTTGATTATGAGGACAACCAACCCATATGGCACACAACGACCTATGCTCGATAAACGTTGTCGTCCTCGGTAACAACGTATCATTTGGTCGCAAACTGGTTTAAGGACTAAGCGACAAATCCTCCTTTGTCGAGTCTAAATAGTTCTAAGAACTTCACCACAACACAGGAGTTCATTAGAAGATGAAACATTTGTGATGAAAAAAATACCAAAATAATTTTTATTTATTTATAATTCATGTACTAATACAAAAGAAGCACAACCATCAACAGACTGACGATTGACTTTGGGATACTATTCCCAACAATCTCCCACTTGGCCTAAAGCCAATCGGTGCAGTATCTAATACCCATCTTTGACTTGTAATCGTTGAACTCCTTCACCGCAATGGCTTTAGTGATGGGTCAGCCAGGTTCTCCTTCCCGTCGATCTTCTGAAGGTCGATATCACCTCGATCCACGATCTCCCGGATGAGATGATGGCGGTGCAGAATATGCTTCGTCCGCTGGTGTGCCTTCAGTTCCTTCGCCTGAGCAATGGCTCCAGAGCTGTCACAGTAGAGCAAAACTGGACCAACAAGGGAGGGTGCTACTCCGAGCTCGGTGATGAATTTTCTCAGCCACACCGCTTCTTTGGCAGCATCTGATGCAGCAATATACTCACCTCGCATACTGAATCAGCCACAGTATGCTGCTTGAAACACTTCCAGCAGACAGCCCCATCATTAAAGGTAAAAATAAATCCTGACACACTCTTGCTGTCATCGCAATTAGACTGAAAACTAGAATCTGTAAATCCTATAAGTCTCAAATCCGATTCACCATATACAAGCCACTGGTCCTTAGTATTTCTTAAATACTTCAGGATGGTTTTAACAACCTTCCAGTGATTCTCCCCTAGATCAGATTGGTATCTACTCACTACCCCTAGTGAGTATGCCACATCTGATCGTGTACATGTCATGGCGTACATGATAGATTCCACTGCTGAAGCATATGAAATTCTACCCATACGCTCTCTCTCTTGAGGTGTTGTCGGACAATCCCTTTTCGAGAGAAAAATTCCATGGCCTATTGGTAGATAGCCTTTCTTGGAATTCTCCATGCTGAACCTTTTCAGCATAGTATCAATGTACGTGGACTGGGATAAGCCAAGCAACCTTTTGGATCTATCCCTGTAGATCCTCATCCCTAGGATATAGGAAGCTTCTCCCAGATCCTTCATGGAGAACTGTGACGATAGCCAAATCTTTATTCCCTATAATGCAGGGACATCATTCCTGATTAAGAGAATGTCATCCACATACAATACAAGAAATACTACTACTGGACCATTAGCCCACTTATAAATGCAGGGCTCTTCTCCGTTCTTAACGAAGCCATACGTTTTGATCGTCCTATCAAAATGTATGTTCCAACTCCGAGATGCTTGCTTAAGTCCATAAATAGACCTTTGTAGCTTGCATACCTTAGACTCATCTGTGGATGTGAACCCTTCAGGTTGTATCATATACACCTCTTCGTCCAGCTCTCCGTTTAGGAAAGCTGTCTTCACATCCATCTGCCAGATTTCATAGTCTAGATGGGCAGCTATCGCAAGCATAATCCGAATGGATTTAAGCATTGCCACAGGAGAGAACATCTCGTCATAGTCTATACCATAACGTTGACGATATCTCTTGACAACCAGACGGGCTTTATAGGTCTCCACCTTTCCGTCTGCGCCCCTCTTCCTCTTGAAGACCCACTTACACCCTATGGGTTTCACTCCTTCGGGTGAGTCAACCAATGTCCACACATCGTTGACCTTCATGGACTCCATTTCGGATTTCATGGCCTCTAGCCATTTCTCAGAGTCAGGTCTCTGCATTGCATTCATGTAGGTGATCGGATCCTCATCATTTTCATCAAGTTCGACAGGATCGCCATCCCGGACAAGAAACCATAGTATTGTCTGGTTGATGTGGTACTCTACCAGACCACCTGAAGGGTGCATAATCAATGGGCTCCGAATTTGATCTAATCAAATCCGGTTCAGGTTCAGTAACATGTGTCGGTTTTTTCACCTGTTGAACTTCATCAAGTTCGACCTTAGAGGCAACAGTTCCTTCACTAAGGAACTCCTTTTCTAAAAAGATTGCCTTAAGGCTAACAAACACCTTTTGCTCATCAGCAAGGTAGAAATAATACCCTTTAGTCTCTTTTGGATATCCTATAAAATTACACTTGTCAGACCTAGGTCCAAACTTATCTGTAATTAAACGTTTAACATAAGCCGAACACCCCCAAACCCTAAGGTGCGAGAGTACTGGCTTACGTCCTATCCATATCTCATATGGCATTTTGACTACAGACTTACTTGGAACTCTATTTAGAAAGTAACAAGCCGATTCGAGCGCATATCCCCAGAGGAAGATTGGCAGACCAGCAAACCCCATCATGGATCGAACCATGTCCAATAAGGTCCGATTCCTCCTTTCAAACACACCATTATACTGTGGTGTTCCAGGAGGAGTCCACTGAGAGAGAATCACATTCTCCTCTAGATACGTCAGAAACTCATTGGAAAGGTATTCACCTCCTCGATTAGATCAAAAAATTTTAATACACTTCCCAGTTTGTTTTTCTACCTCATTTCGAAATAGTTTGAACATTTCAAACGACTCCGACTTATACTTCATTAAGTAGACATACCCATACCTCGATAGGTCATCTGTGAAGGTTATGAAGTAGAAATATCCACCTTTTGCACTTGAGCTCATAGGTCCACATACATCAGAATGTACCAGACCCAAGAGTTCACTGGCTCGCTCACCTTTTCCAATAAAAGGTGACTTGATCATCTTTCCAAGAAGACAAGACTCACAGATTGGAAGTAATTCACAATCACCAAGTTCAAGAATTCCTTTTTGAGCCAACCTGTTTATCCTGTTCTTATTGATATGACCTAGCCTACAGTGCCAAAAGTAGACTTCTGACACATTATTTATTCTAGGGCGTTTACCGAAGTTTTGAACCACATTAACAGGCTGTGATAGTAAGTAAATTTTATTATTTAATTATACAACAAACATTGTAACATCATTCAAAATGATATTGTAAATATTTATTTTTATTAAAAAATTATAACCGTACATGGCCAAAAGGCCTACAGAAATAATATTTAATAAAAAGCTTGGACAATAGTGACATTCACTCAGAATTATATTATGAGAATTGATTACAAGACTCATGATTCCTAAAGCTAGAACTGAAACTTTGCTTCCATCTCCAACGTTCAGGAACCTCTCGCCTTCATCAAATCTCCTACTGACCTGCAGACCCTGCATCAAATTATAAATATGATAAGGGCTTCCGATATCCAATACCCAGGTAGTAGTATCACAAATGAAAAAGTTGCAAGGAGTTATCATATAATTATCTTGCTTCTTCTTCGGCCTGTTCGGATCCAGAGAGGTAATTGAGGATAGTTCCTCTTTCAATGCCCCTACTTCTTGCAAAAGAAGCACTCCACCTGGCTCTGGTCGGGCTTGCACTTCTTGGTCTGACCCTGTGCAACCGTCCCAGCATGAGGCTGCACCTTCTTGTTCTTCTTCTTCTTGTTCTTCTTCTCCTTCCCAAAGGGTCGACGACAAGAAGAAGACCCTCCCACTACATTCACTGACTCCTTATGGAGCTGGTGATCCTTCTCAAAATTTTGCAGCAACTTCAATAACCCGTGGTAGTTTACTGCAGGCTTTGTCATTCGAAAATGAGTAAGGAATGGGAGGAAGGACTTGGGTAAGGAATTAAGGATCGCATCCTTATCGAGCTGCTCGTGCAGAGGAAAACCCAATTTGCTCAGGTGCTCAATCATCTCGATCATGTACAGTACATGATCAGTGACTGAGGCCCCATCCCTCATCCGAGCATTAAAAATGGCACAACTAGTTTTGTGCCTTTCAACATCGTCAAGCGTGCCAAAGGAGTCGTTCAACATTTGAAGCATCTTCTGTGGCTGGGCGTTCTTAAACCTGTGGCTGAACTCGTCATTCATTGCTGCCAGCATAATACATTGGACGGTGGTGCGGTCATTGAGCCACTTCTGGTAAGTGTCTCGGATCGCCTTACTAGCGTTCGGAGCTGGCTCCTCAGATGCTGGATCCGTTACTACATAAAGGATCTGCTCATGCTCAAGGACGATTTTCAATTTTCGATACCAGCTATCGAAATTAGGTCCCATGAGCTTATCATTATCTAATAATGATCGGAGCGACAGGGTAGTGGCCATAGCTGTATAAAGGAAAATCAGGCCTCTATTAGTACATAAATTAATACTAAAGACTTGGACTTTAGTCTAAAGTTTTTCCCAATATTTTTACGAACTGGTAGCCTCAACCTCCAATTCAAGAAATTACTTTAATTCCTTAATGGGTACTAGAATCCACACAGACTACACACGAGCCCAACTTTGGTTGGTCAACCCATGTGCATCTATGGATAGGTTCTTAACCAGTTGTTTCTCTAAACAACTTCTAGTAATTGATTTTGCCCCAGAACCTAATCAGTAGGCTTTGGCCTCCACTGAAAAGATCTGGTTAGGTCCAACCATTAACATGACTTAATTTGGTGAATCAGACCAATAAATGATCAGGCCCGACTTTGGCCGGCCAACCTAACCACCATTAGAAAGACTCAACCAAATTATCATATTATGAATGATAATTTCATTAGCCAATGAGCACCAGGCCTTTGGGCCTCCAATGATCATTGAACTAATGGGCTCATTATCACTCACTTAATGGGAGGCATTGACTTAGTTATCATTATAACTTAATCATTTTAGGGACCTAATAATTTTTGAGGATTTTATTAAAGGATAGTAGAGAAGAAATCATCCAGCCAATTTCAATCCTCCTACTGACTTCATCAAGTCAAATTAAAAAAAAAATTTAATTAAAGCTGGCATTAGGAGTACCTAAATCAGTCACACTGATTTATCTAATGATATGGGTGAGCTCTAATCACCAAGTGATCTAATCAAAATCTAACTTATCAGATTGGCCAGGTAAGTGAGATCAGTGGTGGGGATTTGCCATTAACTCGTCAATGATCGAATCAATGCGAGTAGCTCTCGCTTAAGAACCACTGGTCAAAACTATCGAACTTACCTTGGACACCAACCAGTTTATTAGTTTTAATTTTGATCAACTTAGTAAATAGGGCTCCACCGCGTAGCCATGAATTAAGTCTATCTTGGTCTAGTTAAAGACATGGACCCATTCAACTACAACTATTGAAGTTGAGTCTAGAGTATCCTTGACCTTATCTAATTCAACTTTTGATTAGATTTGATCAATTACTCCATTTAGTCATTTTTTAAGCTAACCTTAGGTCTAACCCAATTATGGACCTAATTCATCTAACCCATTGACCCACAAGTTTATGCAATTGTCTTAGGTCTTAATTCACAATTCTAGACCTACTAGACAACACTTAATTCTTTTAATTAAGTACTTGGGCTGATGGGTCAGGGTTTGATATTTCAAAAATAATTTTTAAATTTTGAAAGATTTTATTTTCTGTTCACTAAATGTGTTGGCTCATTTCACAAATGGGTCAGCACATTTCATAAACAGCAATCCTATTGCTCATTTCATAACAGAAAATAACTCAAAATAAATCATAAATTTTTTTTTTAGATTTAATCTAACACATTCATGATAAATTTTATAATTAAGTCCTTTCGCTGCTTCATCGACATGGGATATAATTGCATCGGCACCCCTACCGCCATAGGAGACCCTATCGAATGGGAAGAGAGGGCCTTTAAACCCTACTTTTCTCCTATGACTGGACGGCCATGGCAACCAACCCAATTAGATTACTTGCTACTTGGATCAAGTATATCTAAATATACCAATTTTAAAATTTAAATTTTGAATTTCAAATTTCAAATTTCAAATTTCGAATTTCCCATCTTTGAATTTTAAATTTTTGAATTTTGAATTTCAAATTTCAAATTTTAAATTTTAAATTTTAAATTTGAAATTTCAAACAAATTTCAAATTTCAAATTTTAAATTTCAAATTTCAAATTTCAAAATTTAAATTTTGAATTTTGAATTTCAAATTTGAAACTACAAATAAATTTCAAATTTTAAATTTTAAATTTTAAATTTTAAATTTTAAATTTTGAATTTTGAATTTCAAATTTAAATTTATAGATTATACCTTAATCTACGCATGCATATGTATATCATATTCTAGAACCATACTTTGATACCATTTGAAGTGAAAATTCAGTGCAGGGGCAAAATGGTAATTTTAAAACTTTATCAAAATTACTATTTTACAGTGGAATTATTAATTAATCTTATTAATTAATACTAATTAACCCTACACTAGGATCTAAATATGATACAACAGCATGCATTTAAATTTGAAATTCAAATTTGAAACAATAAACTTTTTACTGTACTGTGTTCAGAACACATCACCTTTTACGGATAGTCGATCACCGCAATCTGATCACCATTGGGGGGCTCTGATCTTCACATCACAGTCACACTAGTGTCTAGCCTCTGCAGATCATCCACACGAAGCTCCCGTCTGATCGGTTCCTCACGAATGCTAGTTCGTGATTTCACCCTTTTGATGGCTGATGTTGATCGAACTCCTTCGATCGATGTGTGCCGACTCCTCGGATGCTCTGGATCATTTGCACGATTGGTTGAGAGGCTGATGGATCTCTTCCTAAAATTTGGTGGACTCACGATACTCGTGGCACACCAATCTCACTTCCCGAACCCTAGGTAGAAACCCTAGGGTACACACCAAAAACCCTGCGCCCACTTCTCTCTCCTTTTTCTCTCCTCTCGGTAAATTTTGAACACTTCAAAATTTTTTCAGAACCTTTCCACACCCCTTATCTCTTCTTTATTTTTTTTTTCCATGCCCCCTCCCTTTCTCATTTTATAAAACATCGCAAGAGATGTTGAAAGCGTGTGAGTGGATAAGAAGAGGTGGTTGCTCACTTAAATTCAAATCAAATTTGAATTCAAGTGTCAACCAATCTTATCCTCATCCATTTGTGCGAGAAAGAAGAGATGGCGTGGCCTATTTTTTGTGCATGGAGACTTTCACAAGAAACCATTTCTCGTGTGGAATATTGGGCGCATAAAAGAGGATAAGCTGGCGCATGGTTATTTGGTTATCCATTCAAATTCAAAACTCTTTTGAATTTGGATGGGTAACAAACTAAGTTAATCCAAATAATTGGTGCACAAAAATATGGGCGTGAGAGAGCTTTGTGTGGGAGAAAATTTATGAGAAAATTTCTTCTCGTGAATTCAAATGGGCGCAAGGAAGTTGGATGGCGCAGGGAATTTAAAACAAGGTGGTTTGATTCAAATTGAGCCAACCTAATTAAAATAGGTTAAGCACAATTAGACCAGATTAAACCCAACACAATTAGACTTAATTAGGCTCAATAAAATCCTAATCAAATCAGGAATTAACTAAGCCTAACCCCTGATCAAATCAGAGACTAAACCACCTTAGCGATTAGATCAACACTTAACCTAATCGGGTCAATCCAAACTAAATCCAATTCAATTGGACTTGATCTAAAAATAATTACTCAATCAAATTGAGTTAATTAGCAATCAAATCACTAATTAAATCTCTCATAAATATTGAGTCCAAATTCGATGGGCAATTAGGCATCAGAGACCATCGATATGAAACCCTGATCAAAGAGTTCAAATTTCAAATTCAAAATTTGAAATTCAAAATTTTGACCTTGGTACCCAAAATGTGTGGAACTCATGATCAGAGAATCTTAATTCTCAATCATAGAGTCTCAGACACATAAGACTCATAATCAGCCATCAGATCAGAAAGGAACCTCTAATGTGTGTGATCCCGCAGGTTCGAACCTAAGCCGGTAGCACAGGAACCAATTCTTGTACTAATCGAAGTGACCATCTAGCAATGGTACCCGACGATCGGATAGGTCGAATAGTCGCAATCGCAACATTCAGAACCTATGTGAATATGGTTACCGTATAATTCATCCCTTTTGACCCCTGTGTTTAGGATGACTCAGGGTTAAACTGTCAACCCTGATGAGATCATCCGAATCATGCTCAACTCAACTAGTCCTGTGACTCCTCACTAGGACTATCCTGGCCAAGATTTTGTTAAATTGAAATACGACTGTACATAGCTCCTAAACTGGAGTGGTCAATCCCATCTTGACACACGCACCGACAAGTCAAGTACTTGACTACACCCAGCAGCCTTCCGTCACTGAATTAGAAATTCAGGTAGTCCAGTGTCTAAGTGCAGTGAGTTGCTTGCAAGTCACCGTGGCGGTCTCAGGTCGGAGGGATATTTATACCCATATCCCATCGGAGCAAATCTTGACAGTAAAAATAGCTCCGGAGTCGGTCACGTTCAGTGCAGATGTACCATTACATCTTACCTGTATGCCATACCAGTGTCTTTACAATCCTTGGTTATGAGGACAACCAACCCATATGGCACACAACGACCTATGCTCGATAAATATTGTCGTCCTTGGTAACAACGTATTATTTGGTCGCGAACTGGTTTAAGGATTAAGCGACAAATCCTCCTTTGTCGAGTCTAAATAGTCCTAAGAACTTCACCACAACATAAGAGTTCATTAGAAGATGAAACATTTGTGATGAAAAAAATATCAAAATAACTTTTATTTATTTATAATTCATGTACTAAAATAAAAGAAGCACAACCGTCAACAGACTGACGATTGGCTTTGGGACACTATTCCCAACAGCATCATGACCCAGGGGTGTGGCACCAAGGGCGATGATGGTGGTGGCTAGAAAAATTAAGTTGGAGACAGCTCATCCAAAATAGGAAAAAAATAAGGGTTTGCTTTTGGTGGCTTTTCTAGCAAATCTGTCAGCCGACGGTCTTGTGCAATGACATGAGTGAAAGAATTATACCCTACAAACCAATCGCATATGGGATGCGATAGGATGTTTATTGTTATTTATATTTCAAACTCATATAATTGACATTAATATTATTAATAAAATTAATATTTTTGATTCATTATATGCTGCATCTTATTAATTTTAAGATTATAATGAATCTCATAGGTCTGGATAATGGTTTTAGGACTGTGATGAGATCATGTCAGTGAGATCTAAATTCTTGATAGCCCTAATCTAAAATATTTCTAGTCATTGATACATTGAGTCGGAGATCAATGATACTGGTAAGACTGGCATGTTCTATGTATACTCAGAAAGAGGATGGTTGATCTCACAACCACTTGTGTGGTGACACTAATACAAAGATATGGGTGCTCATTAGAGAATGAGTTCACTGAATTGACCTATGATAGAATAATCAGATGGAGTCTTATTTACAAATCAACTGATAATACTCTAGTGGGAGTTGTGTAAGTAATCCTTTGACCTGAGGTCACCATGGTACCTTATGTACATGAATCCATATTTTGGTTCACTACCTAACTTGGTTCTCTGATCTTTGTATCAGATGTTCTGGATATGGTGAAGTATGCATGGAGGTTGTGAGTGATCAATAAGGGATCAGTCACTCCTAAAAAAGAGAGCGAACATCCTATGTGATCTCATAGGATGGTGATTCTGAAAGTCTTTAGCCAAAGCAGGATGATAATTAGAAAAAATTTTTTAAGGTATCATCAACTAAATCATCACCTTTAGATTGAGATACATAAAGATAAGTGATTGAATTTGACATATTTTCATACCCACAGCTCATCTGAGATGTTGTTTGACTAAAAGATTGAATTATATGGGAACTTGCCACTAAAAAATATTTTGATAATTTTTTATCAAAATTTTAAATCTTTTGGATAGTCTTGACACATTGCTAGACATCAATCTTGACTTGTGAGCTTGACAAAAATTAAAAGAATTTAATTCTAAAATTAATTTGGAAGAGTCCAAGTTGATTGGGACTCTTCAGGTGACCTAATCTCATCGGATTAGGGTTACGTCGAAAGTCCAGGTCCACTGCTGGCTAGAATTAAAACCCAATGGATCACACACTTTAGAATTTAATCTTGATCTAATTTAATTTGAATTTAATATAAATTCTATGGGTTAATTTGATATGCTAGCACATTGTATTAACTCAAGTTTCCAAATTGGTTTGGTTCAAAGTATTTTAGCTAACCTAGACCAGTTAGCTTTGACCTAATAGGATTGGGTCAAGTTGGATTGGATCCTTATCCAACTTAGACCAGTTTCAAGTGGAGAAGGACTCCTCCACATTCACCAAAAGCCACACAAAAATATAATTGCCGCCCACCTCAAATCAGTGTGAGAAATAAAGAGTCCTTCTTAAAGAAGGCTCTTTATTAAACGCATTGCCTTAGAAGATAAATAAAAAATCTTATGTTTTGATGCCAAAAATTAATAAAATTTTTATGACACATAGATAAGGAAGTGTCCTTCTACTCCAAGTATCTAAATTATTAAAAATTCATTCAATGAATTTATTTGGCATCTGGGGATTTGGAGCGCCAAAAGTTGGCACCCCTTCATCCCATGTAACATCCCCTGGTCCCCTATTTATAGGGGATGCCCCAAATGGCTTCTGACTAAGATTTTTGGGTGAGCCAGAGAGAAGGGACATGGAAATCATAAAAAGAATTTGAAAAAATTATGAAAAAAAAGGAGGAGAATTTGAGTGGCAAAAGTTGCTACAAGGGTGGTGAGATTTTAAGCAAGTATTGCTGGAGTGCCCTAGGATTTGATTTTTTCGCATGTTGGAGCCAAAAATTGAATCCTAGGTTATGTGACATTTGAAGAGTATCTTCTTGGTGTCATTTTGGTGGCAAGATCAAACGCAACCAGACTTTGATGCGATCGTCGCGCAAGTTTGAAGCCGGCAGTATTCTTGAGAAGATAAGGCTGCGACTGCACCAGTTGAGAAGGATCTTGGCCAACTTTCGTGTGGATCACTGTTAGAGGATTTCTACCTTGGGGTCTTGTGGAGAATGCCAACTTGCCACTTTTTTATTTTGGTTAAAGTATAATATTTTATCTCTTTACATGCTTGAATTTATTTTGATCGTGTTCGGCAAGGTGATTCTAGGATTTTGAGTTCAGCTTGATAGTTTTATTTGATAAAGCTATTGATTTGAGTATTTTAAAAAATTTTAAAATTATTTTTTACTGCATGACTGGAATCCAATAGTGGTATCAGAGTAACTCTTGTCTGATTCGATCAAACAAGTGCAATATAGTAGCTTAGAATTGTTCTTGTTCATATCCTGCCAAAAATATTTTTGACTTTTTATGAACCATGATTCTAAATTTTAATTATTAAATTATGAATTTATGATAATTTAAAATTTTATTATCATAGTTGCATGATGATTAAATCGATGTATAGCTAATAAGGGTGTTATGCATGCCTAATTAGATTAGAGTATGTTATATTATATGAATTTGTTAGTCATATGTTATGACTTTGATTATACCCTTATATATTTTTTGGCATGATAATGTGATTGCTATTTTAAATAGTAGAAGCATACAAATTTGCATAATTTGTAGTGTACATTTTATGTACTTATATAGTTAGGATGTGTCAAGACCAGTTTAAAGTCCCTCGTAAAATTATATTAAGTTGTAATATCGAAATTTATTTTTAAATCAAAAGTCAAATTCTTAAGATCAATTGGTGTTGAGAAAAGTGTGAAAGATGATTTTTTAATTAGGTCCATATACTGGCCTGACCAACTCTGTTGGTGTCTAGAAAAGCTACGGGGAGCCTCCCATCTACTTACCTGATCAATTTGATCTTCTTGAATTTCGGACTTAGATTGATTAGTGATGTAGACACTACAAGGACCTTCCTTCAAACTTGGTTGATGGAGTATGTCAAGATCTTAGTGAGCTTGTTGTGCTATCCACAAGGCTTACTACAGAAATTAACATGATGTTGATCAAGTGCATATTGATGCTTATGGCATATTTGAATAGTGTTGCTTTGTTGTGCTATCCACAAGGACAGCATTGTTTAAGTATAACTATATGGGATTGAAGGGTCAACTTAACTAGAATAGTATAGCTTGTTGTGCTATCTACAAGACTATATATGATCTAGAGGCCAGAATAAAAGATATTGAGAATTATAAAGGTACAATGGGTAAAGAGTTACCTACTCTTGAACTCATGAATACTTGTTGTGCTATCCACAAGATATTTGTGAGGAATAGAGATCTCAACCCCATTAAGAAATATTAGTATGTTTCTCGATTTTCATATTTGAGGGCTATGAAGTTCGATAAATAGTGAGAGACACAATTAAATAAAAATTCTAGTCTAGTTATGAATGTCTTCATGAGTTATCCGCTTATATTGTGTTCTTATCATTATAGATTAACTACACTTATGGCATCCTCACTGTCCCTTAGAGGTATCCTAGATACTAACAAGTTAATCGGACCCAACTATGTCGACTGGTTAAGAAACTTGAGAATTATTTTTACTCATAAAAAAGTCTCCTATATTTTGGATACACCTGCTCCAGATTCTCTTGGGGAAGATGCTTTCGAGGAAGAAAGGGCCACATACAAGATGTGGAAAGATGACCGTGTGACTGTCAAATATATCATGCTTGCCTCTATAAGCAATGAGCTCCAGAGGTAGCATGAGGACATAGACGTTCCCTCTATTCTTCTTAATCTTAAGGAGTTATATGGGGAGCAAAGTTGAACTGTTCGATATGAGATACCAAAACAGTTGTTTTGTGTCCATATGACTGAAGGCTCTTCCATGCAAATGCATGTCCTAAAGATGATTGATTTGATCACTCATTTGAGACAGTTGAATTTTGCCATGGATGGTGAACTCAGTCAGGATTTGATCTTGCAGTCTCTTCCTGACTCTTTTTCTTAATTTATCATTAATTATCATATGAACAAACTGAACATCAGCTTGTTTGAGCTACTAAATATGTTAAAAATAGCAGAGAGCCATTTCAAGGATGAAAAGACTCAGGTTCTTCATGTTGATAAGATCAACAAGAAGAAGGTAAAGAAGGGTTCTAAGAAAAAACTGAACCCTAAGGCTGGCATCTCTAAGAAGAAGGTGAAGAAGGTCTCTGTCAAAGGTACTTGTTATTACTATGGCAAGAAGGGCCACTGGAAGAGAAATTGCAAGGAGTACCTTGCAACCATGAAATCAGCAAACGTTGCTAAAAGTTTGTATATTATACAAACTAATTTATCATTAAGTACTTCAATATCAGATTCTTGGATATTGGATACCATCTATGGTTCACACCTTTATAAATCATTGCAAAGTCTACAGAAAATAAGGAATCTGAATAAAGGTGACTTTGAGCTATTCGGCGCAAGTGAAGAGTCCATTCAAGCCGAAACTGTAGGAACCAAAGTTTTGAAGTTACCTTTGGAAAATATTTTAGAATTAAAGACCTATTATTACATTCCAAATATTGTTAGAAATATTATTTCTGTACCATTATTATTGGAACAAGATTTTAAAATAATTACAAAAAATAATGATTATTCTATATATTTTTCTAATGAATATTATGAAAATACTTTTATTGATAATGGTTTTATATTTTTTTTACTTAATGATAATGTGCTTTATATTAATAATATGAAGAAAAGAAAGAGAGAGGATGTGAATGTCACATACCTCTGGCACTATCGATTTGGCCATATAAATGAGTCAAGGATTAACAAGTTATGCAAAGATAATTTCTTTGATCCTTATGATTATGAATCATATGAAACTTGAGAATCTTGTCTCATAAAAAAAATGAGCAAAACTCCATTCACTGGACATGGAGATCGAATGAGTGATATTTTGGATCTTATACATACTGATGTGTATGGTCCAATATCGATTCAAATCTGAGATGGATACTCTTACTTCATCACATTTACTGATGATATGTCTAGGTTTGGATATGTATATTTAATAAAATATAAATTTGAAGTTTTTGATAAATTTAAAGAGTATCAAAGAATGGTCGAGAAATAAATTGGTAAAAGTATTAAAGCTCTTCGATCGGATCGAGGAGGAGAATACTTGTCTAGTGAGTTTCTCGATTATTTGAAACAAAATGGTATACTCTCTCAATGGATACCTCCTTATACTTCATAATTAAATAAAATTATGAAAAAGAAAAATCACACCTTATTAGATATGGTGCAGTCCATGATGTATTTCATGAACCTTTCATTATCCTTTTGGAGATATGTCCTCGAGACTGCAGCGTATATTTTAAATAAAGTACCTTCAAAATTTATTTCTAGAACTCCATATGAAATATGGAAAGAAAAAAAATCCAATCTTAAGCATTTTAAGATTTGGAGCTGCCCAGCTTATGTGAAAAATATTGATAGACATAAGCTGGATGTTAGATCCGAAAAATACAGATTTGTAGGTTATCTCATGGAGAGTATAGGATACTACTTCTATAACCCTACTCAACAAAAGATGTTTGTTGGTAGGCATGCCATTTTCTTGAAGAAAAAGTTTATCCAAGAAGGAGACAGTGGGAGGTCTGTTGAACTTGAGAAAGTTCAAAGCCTACAATCTATCCAAGATTCATCAGATGGTTCTCAACCAGATGTGCCCATTGTTGAGGCACAACCACTACACACACCTCCTCTCCGAAAGTCGAGTAGAGTGCGTAGTGTACCACTCATATATGGGTTTGTCATTGAGAATGACAACACAACCCACATCATTGAGAATGATGAGCCTACGACCTATTCGAAAGCTGTCATGAGTAGTGACTCTGACAAGTGGCTCAATGTCATGAAATTCGAAATAGACTCCATGTATGCCAACTAAGTTTGGATGTTAGTTGATGCGCTTGAGGGTGTGACCCCAATAGGCTGCAAATGGATCTTCAAAAAGAAGATTGGAGCAGATAGCCAGGTAGACCTATAAGGCCAAGCTTGTGGCAAAAGATTTTAGACAAAAATAAGGTATTGATTATGAAGAAATCCTTTTATCGATAGCCATGCTCAAGTCTATTCGAATAATGCTTGCTATTGCAGCATACCATGACTATGAGATCTGACAGATGGATGTCAAGACTGCCTTCCTTAATAAAAATCTTGAGAAAAAAGTCTATATGACTCAACCAGAGAGATTTATCTCAAGTGAGAGAGCAAATCAGGTATGCAAGCTGAATAGATCCATATATGGATTAAAGCAAGCATCGAGGAGCTGGAACATCTATTTTGATGAGACAGTCAAATCGTTTGGCTTGATCAAAAATATAGATAAATTTTATGTGTACAAAAAGACTAGTGGGAGTACTATTATTTTCTTGATCTTGTATGTGGATGACATACTGCTCATTGAGAATGATATCCTAATGTTGCAATCGGTCAAGACTTGGCTATCATAAAAAATTTTTATGAAAAACTTGGGTGAAGCATCCTATATACTTGATATAAAGAACTATAGAGATAGATCGAAAAGGATGCTAGGCTTGTCCCAATCTAGGTACATTGACCTTGTGTTGAAGAGGTTCAACATGGAGGGAAGTAAAAGAAGTTACTTGCCCATAGATCATGGCATACAACTCTTTAAGAAGATGTCTCCTAAGATACCTAAAGAGAGAAATAGAATGAGTTCTATTCCTTATGCTTCGACAGTAAGATCGATAATATATGCTATGTTATGTACCAGGCCTGATGTGGCTTATGCCTTGGGCATTGTAAGCAGATTTCAGACTGATCCCGAGGAGGATCATTGAAAAGCTGTAAAAAATATACTCAAGTACTTGAGAAGAACTAGAGATATTTTTCTAATATATGATGGATCTGATTTAAAACTGAAAGGTTATACCGATTTTAGTTTTCAATTTGTTTCGGATGATAGCAAATCGATATCTGGATATGTATTCACCTTGTATGGTGGTGCAGTAAGTTGAAAAAATTTCAAATAGCAAACTGTTGCTGACTCGATCATCGAGGCTGAGTATATTACTGCAAGTGAGGCTGTTAAGGAGGCTGTCTGGATAAAAAAATTTATCACAGAGTTGGATGTGGTTTCAGAGATTGAACAACCAGTGCCTCTTTATTGTGATAATACTGAAGCAGTTGCTCAAGCCAAAGAACCAAAGTCTCATCATAAATCCAAGCACATCCTAAGATGGTTCTACCTCGTTCGGAAGATAGTCGAAAGACGCGATGTGATCGTAGAGTGAGTTGACACCAAGAATAATATAACGGACTCATTCACTAAGGCCTTGTCAATGCAGCAGTTTGACCGCCACCTTGATAGTATAGGTATCAAGTATAGGGGTGATTGGTTTTAGTGTAAGTGAGAGATTGAAAGAATTATGTCCTATAAGCCAATCGCATTTGTGATGTGATAGGATGTTTATTATAATTTATCTTCTAAACTCATGTAATTGACATTAATATTATTAATAAAATTGATATTTTTGATTCATTATATGTTGCATCTTATTAATTTTAAGATTATAATGAACCCCATAGGTTTGGATAATAGTTTTAGGGCCGTGATGAGATCACGCCAGTGAGATCTAAATTCTTGATAGTCCTGATCTAAAATATTCTTAGTTGTTAGTACATTGAGTCAGAGATCAATGATATCGGTAAGACTGGCATATCCCATATATGCTCAGAAATGAGGATGGTTGATTTCACAACCATTTGTGTGGTGACACTAATACAAGAATATGGATGCTCATTAGAGAATGAATTCACTGAATTGACTTACAAGAAAATAATCAGATAGAGTCTTATTTACATGTCAACTGATAATTCTCTAGTCAGAGTTGTGTAAGTGATTCTTTGACCTGAGATCACTATGGTACCTTGTGTACATAGATCCATATTTTGGTTCACTACCTAACTTGGTTCTCTGATCCTTGTGTGGGATATTTTGGATATGGTGAAGTGTGCATGGAGGTTGTGAGTGATCAATAAGGGATCAGTCACTCCTAATAAGGGGAGCGAACATCCTATGTGATCTCATAGGACGATGATTCAGGAAGTCTTTGGCCAAAGCAGGATGATAATTAGAAAAAAAATTTTAATGTATCATCAACTGAATTATCACCTTCAGATCGAGATATATAAAGATAAGTAATTGGGTTTGACATATTTTCATACCTACAGCTCATCTGAGATGTTATTTGACTGAAGGATTGAATTACACAGAAACTTGCCACTGAAGGATATTTTGATAATTTTTTATCAAAATTTTAAATCTTTTGGGTAGCCTTGACATGTTGCTAGACATCAATCTTGATTTATGGGCTTGATAAAAATTGAAAGAATTTGATTCTGGAATTAATTTAGAAGAGTCCAAGTTGATTGAGACTCTTTAGGTGACCTAATCTCATCATATTAGGGTTACGTCGAAAATCTAGGTCACTACTGGCTAGATTTGAAACCCAATGGATCACACAATTTGAAATTTAGTCTTGGTCTGATTTAATTAGAGTTTAATATAAATTTTATGGGTTAATTTGATATGCTAGCATATTATATTAACCCAAGTTCCCAAATTGGTATGGTTCAAAGTATTTTAGCTAACCTAGACCAATTGGCTTTGACCTAATGGGATTGGGTCAATTTGGATTGGATCCTTATCCAACTTAGACTAGTTTTAAGTGGAGAAGATCTCCTCCACATTAATCAAAAGCCACACAAAAATATAATATCCACCCACCTCAAATTAGCGTGAGAAATAAAGAGTCCTTCTTAAAGAAGGCTCTTTATTAAACGCATTGCCTTAGAAGATAAATTAGAAATCCTATGTTTTGATGCCAAAAGTTAATAAAATTTTGTGACACATAGAAAAGGAAGATTTTTTCTTCTCCAAGTTTCTAAATCACCAAAAATTTACTCAGTGAATTTATTTGGCACAGGGGAAGTTGGAGCGCCAAAAGTTGGCACCTCTTCATGTAATGTCTCCTGGTCCCCTATTTATAGGGGATGCCTTAGATGGCTTCTAGCTGAGATTTTTGGATAAACCAGAGAGAAGGGATGTGGAAATCATAAAAAAAAATCTTAAAAAATTTTGCAAAAAAAAAAGAGAAGAATTTGAGTGGCAAAAGTTACTACAAGGGTGGTGAGATTTTCAGCAAGTGTTGCTGGAGTGCCCTAGGATTTGATTTTTTTATATGTTAGAGCTAAAAATTAAATTCTAAGTTGTATGACATCTAAAGGGTATCTTCTTAGTGTCATTTTGGTGGTAAGATCAAAAGTAATTGAACTTTGGTACGATCGTGATGTAAGTTTGAAGCCGATAGTGTTCATGAGAAGATAAGGCTGTGGCTGCGCACCGGTTGGGAAGGACCTTGTCCAACTTCCATGTGGATCACCATTGGAGGACTTCTATCTTGGGATCTTATGGAGAACACCAATATGTCATTTTTTTATTTTGGTTAAAGTATAATATTCTATCTCTTTGCATGCTTGAATTTGCTTTGATCATGTTCGGCAAGGTGATTCTAGGATTTTGGGTTTGGCTCGATAGTTTTATTTGATAAAGCTATTGATTTGAGTATTTTAAAAAAAATTAAAATTATTTTTCACTACATGAACAGAATCCAACAATGAGAAGAAGGAAATAAAGGAGAGGAAGAAGGGCCGGAGCTTACCTCAATCTCGATAATTTCTCTGGTGAGGATTTTAGGTGGGCACTATGAGGGTAATCCGCAGCTTCAATGGGAGAAAAGGGGGAGAAAGAAGAGAGAAGAGGGCTAGGTTCATCATAGATTGCTTTGGAGGGGAAGGAAGAGATTTATAGGAGATTTTATAGGATTTTTTATAGCCTTAGGAGATCAATTTCATCTTGGATTTGATGGGGAAGTAGACTCCCATTGGGAGTCTTTATTTCTCTTCTTTTTTTTTTTGATGGGGTTTTGGGCTAGGACCAAATAGATGGGGTCTCATATTCTTCTCTCCTTAAAAGAGTTTCATTCTCAAAATTTAACATATCTTTATTCTCAAACAAGTGAAGGTTTTTAGTCTTCAGATAATTTTTACCATACTTTCACTATGCAACCTTAATCTAAATTTATTGAATTATATAGGTTTTTCAAAAAAAATTCTAATAAGAATCATTTTACATTAGAATCTAAGAAAGATCTAATCTTTCAAATCTTTAGATAGAATTAAAGCAAAACTTTAAATTTTTTTATTGTTACTATGCCTCGAACATATCACATCAAAATAAACTTTGATTTATTTTTCATATTTGAAATCATTGCATAAGCTTCTATCTCTCATCTAAAATCTGATACATCTAGAATTAATTTAAAATGGATTAACCTTGGATTTATCTGACAATTAATGAGATGATTTCAAATCAACTTTTCTTTATAAAAGGAATAACTCAAATCTTCAACAAATTAGAAGACTTCAAGTCAACATCCCTATGGGTAGAATCAATCTGATTATTTCTCATAAAGCTTTCTTCACTATGATCCTTAGCACATATAGACAAACCTATTTGAAATCCTTCCCTTTCCATGTTAAGCTCATATAAGTTTCTCAAAACTAATTTTTTTGTTCAATTTAATAACAATAGCAAAATATATTTGGAAAAGTAAACTTTTGACTTGAAATTCAACACAACCCAAAAATCACCAACAAATATACAAAAAATCAAGCAATCAAATCTAAATATGATAATTTAAATAACTGAAGAAACCATCAAAATATGTATCCCATGTCCTCATAATAGAATCAAATCCTCCAACAGAAACAAATTTATTTTTCATTTATATGTGAGTTTCACACATGACATTCCATGTTTGAAGAATATTCCTCACTTATATAATGAAATTCTTTCGTAGGCCATACCCTAAAGGACTTCTTTCTGATAAACCTAAAATTATGATGATCAAATAGTTAATGTCAAAAATAGAGAATTTATCGTGATGTTCATCCATATCAAGTTTAGTATTCTAAAATCATCTAAATAACAATTGAACAAGTATACTCAACACAATATATCAATATATCTTATTTTATTCCAGAGTCAACACCTCTCATACTTTAGTCAAATCCTATTTATTGAAATCTAAGATATAACCCATCAATTCTATTGTACACATCATATGCCACTTATGCATAAATTTCATCACAATACCTATTGATCCAAAATCCAAACTTTGAGTCCGTTTTCCTACTTCTATCGTATCTCTAATGATTATAACTTCATAGTTCAATATGACTGTAAGTCACAGTCTCTATTGATTATAACCTAAGCTTTGATATCATAAAATATCATGCTCCAAATCTAAGACATAATACAGTCATGTTACCAAGAGGTATTACCCTCGATAACATGAAACCTAACAATCATAATTAGCTAAAATCTTCACAAATAAAATATAATAGAGGTTCAATTTCATTATTCATCAAGTAACTAAAGCAAGATTGGTCCAGAGTTTTTAAATCAAAAATTAAATCTATTATCATATTTTATAAATAATTGACTACAAGTCCATAATCTAGTAAGTTAGGTTTGAGCTATAAAATCTTCAAGCTTGCTACATAGATCCTCAAGTCTGAATCCTCCATCATTTCTAATTTTATTTCTCTATAAAAGAAGCAATAAAAGATATAAGCTATACTAGCTCAGTAAGTAAAACTTTTTTATCAGATTAAATATAAATTTTTTATAATAATATAATATTTAAAAAATAATAAATATTATAAAAAATAAGTATTTCATAGAATATTTTGTAAACAATCATGCATGCATACATCATGAATATTTTATAAACATGATATATAAATCATTCTTGTCAGATATTCATGTCATGTTTTAAAATATTACTGACAGATATTCATGATAAGGTCACTTTATATCCATGACAAGGTCATATTTTTTAATTGATAGAATTTTTGTTTTATATACCAACTTTATACTCATTGGTGAGGTCATGTTTTTTATGGATGCTAGCTCCGGATATTGATCTTCTCAATTTTAAAGATTCGTTCATAGCTATCTGAGAGTCTTTAAAATTTTTATATCTTTTTCTTAAAATAACATATATATAGATAGAAAAATAGTAAAATTTATGCTTCATAAACATGCTATTTTCATAAAATATATTCATAAAATCAATGATCATCATAAAATATACTTTTTATATTTCATATGCTAATCTTTATTTTATAAAAAATATAATTTCATCAATAACAAATTATTTATATAAAAAATATAATAATTTAAAATAAATAAAAAATATAAGATCCACTTACCTTGTTCATCCTAGATCTTCAGACTTCATTAGATGAATCAGATAATCTTATTTAAAATATTTAAATTATATCAATTTTTATTCTATAAATTTAATAAAATTAAATAATAAAAGAAGATTGTTGTTCAGGTGATCGATCTGATAGACCATCAGGACATCAAAGTGGTTTGGAGTCATCTTATCGGAGTCAACACAGATCCCTAGAAGAGGAAGGGGTAGATAGATACTGGAGTCCTTGTATCTTCTGAAAGAGAGAAAGTGGATGAAGAGAGAGAAAGTGGATGAAGAGAGAAAATAGAGAGAGAACCTTCATATCCTTCAAAAAAAAAACCATGATTGAGATCATCAGGGATCATGTCAAGGTGACTCAATAAGGGTTAATAATGATCAGATGCTATGAATTTCTAACAAAGATCATACTAGGATCCAACCTAGTGCATGGATATCAAAGTGATTCCAGATTTTTTTGAAAAGATCATCTCAAGTTTATAGATCAGATAGAGAGAGAAAAAAAGTCGATGGAGAGAGAAAAACCTTAGAGAGAGAAAGAGAGAGAGACCTCCTCTCTTTTTTTTTTTCTTTTTTCTTTTCTTCTTTGTTTCTTCTTTTCTTTTCTTTTAGGTTTCTTTGGTCAAACAGGGGAGGGACAGGTTGGCAGTTGGTGCTTCAATGGGGTGTAGTGTTATAGTCAGAGGTTGGACAGTGAGCAACCGATGGTGACGGGCAATGGATGGCTGGCAGCAAGTGGCTGGCCCACAAAATTTAAAAAAAGAAAACTCAAAAAAATAGAGGACACATTCCTTTTCTTTTATTTTTTTGGTCACTAGCTTACCATCGGAAGCTAAGACTTGCGGGGGAGGTAGCAAACAAGTGGGTGTCATGACCTAGGGGTGTGGCACTAAGGGTGATGGCTGCAATGGTCAGAAAAAGTGGGAGAAAGCTCATCCAATATAGGAAAAAAATAGGGATTTGCTTTTCTTGGCTTTTTCGGTGAATCCACTAGCTGGCGGTTGTATGCAATGACATGAGAAGAAGGAGAGAAAGAAGGGCCGGAGCTTGCCTCGGCTCTGATGATGTCTTCGGTGAGGATTTCAATGAGAGAAAAGAGGAAAAAAAGAGAGAGAAAGAAGAGAGAAGAGGGTTGGGTTCATCTTAGATTGCTTTAGAGGGGAAGGGGGAGATTTATAAGGGATTTCCTAGGATTTTTGGTAGCCCTCAAAGATCAATTTCATCTTAGATTTTATGGGGAAGAAGACTCCCATCAGGAGTCTTCATTCCTTTATTTTTTTTTTGATGGGGTTTTGGGCCAAGCCCAAATGGAGGGGGTCTTATAAGTACACCAAAGGTATCACATCAAAAGAGTGTTGAAACAAAACTATTCAATGCATTAAAACATACATAACCATAAGTGTACGGAAAGTAGATGGAGAACATCATAGCTGTGAGAGTACTTCCTCATGCTATGGGGAGGATGCTTGTTATAAGGAGGTAGACTAGGAGGCTACAAGTGCTGAGGAGGCAATTTGAGACGTTGCTAGCTAGGAGAAGGTATTGTTGACCCCATATTTGATTTTGATGATTGTCAAACTTTAGGTAATTGTAATTCTAACCTAGTGTTTCAAGAGTGGTTGTAGGTCTTTTCAAGTGCTTAAGGTGAAGAAATAATCCAAAGAAAAGATCTCCAGAAAAGTCACCAAGTCGAGGATTTCAAAGAAGAAAAATCATGTCTTAGACTTGGTAAAGTCAACCCCAGAGCAAAAAGAGCTGACCCATTCACTGAAAGAAGGCTTAAAATAAAGATTTTCAAGTTTCTGATGAATTCAAGATGACTCAGGAGAGTTTGGAGTCAACTCTAGCATGAGGAGAAGCACTAGCATGGGGGCTGAGTCGGCTCAAGCAGAATCCGAGTCGACTCATTCTCAGGAACAGAAAGCTATTTTTCAGATCCTATGATCGAGTTGACTCAACAGAATTTTGAGTCGACTTGGGGGTGATAGGAGTCGACTCGAAGACAGTTGAGTCGACTCGAGCCATGGGATAGACTTTAACAGCTAGTTTTCTATCCTTCTTCAATGGTCATTTTTTCACTCCAACAGCTAGTTCAACCCCTCCAATAGTCAAATCTCTATCTCCAGCCATTGTGAAGCTTATTTAAGGGTAGAGAATCAAAAGAAAAAATTAAGAAGTGGATCAAAAGTTAGAATCATCCAAAATTATGAGCTTCATTGAATATCCAAGTAAAAGAGAGAAAAAGAAAGGAACCAAGCTTCAAATTCAGATAGCATTCATGAGAGATCTTCTACAACTTCTCAAGCATCCTCCCAGTATTCAAAGAAGAGTATTCAAGCTTCAAAAGAGCTGATCATTCAATCTCTTCTTTGGGCATAAAGAGTTCTTTTCTATTTTTCTATTTTGTATTGAAATTCTATATTGTAATTTTGTTTTCTTCACAAATTTCTTTGGAGTGAAAGAAACTTGAGAATAGGCCGGTCTAAGCCCATAATTGGATGTTGTAAAGATTTTAGTTGGTGATCTCAGAAAATCAACTGGGTTGTTAGTGAACCTAAAAAATTAATGGTATAAAGATCTGGATTGGTTGATCTGGGATAAAACTAATTGAATTTGTTTGTAAGCCTGAAAAAATAGATACACTATAATCAAGGAAGGATTATAGTGAAAATCTCAAGAAAAGCTTGGGGAGTGGACATAAGTGTTGATTACACCGAACCACTATAAAATTTAGTGTGTTGATGTTGTGCTCTTTCTAGTCTATCTTTCTTGCACTCATTACTTCATTTATATATCATGCATGCTTTTAATCCTTAAATTTATTTTTACTCTGACTTATCATCATTTATATTTTAAATCTATTACTAATCATCTTGTTTACATTTCAACCTCACATCTTAGTTTAGATCAAAGCACATATTTGTCTTAAGGTTTAATTTAGCTGAAATTTTTAAAAAATCTAATTCACCCCTTCTCTTGGGTTGTTATCTCTGGACAACAAGTGGTATCAGAGCAGTGCTCTGTTATTAATTGTTGACCTAGCAGTGTAGAGCCAAAGATCTTGACAACCCAAATGGAGTTTAATTTGAATGAAGACCATTCTATAGATCATCCCCCACAATTAAATGGATCAAATTATAGTTTTTGGAAAGCTAGGATCAAAATATTCATACTAGCACATAATTATGATTTGTAGAGAATTATAATCGATAGCCCACACACACCTAATGCATTGATTCATGACAAAGAAGTGATTCAAATGAATGCTAAGACTATGAATTTACTTTATTGTTCATTAGATATGAATGAATTTCATGTAATTTCTTGTATTTTAGCCAAACAAATATGGGATCAATTGGAAACAATCTATGAGGGAGAAAATCAAATAGAAAAATTAAGCTTTCAAGAAGAGAAACAAGCTCACCCCAATTTTTGCCTTGTGGCTCATAAGGATGAGAAAAAAAAAGGGAAGAAACAAAGGAGAAAGAAAGCATCAATTAAGAGGGAGCAAAGTAAAGAAAAGGAAGATGAAAAAGAAGAGAATAAGAAAGAGGAGGAAGGTATAGCAAATCTTTGCCTCATGGCTCAAAATGATAAAGTAAATATTGAAAATTTCTTTGAATTTACTTTTAGTGAATTATTTGAAGCTTTTCATGAGCTAATGGATGAATACAAAAAGATAAGATTGAAAAATAAAGAGCCGGAGAGGCACATGGGTTGGCTGCAGCCAGCAGACATGGGCGCATCAAGCATGACCCAGCATGCGGGTAGGCCCAGCGCACGAATGAGCAGGCATGGCCCAGGCCCAGTGCAGGTGCAGGCCCACTATATGACGCAATCCATGGTGGACCATGTGGGATTGCATTATCCACACAACTGCTATGGACCGACCGCACGGTCCATGCACGGTTGAGGGTGTTTCACAGCCATTTCTTGTAGTCTATGAGGCCATCGTGGACCGAAAGCATTTCCCATGCATTTCTCATGGTCCATGATGGTCTAGTGTGTGATTCGATGGCTGTGAGATGATTTGATGAAGATTCGATGATCCAGATTGATTTTAAGATTGATCAAGAAGCTGGGATGCCTGATTGCATGATCGAACAGCTTTGGTTCGAGTCGATCATGATCGGATGGCTCAAAAGAGTTTTAGAATTTATTTTGAACTTGGTATCCTAGTGTAATACTATTTTGATGATTTTGGAGCCTATATTGCTCTGATTGATGAGTCGTTTATTGCATTGGATAGTTGATGATATTTTGGTCATATAGAGAGATTTCAAGAGAAGTTTTAAAGAGCTTTTATGAGGATTTTGGGACTTATTGTTAAGAGATCTTTATATAAAAATTGAGTGATAAATTCTTCTTGTATTTATTTAATTTTTTTCTCTCATAATGAAGCTTGCACGACCCATGGAGGTTGGCTTGAGGCTAATCCACATTATCTTAATTTGTTTGTGATATTTTTCTCTCTTTCTTCTTTCTTCCTTCCTCAACAAGTGGTATCAGTGCACAATAATTGATATCAGAGCCTGATTATCATGAACAATTGATACCAGATAATCCAGATAGAGGTGATGTGGATGAGATTAGAAGATGGAGAAGATAAGCACAATCAAGGTGGAGATCAATCAGTTTGATGAAAAAAATAATTTCTTCTTGTGGCAAGTGAGGGTGAAGGACGTGCTTATCCAACATGAGTTGATTGACGTTCTCTTGTATGAGAAAAAGCCAATCATCATGGAAGAAAAAATTTGAGAGCGGCTACAGATACAGATGGTGAGTACCATTCACTTTCATCTGACCGATGAGGTGGTGATTCATATACTTGGAGAGACTTCTTTGATGGTACTGTGGTCGAAGCTCGAGAAGTTATATATGATGAAGTTTCTCATCAATACTCTCTTCCTTTGAAAGTAGTTCTACCAGCTACGGATGGACGAGAGACAGAATGTGCAAGAGCATCTCAGTTACTTTCAAAAGATTCTTATCGATCTTCTCAGTGTAGGTGAGAAGGTTGAGGAGAAGACTAAAGCGTTGATCTTACTAGCATCACTTCCCCCTTCATATAAGTCCTTGATGATTACTCTTCTAGTAGAAAAGAGCACCATCAAGATGGACAAGGTCACCACGATGATTCTCCAAATCGAGGTGTTGAAAAATATGTCCCAAAGTCAATCGTCAACCTGTTGACGGTTGTGCTATTTGATGTACTTGTATATGAATTAATTAATAAAATATTTATTGAATAATTTTTATCATAAGCTTGTACATCTTCTATATCGAACGTTTGTGTTATGATGAAAGTTCTTAGGACTATTTTAAATCAATAAAAAAAGATTTATCATTTAGTCTTTAAATTAGTTTGCGATCAAATGATATGCTATTACTAAGACGATAGACATATCAAGTGTAGGTCGTTGTGTGTCATATATCATTGATCGTCCTCTTAACCAAGGAGTGTGGAGATGCTGGTATGGCATACAGATAAAATATAGGAGTATATTTCACTGAATGTGACCAACTCTGAAGTACTCTACTATTAAGAGTCACTTCAAAGGGATATAGGTATAAGTATCCCTCCGATCTAAGATCACCACGGTGACTTGCAAGCAACTCACTATGCTTTGGTGTCGGACTATCTGAATTTCTAATTCAAGATTAAAAGATTTCTGGATATAGTCAAGTACTTGTGAAGTCGATGCGTGAGTCAAGATAGAATTGACCACTCCAAGAGATTGAAGAGAATGCTTTATATTTTAATTTAGTAAGACCTTGGCCAGGGCAATCCTTGTGAGGAGTCACAGGATTTATTAGGTTGAGACACATAATGGATGTACTATTAAGAGTTGACAGTTTAAACTCTAAGTCATCCTAGCATCAAATGTCAAAGGGATGAATTATATAGTAACTATATCCAAATAGGTTCTTGAGTGTTGCTTTACATACATTCGGCGTATCCGGACGTCGGGCACCATTGCTAGATGGTTACTCCAATTGGTACAGAAATCAGTATCTGTGCTATCAACTTAAATTCGAACCTATGAAATCACACACATTATAAGTTTCTCTCCAATCACATAGCTAATCTGAAGAGTCCCAGTGAATGGAAACTCTGATGAAGAGTTCCACTGGATGGAAACTCTGTTGAAGTGTCCCACTGGATGGAGACTCTAGAGAAGAGTCCCATTAGATTTGGACTCTATCATTAATGAAAGATTAATTAGTAATTAGATCACTAATTAGTTCAATTTGATTGAGCATTAAAGTCTGGATCAAGTTTGATTGAATTGGATTCAATCAGATCAAGTCTGATTAGGTTATGAGATGACCTAATCAATAAGGAAGAAATGATCCTCATTTGATCAGATCTATGGCTCAATTAATTTATTAATTTGATCAAATTTAATTGAGATTATAGGAGTCTAATTAAATTAGGTTCATCATTTTTTTTTTGGATCCAATTGGATTGGGTTTGAAAGAAATTCAGTTGGTTAAACCTTAGAGTCCCAAATGAGTGGGACTCTCTCTCTTGCGCCATCCAAATTATCTCACTACTTTTCTCACCACATAAAAATTAATTTATGCATGAGAAAATTAAAAAATTATCCTTCTTTTGTCATCCATTAAGGATAGAAATTGATTGATTTTGATTTGAATTCAAAATGGTTTGAATTTCAACTTAAAACCTTATCCATATCCTTCCACACGTTGGCTATTTTTGAAGGGGCTCATTGTGTATGAGAAAAAGAAGTCTTTCTGATGGTTTTTTATATCTAATTTTCTTTGGTAAGTCCCTCTTTAAGTATGATAAAGGTGAGAAAAAGTTAGAGTCAAATTGAAATTCAAAATAATATGAATTGCAACAAACTCCAGTCCTTATCCTGTTTTATCTGATTTGTGCGACAACTATAAAAAGGCCATAATTTTGTGTGCCAAACTAAGAGAGCTTTTCATCATGAGATATTAGAGAGAAAGAGGGTCAAAAATACTTTTTTGGGGCATGAGGTTTGGATGGGTTTCCTTCTTTCTTGGCATGAACAAAAGAGGAGACCAATCTTCTCTCGGGTGAGCGATCTAGAACTATTCTAGGATTTTGGGTGAGAGAAAAATCAAAGAGAAGAGATCCTTCATCAGATTTTTCTCTACCATCCAGCATCCTCTCTGATCCATCTTTGATATTGAAAAGGTTTGAGATGATCAAAGAAAGAGATCAAATCAGATCTACTATCAGAAGCTGACTGTACGAGCTAGCACTTCATGGAGGGTTGATCGGTCCGAGGACTTCATGTGGACCATCTGTAGAGGTCGAATACTTGTGCTGCTATAAATGATTAGAGAAGACTTTCAGATCTATATTCTTAATTATGGAGATCTACTATCCATGCTTAGGTATTGGGTTTGGATCCCCAGAAGTGGTAGATTAGATCTATCACTAATTGCTGTTCTTGTTCAAACGCTTGTAACATTAGATTCAAATTTTTATACATATAAATTCATGTTATAAATCTATTTGTAAAAGTTTTAAGATTAAATTTTATGCATGTATTTATAGATTAAATAGTTTAATCTAATATTCTTTCACTAAAAATTTTGAAATGCATGCATGAAACCCCTGCACGATCCAACAATAGTATCAGAGCCAGGTTGCTTGTAACATGAATTTATTCTTGTATATAATCTGATTTTAATTATTTAGATTAGATCTAAATAATTAATTTAGCATCTGAGTAATATAATAATCTAATTGGATAGATCTTCATAACCGTTCGATCATAGGAGAAATCAGGGTATCACAACTCTATTTGCCCATTCGATGGGATCTTTTATGGCGTGTAGGGGTGCTACATGATCTTTTCCATGATGATAAATAATGAAAAAAATTTTAAAAATTTTATTTTAGATTTGAAATAATATATATTAGGTCTAAAATTAATATTTTGATCATTAGATGATTGATTGTGAAAATACTTTATAAAATTGAAAACTATTTTCAAATATCGAATCTGAACCCATGTCTGTCCAAAACTTAACTGAGAATTAAGCAATCTAGATTTAAGAATCAAAGATCTAAGGCATTAATTTTAAAATTCATAGGTTAATGGGTTAGCTCGAGTCAAGTCCATTTAACTGGGTTAGACCTAGGGTTAGAAATTATTGATAATGGACCATATTAGTAATTGATCAAATCTAATTAAAAGTTAATTCTAATTGGGTCAATTTTTTTTCTTAATCAATTTTAATAGTTGTAGTTGGTTAAGTCTATATCTTTGATTAGACCAATATGGACTTTGATCGTGGCTCCATGGTCAAACTCAAGTCTATAAGTTGATCAAATTGAAAATGACTAACCAGTTGGTCTCTAAGATAAGTATGACAGCTTTGATCGATGGTTGTTAATTGGGAGCTATTCGCATAGATTAAATCTATGTCAAGTTAATGGCATATCCCTCCCATCGATCTCACTTATCGATCTCACTTAATTAGAAAATCAGCATGATTGATTTAGGTGTCCCTAGTTTAACTTATCTTGAGTCCTCTTTATGATTTGATGAAGTCAATGGGAGGATTGATGACTGGTTGGCTGGACCGGCTTATGCCTGATCTTCTTTAATCTGACTTGGTGAAGTCAGTGGAAGGATTAAGATTAACTGGTCAAGTTTCTTCTCATCTCTCAATTCAATCAATTAAATCTTCTAAAATTATTAGATTCTTAAAATAAAATAGTTATAGTGATAACTAGATCATAGCTTCCCATTAAGTTGGATGATAATGAGTCCAACAGTTTAGATGATCATTGGAGGCACCACATGCCTGGTGCTCATCTGACTGTTGAAATTATCATTCATAATATGTGAATTTAATTATGTCTTTCTGATGATGATTAGGTTGGTCGAGCCACACTCGAGTCTGATTACTCATTTGTCAGATGCACTAAATTCTGGCATGTTAATGGTTGGATCTAATCAGAACTTTCAGTGGAGGCACCACACGCTTGTTGAAGAGGTGTCTGGGGCAAAATTGAATGTTAGAAATTATTTGGTGAAACAATTGATTAAGAACCTACCCATGGGTGCACAAAAGTTGGTCGAGCCACACTCGGACCCATGTGTAGTCCATGTGGATTCTAATACCCATTAAGAAATTAGTATAATTTCTCAAATTGAAGGTAGAGCCTATTAATTCGAATAAAATAGTGAGAGAACTTTTAGACTAAAAATCATATCTTTAGACTTAATCAATTCATATACTAATTAGATTTTGATTTTTCTTTTATAGTTATGGCCATCACCCTGTCGCTCCAATCACTATTAGATAGTGATAAATTGATGGGACCAAATTTCGATAGCTGGTATCGAAAGCTCAAAATAGTCCATGAGCATGAATGGATCTTGTATGTATTGACAGATCTGACACCCGAGGAGCCAGCTCTGAATGCACGTAGCATGATCAGAGATACTTATCAGAAGTGGCTCAATATCGAACTATGGTTCGTTGTATTATGCTGGTGGCAATGAATGATGAGTTCAGCCATCGTTTCGAGAATGCTCAGTCATAAGACATATTCTAAATATTGAACGAGTCTTTTGGCACACCCGACGATGTTGAGAGGCATAAGACTAGTTGTGCCATCTTCAATGCTCGAATGCGGGAAGAAACATCAGTCACCAATCATGTATTGTATATGATCGAAATGATTAAGTATTTAAGCAAGCTTGGCTTTCCCCTACATGAGCAGTTGGGAAAAGATGTCATTCTAAACTCTCTGCCCAAGTCCTATCTCTCTTTCTTTACTCATTTTCGAATGACAAAGCCTGCGGTCAATTACCACGGTTTGCTGGGATTACTGCAGAACTTTGAGAAGGATCACCAGCTCCAAAAAGAGTCAGTGAATGTAGTGGAAGGATCTTCTTCTGAATGTCGACCCTTTAAGAAAGGGAAGAAGAATAAGAAGAACAAAAAAAGGATATAAAGTACTGGAGCACTCAAACCCAGTCAGACCAAGAAATTCAAGTCCAATTAGAGTCAGGTGGAATGCTTCTATTGCAAGAAGAAGGGGCACTGGAAGAGAAATTGTCCTCAGTACATTACCTCCTTGGATCTAAACAGGTCGAGAAAGAAGTAAGTTGTTGCTGCATAAGGTAATTATATAATAACACCTTGTAATTTCTCAATTTGTGATTCTACTATCTGGGTATTAGATACCAAAAGTCTTTTTAATATTTGTAATTTGTTGTAAGGTCTGTAGGTCAGTAAAAGATTTGAAGAAGGCAAAAATTTCTCAATGTTGGAGACGGAAGTCCAGTTTCAGTTCTAGCATTAGAAATTATTAAGCTAGTATTCAAGTCGAATATAATTATTCTTAGTGAATGTCACTTTTGTCCTTCCTTTTTATTGAACATTATTTCTGTAGGCCTCTTGGCCATGAACGGTTATAAAATTTTAATAAAAAAAAATAATTTTAGTATCATTATGAATGGTGTTAATATGATGAATGGACAGCTGAACAATGATATTTATATATTATCATAACCTGTTAGTGTAATGTACACGTCCAGCAAACGTCCTAGAATTAGTGATCTCTCCGATATCTATCTTTGATACTGTAGGTTAGGTCATGTTAACAAGAACAGAACAAATAGGTTGACACAAGAGAAAATTTTCGAAGTCAGTGATTATGAATTACTTCCAACTTGTGAGTTCTGTCTTCTTGAAAAAATGATCAAGTCACCTTTTACTAAAAAAGGTGAGCGAGCTAGTGAAGTTCTAAGTCTCGTATATACTGATGTATGTAGACCGATGAATACCAGTGCTGGAAGTGGATATTATTATTTCATTACTTTTACAGATGACCTATCGAGGTATGAGCACATCTACTTAATGACACATAAGTCAGAATCATTTGAAATATTCAAATAATTTCATAATGAAGTAGAAAAATAAACTGAAAAGAGTATTAAAATTCTTCGATCTGATCGAGGAGACTACCTCTCCAGTGAGTTTCTGACATACTTAGAAGAGAATGGAATTCTCTCGCAATGGACCCCTCCTAGAACACTATAATATAATGATGTGTCAGAAAGGAGAAATCTAATTCTGTTAGATATGATTTGATCCATGATGGGCTTTGTAAGTCTGTCGATCTCTTTTTTAAATATACACTCAAGTCGGCTTGTTATATTTTAAATAAAATTTTGAGTAAGTCTGTAAGTAAAACACCACATGAGATGTGGACAGGATGTAAGCCAGCACTCTCTCACCTTAGGGTTTGGGGATGTCCGGCTTATGTCAAACATCTGAAAACTGACAAACTTGGACCTAGGTCTGACAAGTGTCTATTTATAGGGTGCCCGAAAGAGATCAAGAGATATTATTTCTATCTTACTGACAAACAAAAGGTGTTCGTCAGCAATAAGACAGTCTTTCTAGAAAAGGAGTTTCTTGAAAAAGAAACTAATACCTCAAAGATTGAACTTGATAAAGTTTGATCGATAGAAGAACTGACACAATCTAGTAAATCCATTGAGTTGGACTTGATTAGATCAAATTTGAAACTTATTGTAGAAACATCTTTAAGGAGATCTGATAGAGTACCGTGTTAATCGGATAGATACAATGGTTTCTTGGTCTGGGACGGTGATCCAGTTGAACTCGATGAGAGCAATGAGGATCCGATCATCTATAAGGATGCGATGCAGACGTCTGACTCCGATAAGTGGCTGGAAGCCATGAAATCTGAAATGGAGTCCATGAAAGTCAATAATGTATGGACATTGGTTAACCCACCTGAAGGGATAAAATCCATAGGGTATAAGTGGATCTTCAAAAGGAAGAGAGGCGCAGACGAAAAGATGGAGACCTATAAAGTTTATCTGGTTGCCAAGGATTACCGTCAGCGTTATGGTATTACTATGATGAGATATTTTCTCCTGTGGTAATGCTTGAGTCCATTTGGATCATGCTTGCGATAGTAGCACATCTGGACTATGAAATCTGACAAATAGATGTGAAAACAGCCTTCCTAAATAGAGAACTAGAAGAAGAGGTGTATATGATACAACTTGAAGATTTTATATCTACAGATGAGTCAAAGGTGTACAAGCTTTAGAGGTCCATTTATGGACTTAAGTAGGCATCTCGGAGTTGGAACATACGTTTTGATAAAGTGATCAAAATGTATGGCTTCATTAAGAATGGAGAGGAACCCTGTATATACAAGTGGGTTAATAGCTCGATAATAGTATTTCTTATTTTGTATATGGATGATATTCTCTTAATCGAGAATGACATCCCTGCATTACAAGGAATAAAAGTTTGATTATCATCTCAGTTCTCCATGAAAGATTTGGGAGAAGCATCCTTCATCTTTGGGATGAAGATCTATAGAGATACATCTAAAAGGTTGCTTGGATTATCCCAGTCAACATACATTGATACTATGCTAAAAAAGTTCAGCATAGAGAATTTCAAGAAAGGCTATCTTCCGATAGACCAAAAAATTTTTCTCTCAAAGAGTGATTGTCTGATGACTCCTCAAGAGAGCGAGCGTATGAAAAAAATTTCATATGCTTCAGCAATGGGATCTATTATGTATGCCATGATATGTACGTGATCGGACGTAGCATACTTACTAGGGATAGTGAGTAGATACCAGTCTGATCTAGGTGAGAACCATTGGAAGGTCGTAAAGACCATCCTTAAGTATTTGAAAAGTACTAAGGATCAGTGGCTTATCTATAGAGAATCTGACTTAAAATTTATGAGGTTTACAGACTCTAATTTTCAATCAGATCATGACAATAGTAAGAGCATATTGGAATATATTTATACCCTGAATGGTGGAGCAATCTGTTGGAAGAGTTCTAAGTAGCACACTATAGTCGACTCTACTTGTGAGGTAGAATATATCGCGGTATCCGATACTGCGAAGGAAGCTGTGTGGTTATAAAAATTTATCAATGAGCTCAGAGTGACACCCTTCCTTGATAGCCCCATCTTGTTGTACTGTGACAGCATTGGCACCATTGCTCAAGCGAAAGAATCGAAGTCATATCAATGGATCAAGTACATTCTGTGTTGCTACCACCTGATCTAAAAAATTATGGATCAAGGTGACATCAATTTTCAGAAGATCGATAGAAAGGAGAACCTGGCCGACCCATTAACTAAGGTCCTTGCGGTAAAAGAGTTCGAAGATCATAAAATGAAGATGGGTATATGATACTGTACCAATTGGCTTTAGTACAAGTGAAAGTTGTTGGAAAATATATCCCAAAGTCAATCATCAGTCTGTTGACGGTTGTGCTATTTGATGTAATTGTATATGAATTAATTAATAAAATATTTATTTGATAATTTTCATCATAAGCTTGTACATCTTCTATATCGAACGTTTGTGTTATGATGAAAGTCCTTAGGACTTTTAAATCGATAAAAGAGGATTTATCATTTAGTCTTTAAATAACTTCGCAACCAAATGATATGCTATTACTAGGATGATACATATATCAAGTATAGGTCGTTGTGTGCTATATATCATTAATCATCCTCTTAACCAAGAAACATGGAGACGTTGGTATGGCATACAGGTGAAATGTAGGAGTACATTTCACTGAACGTGACCAACTTTGGAGTACTCTGCTGTCAAGAGTCACTCCGAAGTGATATGGACATAAGTATCCCTCCGACCTGAGATCACCAAGGTGACTTGCAAGCAACTCACTATGCTTTAGTGAAAACTACCTGAATTTTTAATTTAGGATTGAAAAGTTTCTGGGCATAGTCAAGTACTTGTGAAGTCGGTGCATGAGTCAAGATAGAATTGACCACTCCAAGAGATTAGAGAGAATACTTTGTGTTTCAATTTAGTAAGACTTTGGCCAGGGCAATTCTTGTGAGGAGTCACAGGATTTATTAGGTTGAGACATATAATGGATGTACTATTAAGAGTTGACAGTTTAAACTCTAAGTCATCCTGGCATCAAGGGTCAAAGGGATGAATTATATGGTAACTATATCCAAATAGGTTCTTGAGTGTTGCTTTGCATATATTCGGCCTATCCGGACATCGGGCACCATTGCTAGATAGTTATTCTGATTGGTACAGAAATCAGTATCTGTGCTATCGATTTAGATTCGAACCTATGGGATTACACATATTAGAAGTTTTTTTCCAATCACATGGCTAATCTGAAGAGTCTCAGTGGATGGAGACTCTGGTGAAGAGTCCTACTAGACGGGGACTCTAGAGAAGAGTCCCACTAGACTTGGACTCTATCATTAATGGAGGATTAATTAGTGATTAGATCACTAATTAGCTCAGTTTGATTAAGCATTAAAGTTTGGATCAACTTTGATTGAATTGGATTCAATCAGGTCAAGTTTGATTAGGTTATGAGATGACCTAATCAATAAAAAAGAAATGATTCTGATTTGATCAGATTTATGGCTCAATTGATTTATTGATTTGATCAAATTTAATTGAGATTGTAGGAGACTAATTAGATTAGATTAATCATATTTTATTTGAATTTAATTGGATTGGGTTTGAAAAAAATCTAATTGGTTAAACCCTAGAGTTCCAAATGAGTGGGACTCTCTCCCTTTCGCCACCCAAATTGTCTCACACCTTTTCTCACCACACAAAATCAATTTGTGTGTGAGAAAATTAAAAAATTATCCTTCTTTTGTCACTTATTAAGGATAGGAATTGATTGATTTTGATTTAACTTCAAAATGATTTGAATTTTAACTTAAAACCTTATCTATATCCTTCCACACATTGGCTATTTTTGAAGGGGCTCATTGTGTGCGAGAAAAGAAAGTCTTTTTGATAGTTTTTTATGTCTAATTTTTTTTTGATAAGTCTCTCTTTAAGTCTGATAAGGGTGAGAAAAAGTTGGAGTCAAATTAAAATTCAAAATAGTTTGAATTACAATAAACTCCAACCCTTATCCTGTCTTATCTGGTTTGTGCGATAACCATAAAAAGGCTATAATTTTGTGTGCCAAACTAAGAGAGCTTTTCATCGTGAGATACCAAAGAGAAATAGGGTCAAAAATACTTCTTTGGGGTGTGAGGTTTGGAGGGTTTCCTTCTTCCTTGGCATGAACAAATGAGGAGACCGATCTCCTCTCAGGTGAGCGACCTAGAACTGTTCTAAAATTTTAGGTGAGAGAAAAACCAAAGAGAAGAGAGTCTTCATCTAATTTTTTTCTACTATCCAATATCCTCTCTGATCCATCTTTGACATCAAAAAGATTTATGGTGATCGAAAAAAGAGATCAAATCAGATCTACCATCAGAAGCCGACTGCGCAAGCTAGCACTCCCGCAGAGGGTTGATTGATCCGAGAACTTTGTGTGGACCATCCGTAGAGATCGGATGCTTGTGTGGCTGCGAGCAACCAGAGAAGACTTTCAGATCTATATTTTTAATTGTGAAGATCGACTATCTACGCTCAGGTATTGAGTTTGGATCCCTAGAAGTGGTAGATTAGATCTATCACTAATTGCTGTTCTTGTTCAAATGCTTGTAATATTAGATTTAGATTTTTATGCATATAAATTTATGTTATAAATCTATTTGTAGGAGTTTTAAGATCAGATCTTATGCATGTATTTATAGATTAAATAGTTTAATCTAATATTCTTCTACTGAAAATTTTGAAATGCATGCATGAAAATCCTGTGCAATCCAACACGAGGTTCTTAGAAGGGAGAACTCAGCTTCGAGCTTAGATGGCAATAGCTCAGCTTTGACAGTTTCTAAAGGAGTAGATGATAGTAAACAGAGCGGCAGAGGATCGTGAAGAGGATGATCTAGGTCCAAGACAAGAGACCCCAATAATATTAGGTGCTACCAATGTGATGAGTTGGGGCATCGTGTCAGAGATGCCCTCAACTCAAAGATCGGATAATGGTTACTATGATGACGGTCTATAGTGAGTTAGAGGATGATGTTGTAGTGATATCTGATTAGGTATCTATATCTTTTTAGCAATAAATTTTAGATTCTGCATGTATCCATCATGTATATTATAAAAAGAAGCTATTTGACTCACTGAAGAGCAGTGATGGCACTGTTCATCTATCGAATGGATCGAGCTATACGATCAGAATCATTGAGATGGTCAGCCAGAGGATACATGATTGTGCAGTGAAAAGATTAAGTGAGATCCAATATATATCCAATTTCAGATGGAATCTTATCTCACTGAGCAAACTGGATTCAAATGGCTATAGATGGATAGTTGGTGATGAAATTCTAAAGGTTATGCACGGCGATACGATGATATTAGAGGGGAAGAAGGTCAAAGGAGGATATTACTACATATCAGAGAGCCCAGTATGAGGTAAAGCTTCAGGAGCCCAGTGTGAGGTAGAGCTTCAGGTGGAGATGGATCGGGTACGAGATGTGAGACTTAGGAGGATGAGAGATGATGTCGCAGAGTAAAGTTTCTGTTACCACAGAAGATTTTTTGGAGCAGATCTTTGGTCAGAGTGAACATAGCCCATGATGGAGGTGGGATCGAGCAGTCTAACTCGACTCTCACGTTTGTCCATCTATGAGACAGTAGGTATGCCTCAGGACGTGGGGGCAAGATGGATCACAGACTCTTAGAGACAGATGGAGGCCGAACATTGAGTTGAGGTAGAGATTGTTGAGAAAGATATCTTAAGATTCGATTCACAATAAGCTCAGATCAAGATTCAGGACAATAAACGGAATCCAATGAGCCCAAGAACAGTCCAAATAGAGTCCAATGGTGAAGATACGTCCGAAGCAAGTCTAGGGGTAGTTGGTATAGCCTACAGGCTGAGGGAGGGGCCCACAGGCTGGTTGCAGGCCAGCAGGTGGGTGTGCGGCCCAGTGCGGGTGCGCACAGGTGCGGCCCAGCATGCAGGCGGGCCCAGCATAGGTGCGGCCCAAGCCCAGCTCGGGCTTAGGCCCGTTGTGTGATGCGGTCCATGGTGGATCGTGCGGGATTGCATGGCCACGCGATCTCTATGGATCAACCGCATGGTCCACACATGGTTCAGGGTGTTTCAGACCCATTTCTCATAGTCTATGAGGCCGCCGTGGACCAAAAGAATTTTTCATGCATTTCTCATGATTCACGATGGTCTGGTGCATGATCCGATGGTTGTGAGCTGATCCGATGTTTGTGAGCTGATCCGATGGCTCAGATTGATTTTGAGGTTGATCAGAAGCTGGGGACACCTGATTGCATGATCGAACGGCTCTGGTTCGAGTCGATCACGATCAGATCATCCAGAAGGGTTCTAGGATTTATTTTGAATTCGGTATCCTAGTGTAATACTATTTTGATGATTCTAGAGGCTATATAACTCCGATTGATGAGTCGTTTATTGTGTTGGATAGCTGGTGATATTCTAATCGTGCAGAGAGGCTTCAAGAGAGGTTTTAAAAAAATTTTATGAGAGTTTTGAAGCTTATTATTGAGAGATCTTTGTACAAAGATTGAGTGGTGAGTTTCTCTTATATTTGTTTGATTTTTATTCACTCATAGTGAAGCTTGCACACCCCAAAGAGGTAGGCTTAAGGTCAATCCATATTACCTTGACTTGTTTGTGGTGTTTTTCTCTCTTTCTTCTTTCTTCCTCCCTCAACAAGTTGTATTAGAGCACAACAAATATAAGTATGATCATAGTTAATATTGTTGAGTTATAATATTTTGTTTCAAATTGGATTTATGATTATGTGTGCATATGAATATATGGAAAGCTTTGATTTTTATTAATTAGTATAGAATATGTTCTTATATTATTTTTGACATTTATTTTTGAACATCATATTTTATAAATATATCTGAAATATTTAGTTAAGATATTCATTACTTACTGGACTATCGTGCTAATCATCTCTCTCTTTTATTTTGTAGATTTAGTTTTTAATTATGAACGTGGGCATTGTTTGGGAGAGAGTTTTTAGAGACAAGATTTAGCACTATCAACTTTGTTGAACTTATATATATGTTTATTATTATTTTTTTGATGAAACTTTATTTGATATAAGACATTTGAATTTGGATATTATTTGGATTGATTAATAAAGTTAAATTTTGAATTTTAGTATTTTTAATTAATTCCATCATGTTACATTAATATCTATTTAAAATATCTTGCATATTTATATAGAGAATTCTTCATAAGTATGCGGTAGTTGCCATAATCTTTAAACTCACGATCTCAGATTGAGGGCATAACACGTTCCACTCTTTGATTCTTCCTCATAGGCTGCTCCTCTCCAAGAAAATTTGCACCTATGTAGAGCCTAGAAGGCTCTATTCAAGCTCTCATCTCCTAAGCGATAAGATCTTTCTCATTAAATAAATCATCATCTTCATTGTTTAAGACCCTTAGCTCACTAAGGAATGCATCAATATCACTGCTATTGCCATGGCCATCTATAGGCTTGGTAGTGGTAGCATCTCCTTCTTCCCTTTTGCAGCAGCTCTCTCTCGATCATGTGCACCTGCCACTCCCTTCCCCTTGTCATCAATGATTTTACTATTTCTAATTGTTACTAGCCTCCTTCCACCAACTCTTTTGACTGCTACTCTCTTAATCTTGATCTTGGACTTGGATGCAACTACTTCCTTGACAATGGCTGCAGAATCTACTAACTCAACCTCATTGCCTCCTTGCAGAGGCATCTCTCTAGTAGCTTCCTCCACGGCACCAGTAGGTTCATCTACTTATGCTCCACATTCATTTCAACAACATCCCTCCCTCTTGTAGAGGCTAATATTTCTAAAATATCTTCATCACACCTAAGTTTCCTCAAAGTCATTCTCAATGGTACATCCTGACATGAGGTAGTAGAAATGGGTATAATTCTTGTACCCTAACTAGCCCAGCATATCTTCAAGCTTTATGATACTAAATATATTTAGGGCATAATTATCGAAGTGGCTGATGGATCCACCACTATAATGATAGTAAGAGAGATACTTGATGGATCTACAATGATGGATCCATATAGTGAATAAATCATTGTCCAACTCTACATAAACTTAACTTGAACTTACATGAGCTTATATAAACTTACATGAAAATAGATAACTTATATGAAACAAAATATATGAACTTAAAATGAAATAGATAACTAAATAAACTTACATGAATAGAGACAACTACATGAACATACATGAACATAGACAACTACATAAAATGGCACATTGCAACTTATATGAAACCAGTGATTGGTGCAGCCATAACACAAAAGGAACTAAGATTCTATTGCACTCAGTTGAACATTATTGCATGCATGCCTCAACTCCTGTTTTAGAGGTTAAAAAAATTAAAATAGAGTGCCCAAGCAAACTGACCTTTCGTCGGCTGATTTAGCATAAAAAATCATAGCAGTGGTTAAGAGTTTTTTGTGCTTCCACTGTGCATTCAAAAAACCACCGCATTAGTCAAAAAGGATTATTCTATGCTTCCACTGTAGCATAGTTATGCTGAACAGGGAATGCACAGACACAACATACAAGGGACCACAACACATGGGCACCTAGTCAAAAAAACCCTTTATCATGGGACTGTCGGAGACTAATCAACGGACCATAGGTAAGGGGGATCACCACTCAAAAAAAAAAAAAAAAAAAACATACTAATGAACATTGCATGCACATGAAAAATGTTTAACCATGACACTATATCTAACAATCAACTGCATGCACAAATACATATTGTGCATGAATAAAATAAAATTCGACCTCTAAATCTAGAGTTTTACTGGCTTAATTAAATGAAATTGACCTCTAAATAGACACTACAGGCATATAATGCGCACTAGATCAAAATTTTTCAAAAAAAAATTGTGAAAAAAAACCATTACCGGCAAAGAAGATGTGGAGCTCCCTTCACAGCTCGATAAAGAGTTCTCAAGCTCTTTGGATGCCTATCATGGTGGTATGCAAGGAAGGAAGAATGGTGGAACCTGAGCAAAGGGTGGGATTGATGGTGCTTACTGAAAATTCGCTAGAGGATGAAGGATTGAAGTAGAGGACTCGAATGGAATAACCCTCGAAATTGGGAAGGAGGTAGTTGAAACCTATTTCAAATCATCTAAATGAGGAAGGAGCATTTTCATCCATTGAAATGGTAGGCTAACGCCATTCGCTGGTCACGAAATAGAAGGACTATTTTGGAACATTTCAGAGAACTTAAAGGGCTAGTTTGGTGCTTTTTAAAGTAGGGGGTACCAATGAAACAAGCTTAAATGTAATTTTTATAATATTTATATATTATCGAATAGATTAATGGTATGGTCCATGAAATATCTTGGCCCAAATTAGTAATAGCTAAAATTTTAAGAATTTGGAGAATTCGGGGTGCAATTGGATTGGGCTAAACTCATGTCCACCCACTCTATCTGCCTATTAGGAGCAGATAGGTTGAGGTCTTGCAAACAAGGGTTGGCTGTAGGCTCAGGAATCCCCATTGATAATGTTGTATCACGGTTGACTTTTAACCTAAACTAGACTTAATGCGGTCGAACCCAACCTAAAATATAAAAAACAAATAATTCAATTATTTTAATGAAAGAGGATGGCATAGCCCACCTTATTTATTATAAAAAAATATTTATGTCGAAAAGAGAAAAAAAGGAAAAAATCAGAAAAGTAGTGCAGATATAAAGTTTACTACTAGTGATCCAAACTGACCAAATCTTTAGAGATGAATAGCAGCATTAATATAACCTTGGGTAAACTAGCGAAAACTCTCTGTTTGAGTTTAAATTTAAAAATAGCTCTCCTATTGAGTTTCACTTAAAAGCAGCTCCCCAATTGACATAAATAACCAAATTACCCCTACAGTTATAAACCAACACTAAAACAACACTGTGTATTAAAAAATAATACCGTCTTATTATAAAGTAATACTGCCTTAGTGTAAAATAATACCGTTTTATTATAATGTAAGGGTATTATAAAACAGTACTTCCTTATTATAATACAGTACTACCTTATTATAAAACGGTACTGCCTTATTGTAATATAACACTATTATAAAATAGTACTGTTTTATTATAAAACAGTACTGCTGTATTATAAAACAACATTGCGATATTAGAAAACAGTACTGCCTTATTATAAATCAGTACTACATTACGTATTATAAAATAATACTGCGATATTAGAAGATAATACTGTCTTCTTATAAATCAGTACTGCGTTATTGTAAAATAATACTGTCTTGTTGTATAACCGTACGAGACTATAAGGGTATAACAATTATTTTAGTTAGACATGGAGAGTTACTTTTAATTTATGTTTGGAATGGGGGGCTACTTTTAATTTAAATTCAAATGGGAAGCTGCTTTTAATTTGAAACATAAAATAAAAATTTTTATCTAGTTTAGTATATAACGTTAGGCGTTCTTTCCTTTTTCACAAAAAAATTGTTTCGCTCCTCCCAACATGTCCAAGAGAGTGATAATACAAGCTTGTCCCAGATATATTATGAGCTCTTCTTGGGATGCAGAGTTGGTAGATGACTTCTAAAATTAACCTTTCTTTTAATTTTCCTACAAATTTGCTTAACGACTAGGCAATGTAGCAATATTTGGTTCATGGTTTCATTCTGATACAAATAAAAACTGCAACCAGTGTATTCTTTTCCGCCAATGCCTCCTTGTATGTAATTTATTTCTCATATCTAACTGCATGAAAATTCTCACCTTTCATGTGCTGCTGTTTTTCAAAGGGTGATAGAAAGAACTTTGGCCTCAACACCGTATCTCCAAGATGGAAGGTCCGGACCTATCCCAGGCCTAATGAGATGTAGAATTTAATGAGCCATTCCCTTTCTTCATTCTTTGCATAGCTTAATAGCCTTTTACAAGCAATATTCTAAGAATTGGTTATTCAGTTCCACAACTGTCATATATAGCTGCATTTTGCTTAATGGCTGCTTGTTGTTGGCTAGGGAGTAAGAAGTGTAGAGACCAGTCCACCAACTAAGAGTCTTCTTGAAATCTGATAGATCTTCCTTGTCCTAAAAGAAAAAGGCATACAACACCAGAAAGATTCGAGGATTCTACAAATATCCTTCCAGAAAGGTGACAAGGATCTAAAATTGTTAATACCTCACCATAAATTTTTGTCTGTTATAAGAACTTTTATTACTTCCTGCCAAAAGCTTCTTTGTCTGAATGATATTTCCAACTCTGTTGTGTTAGTAGTGCTTGTTTGAGTCCTTTGACATTTTCGATGCCTAAAACCCATCCTCTTTCGATTTGCTTAACACTTCCCAGTTGACCAGACAAGAGAAACCACTGATTGATACCCCTTTCCACCAAAAACAGCTCTTCCTATGGTATCTTTATGTTTCACAACCAGCTTGGTAGTTTGAATATAGAAACAAATGCATAGAGAGAGGAGTCAAAACTAAATTCACCAGAGTTGATATTCCAGCACTACAAGAATTTAAATTTTTATTGATGAACTTTTAATGGCAAAGCATAAATCTAGTCACCAAAGCCTTGTATTTAGTGACGACAATAGGAAATGGTCATAACACATCATTTTGATTAATATCTTTAATGATAAAATGAGATTTCGATACAAAATATATATCTTTTGTAATTATTTTTCAATTTCTCATAAACAATTCATCATTAAATAAAGTTTTTTATGGTGAAAAATAATTTTAGCACCAAAATTAATTTTGATCAACTCATTAGTGACAATTTTATAATTCATTATTAAAATTTATCTTTTTAATGATGATATTTTAAAATGGTCACTGTAGATATATATTTTTAATGATAAAACTCATAGAGTAGTCATTAAAAGTCTATATTTTTAGTGACAATATATTATATTATTATAATTTTGGTGTCAACATTGATGTTGGTCAAATCACTAATGATAATTTTATAATCTATTACTAAAACTTATATCTTTAATGATAATATTTTAAAATGATAATCGTATGTATATATCTTTTAATGACGAACTAATAAAATGATCATTTAAATAAATATTAGTCAACATATTCATGTATGATTTTATGATTCATTACTAAAACATATATCTTTTATAATGATATTTTAGAATAGTTACCATAGATATATAATATTAATGATGAAACTATAGAGTGGCCATTAAAAATTTGTCTTTAGTACCGATCATTATGTTATTACTAAAATATTATATATTATGATGAAATAATGATATCATCAATAAAAAGATTTAAAATAAAAATATTTTATAATATGAAAAGTTTTAAATAAGTATAATAAATCATGACTTTATATTAAAAGTTAATATTGTCATAGTGAGTAGGTAGTAAGTAAATATCCAATAGATTTTAGGCTCTTTCCTTTTGTAGAGGCTTATATATAAAATATATACATATCCTGAACTCATAAGATCTCTGTTCGAATCTAGTCGGAATGAATATATATAGATAGAGATGACACAGCCCTAATTTATAATAAAAATATTTTATTTTGATGATTTATTTACAAAAAATTTTAAATCTTTTGTTATACAAAAAAATCATCACAAATGCTTGTCTTTAATGATCATTTTCATTCCATCATCTTATTATGGCCAATAAAAGTTCCTTAATTAAAAGATTTTAGCAATGATACTAGATCCTCATTAGAACTTATTTTTGGTCATTAATTCTTTATCAAGTCATCATTTTTTAGACCTTTAACCATCATTTTTTAATCTTTTGCTACAAACATAATCATCACTAATATTTACCTTTAATGATCATTTATATTTTGTCATTAAATATAATAGTTTTTTCTGATGACTTTATATTTTGGTCCCTAAAACTTTTAGCCGCGGTACCTTTAGTAATGACCTAATGACAAAATATTTATGGTCATTAAAAATTTTTACTAATGAAAGTAGAACAGTTTGTGACTAAATTTTTCAACATTAACAACCTACATTCTTGTAGTGTAGCCAGAGAGCAATCTTCACACTACTGTCAAAATGGGCCGATCTAGCCCAGCCCAGCCTGGCCCGTAAGGGCCTAAAATTTGATGGGCCGAGCGGGGCTAGGCCCATCCAAAAAATAGGACATAATATTGCTGGCCTAGCCCAGCCCTTTAAGGGCCATGAGCCGGGCTGGGCCAGCCCATGGGCCTTGAGTCTCAAATGACTGAGAGAGAGAGAGAGCTTCATCATATTCATACCGACTATCGAGAGGGAGAGAGAGCTTCATCATATTCATACTGACTACCGAGAGGGAGAGAGATCGAGAGTCAGGGAGAGAGAGCTTCATCATATTCATACTGACTATCGAGAGGGAGAAAGATCGAGAGAGGAGGAGGAGGGGACCGGCGATGGAGAGAGATCGAGAGAGGTAGAGAGCCTGAGAGGAAAAGATCGAACTTTGGAGCTTGACTCGGAGGTGGCAGCACCAACGATAAGGAGGAGGGGAATCGTTCAGTCTACGACGTCAGTCATCCATTGGTCGGCGGTGGTTGAAAAGGAGGGGCATTAGTCAGCGGAAAGGAGGAGGGACCCGGAGGAGGAGGGGGATCGTCTGGACTCAGAGGTTGGATGGAGGGATGTCCGTCAGTAGAAGAAAGGAGGAGGCCGATGATGTGGGGCTTTGTGATTAGATTCAAAGGCTGGAGGCGACAGCAGCAATGAGGAGGAGGAGGAGGAGGGGGCGAAAGGGTTAAGGGAGAGGAACCGACTGCTCGGTGTCCTGCTGCTCAACGGAGGTGGTCATCCTATGGCGATGTGGGGGGAACGAGGCGGCGGCGGCGGTCGGTGATGTGGGGGCAGCGGGGCGGTGATGTAGGGCGGCGGTCGGTGATGTGGGGCGGCAGTCGGTGATGTGGGGCAGCGGTCGGGAGTCGGAATTAAAAAACTGAAGGTCCTAGCCTCCCAATCTCATATCGATTAAAAATTAGAAATTAAGTTTTTTTTAATTTTTTTTTAATTTTCATAGTCCACTGGGCTAGCCCGGCCCAACCCATATTAGCCCTTGGGCTGATGTGGGGCGGGCCAAACAGGCCTGATTGTTATTTGGGCTATTCATATGGCAGCCCAGCCTATCTCATTTACAAGGTTGGGTCGGGCCGGCTCTGTGGGCCAAGCTCATTTTGACAGCCCTAAATCTTCATGTGCAACTTGAGAGTTTCCTATCAGATCTTCTAGAAGAATATAGCATTTTTTTTTTTAGTTTTTTGTTGCTCAAAGTTAACTAAAGGTATTCAATAGGCAGTTTTCCTTCTTGCAGCTGAGCATATTAGCAAATTTAGTAGCCAATTTTGCACTCTAACCCAAATAGACTAAAAAACTCTAGTGATGGATCAGAATGGACTAGAATCAGGATTAGAATGGATTAGAATAGGAATTGGAATGGCCATATTTGCCGATGCATTTAGCTCATAACTGGAATCAAAATCAGAATATTATTTGAATACTCGGGTAGGGTCAAGATTGGATTTGGGGGCATTGCATTCTTTCTTAGAATTGGAATCGGAATGAGATTTTGGACAATCAAATGGTTGAAATAGAAGTCACTCATTTCTATTCCCATTTCAAAGCCTAACTCCCGCAAATCAAATATAGTCTAGATCTACTTCAATTCATCAGCTTTACTACAGATATTCCTAATTAGATTGAATAGTAGGAACTAATTTTGGTTCCAACATCACTGTAGTCTACTTTCGGCTTAGCCTCTTCATCACCAATTCCCTTTCCTTGGAAGTTGATCCCATATGCTTTGTTGGTGGCTTGTGAACCAGTTCCAAGCTTTTGGTCTATCATCATGTCCAGTGTTAAACTAGCATCGGAGTGAATGTCCTGTTTTAGGTATAAAATTGTTGATACACCTAACCGACTTCTGACATGTGGCAACATCAGAATACATTAGTTTCATATTGATCTGTAGATCAAATATCAATCCACAGAAGTTAATATCTTGCCATGCTAAACAAGATCAGTTAATTATCGACCTGGTACTATAGCAGCTGACTTTCTGCCCAGATTATATTAGCAAGACATTGGTTTTAGCCAACCTTTCTTTTGGCTAATAAGACTTCAAGTCAGTTATTTTATAGCTATTCTACAACTATGTTACAGCTATTCTCTATGTGGGATAGCTCACAACCTCTCTATAACTGGCTATTCTATTATAACAAACCCCTAACAAACTGGATGGATTATCCATAATGGCTTAACAAACTTTCTTAACAGCCTAACGGCCTAAGCAAGTTTCTCTATATAAAGAGGGGCAAGGGTCTCTCTAGGAGGTAAGTGATCATTCACAGAGCCAAACTCTTGCTGAATTCTCTCTAGTTCTCATATTAAACGGAATCTCCTAATATACATTCACCTTGCTCTCTATTTCTCTATTTTTCACTATCTGTTCTTAAGGTCCCAGCTAACTTAAGCATAGGAGGGTTCTAAATTAGAGGGTATCCCATTGATTTTAGGACTCCTTTTGCAGGATTACTTATGAACTTCGTCAACTAGATCCTCTTCAGCACTCCAGCTTGGTTCTTGACCGATCTTACCATTCTACCTTCGAAGTTTTACAACAACAGAATAGTGCTAGAAGAAGAGCTTTGCCCAAAAATTTATTAAAAAAATAGTGAATCGGAGAGCACAAAATATTTTTTTGCCTTCACCATCTTCTCCAGGAGGCAAATCAGAAGCCGCTCAACCTTCAGTTGTGATTGATCCATAATAGTTTGATCTTCTAGTTCAATAAGTTCAAACTCTAACTACTACTGTGCAACAACTCTAACACACCATAGAGCAGCAATGAGAGCTAATTCCTCAAGAAGTTCTGTCCCAACATAGTAATTAACTAATCCATCGAGATCTCCATCCTGATCATCATCTCATTCAAATTGATCAATCCTTTGAAGGAGAATCTATTCCTAACATATGGAAGACGATGCTCGGGAGAAGGTCTTAAAATGAAGATTCAAAATCTTAAAAAATGATTAATGAAAGTACAACTTGGGAGTCGTTCCCAAGGTAAGAGAGATTTTGATCTATGATCCCCTTTTTCTTAAGAAATCTTTAATGAGCCTATTCTTTTCCAATTCAAGATGCTAATAGTAGAATCATTTGATAGTTCTACCAATCCATTAGACCATCTAAAAAGATATAGAGCCATTATGAAGCTTCAAGGAGTATCTGATGCTCTGCTTTACATCGCTGTCCCCTTACCCTCAAAAAATCTATGAGGATATGGTTCTTTGGACTCCAACCAAGGTTTATTTCTTCTTTTGAGCAATTAGCAAGACTATTTGTCACTTACTTCGATAATAATCGACTCCGTCTAAAGAATACAAATAGTCTTTTCTTTGTTGTAATAGGAGGGTGAATCTATCCATGAATATATGGAGCACTTCAATGTGGCCATGCTTGAAGTTTAAAATTTCAATGAGTTTGTTGCGATGGCTACTTTAAAGCAAGAACTCTGGAGTAATCACCTGATCTTCTCCCTTAACAAGAATTTTTTAGACACCTATGATTAGATGTTAACTTGAGTTAGAAAGTATGCTCAGATCGAGGAAGAAGAAAGTATAATCCAACAGGTGAAAAAAGAAAAGAATGGAAAAAAGTAGTCTCAAGAAGAGGATCATGGAGATTGGCAAAAGAACAGCTCTAGCTGATCTCAGAAGAATCCGAGATCAAGAAATCCATCTCAGCATTTTGATACTTACACCCCTTTATCTACCCCTCACATCCAGATATTAATGGAGATCGAGGGACAAGAATATCTTCATCTGCCTCATCCCATGAAGATACCATTGACGAAAAGAGAGAAATAAATATTGCTGCTTCCATCGAGACCATGGTCATGACACTGAAGAATACTGACAGCACAAGGATGAGATTGAAGTCCTGATTCACAGAGGTTACCTCAATAAGTATGTCTAGGATCAGATAGGATAGGCTATTAGATAGTATTAGAAGGCTGATGATAACACAGAGCATAATTGGCCTATTGTTGGGGTCATCAATATAATCTCAGGTGTTGGTGGAGATCGAGGGGCAACTGAAGATACCCTCCTAAAGAGGCAGCATACTGAAAATATTATTTTATTTTCTAATGATGATGTTTGAGGAGTTCAAATTTCTCATAATGATACTATTGTCATTTCTATGGTAATAGCAAATATGATATTAGTAAATAATAGAAGCTCTACTGATGTGTTATTCTATGATGTATTCGAAAGATAAAAATATTAGATCGGTTAAAATAAGTTGGTACTCTCAGATTCTCTAGGGATCCTATATCTATAAAAGGAAAAATTACTTTACCTACAACTGCAGGATAGGAACCTCGACAATCGATAGTATATCTATCTTTTTGGTTGTCAAAATATCATCAACTTATAATGCCATTCTTGACCGATCTGGACTCAATGCCCTTAAAGCGACAGTCTATCATCTATTAGTTAGATTTTCAATAAAAGAGATAGTTGGAGAAATGCATGGAGATCAAATGCTTGCTAAATAATATTTTTTGATAGTTGCCAAAATGAAGAAATCAATAGAAACCTTGCCAATAGAAGTGTTTGACTAAAAGGATAACTCAGAGATCAGCAAAAATTGAGGTGAACCAATTGAACAACTTGTTGTTCTGCTAGATGAAAATCCAGAGAAGACTGTTTAGATCGGACTCAGTTAAGCTCCAATTTAAGAGAACAACCGATATCATTTCTTCAGACAAATGGTGATGTCTTTACCTAGTCAGCTTTAGATATACCTAAAATTTTTGCTAATGTTATTGTATATAGATTGAATGTCGATTCAAAGCATTGACCAGTCTAGCAAAAAAAAAGGAGTTTCACCTCAAAGAGGTAAAAAACTATAGATGAAGAGGTTGACAAGCTTTTGAAAGCAAAGTTCATTAAGGAAGCCTAATATTTGAAGTGGATAGCAAATATCATCATGGTCAAAAAGGCAAATGGCAAATGGAGGATCTACATTGATTATACCTCAACAAAGCTTGTCCAAAAGATTGTTTTTCTCTCCTTAGAATAGATCAACTTGTTGATGCCACTTTAGAATATAAATTGTTGAGTTTCATGAATGTATTTTCTGGCTATAATCAGATCAGAATAGCACTAGAAGATGAAGAAAATACTATTTTTATCACTAAAAGAGGTTTGTATTGTTATAAAATGATGCATTTTGATCTTAAAAATATAGGTGCAACATACCAATATATGGTAATCAAAGTCTTTAAGCAATAAATCGACCATAACATGGAAGTCTATATTGATGACCTGCTAGTGAAAAGTATTAAAGCAGATTGATATATAACCAATTTAAAAGAAGCATTCAGAGAACTTCTGAAGTACTAGATAAAACTCAACCCTAGCAAATATACTTTTGGAGTGATGTCGAAAAATTTTTGGATTTTTTTATAACCCAAAGAGAAATAGAAGCTAATATTGAGAAAATCTGAGCATTACTTGAAATGGAGCATCGAAGTACAATAAAGGATGTACAATGACTTACTAGGTGGATAGCATCGCTCAGTTGATTCATTTTTAGATCAATTAAAAACTATCTTTCTTTCTTTAAAATATTGAGATAGATCAAAGACTTCATCTAGATGGATGAATGCCAAACTACCTTCGATGACCTTAAAAAATACCTTGGTTCACCTCCATTATTGTCAAAATCAGTTGAAGGAGAAGAATTATATATATATTTATCTATTTTATCTACAACTGGTAGCTCGATTTTAGTCTGAATGATGCAGGAATGTAAAGGCCGATCTACTATACAAGCAAATTACTATAAGATGCTGAAACCCAGTATGCTAAGGTAGAGAAAATAATTTATGCTCTTATCACATTGGTCCAATGACTTCAGCCTTATTTTCTAGCTCATTCAGTTATTATCTTAACTGATCAGCCTTTAAAGTCGATTCTGCAATGACTTGATACATCAAGTTGGATAGCAAATGGTCTATTGAATTCAATGAGTTTGATATCCATTACCGACCTCGATCTTCACTAAAGGCTCAAGTATTAGCTGATTTTGTCATGCAGTGTTTCATTCTTGATGAAGGATTGATCTTAGAAAGCCCAAAGGAGATCATTGGAAATTCTTATTGGGTATTACATGTTGATGGAACCTCAAATTCTAAAGAAAGTAGAGATTGTTTGATCCTAACCAATCTAGAAGGCGTTGTCACTGAATTCATCTTAAGATTTAAATTTGACACCTCGAATAATAGTACCAAGCATGAAGCATTAACTATTCGACTTAAGATGGCGAAAGAACTCAGAATCAAAAGGATCAAAGTTTTTACTAATTCTCAGCTTGTTGTCGAACAGGTATGAGATCAATTTGAAGCTAAAGATTTTATAATATCTCAATATTTATAAAATATAAATGAGTTATCAAAAAAACTTTGAGGACTTGGAAGTTATGCAAATTCTTAGATTGAAAAATGCCTAAGCTAATGCTCTATCACACCTTGCCACATCAAGTTTTCCTAAACTAAGCCAAAAGGTTCTTATCGATTATTTTGAAAAACCCAATATCAAAGCTCTTCCAATCATGTAGATTGACCATGAGCCTAGTTGGATTGATCCACTAGTTGATTACATTACCAAAGGAGTCTTGCCAACTAATCCTCTTCAGGCAAGGAGGGTTAAAAGACCAGCTCCATGGCATGTTCTTCAAGGAGATCAATTATATAAGGGATCATACGCATTTTCTCTACTTCGGTGTTTATGGTCATCAGAAGCTGACTATGCTCTTCAAAAAGTCCACGAAGGAATTTATGAAAATTACTTGGAAGGCAGGTCACTAGCATCAAAGTTATTCGGTAGGATTATTATTGGCCAATCATTCAAAAAGATATAGCTTACCTTGGTAATAAATATAACTGGTACTAGAGGTACGCAAATATATAGCATCAATTTACTGCTAAATTTATTCTTATTGCAGCATCTTGGCCCTTTGCTATATGGAGAATGGATATCATTAGACCTTTTTCAATAAAAATTAGTTAAAAAAAATTCTTAGTGGTAGCCATTGATTATTTCACCAAATGGATAGAAGTAGAGCCTTTGACATAGATTATTAAGAAAAAGATGCAAAACTTCATTTAAAAGTCAATTATATGTCACTATGGTCTACCTCGAATTATTATCATTGATAATGGGTGACAACTTGACAATCCAAAGTTTAAAAAATTCTGCTTCGAGCTCCATGTAAATTATAAGCTTACCTCAGTGGAACATTCACAGTCAAATGGAGAAGTTGAAGTCACCAATTGGATCATTCTTCAAGATTTGAAAATAAGGCTCACTGAAGCAAAGGGACTCTATAGTGTTCTCTGGGCTTACAGAACTATACCTTGAGGACCAACTTGGAAAACATCTTTCAAACTCACTTTTGGAGCAGAAACTATAATTTCAGTTGAGATCGGCCTACCATCTATTCGAATGAAAAATTTTCATAAAAAAAGTAATTCAAATTGGCTAAGAATCGATCTGGATTTACTTGAGAAAATCAGAGAAAGAGCTTGAGTCTGCATAATGACTTATAAACAAAGGGTGGCTAGATATTACAATACTCGGGTAAAACCAAAGCTTTTTCATAAAGGAGACTTTGTTCTCTGCCAAGCTGAAGTTTCCAAACCTATAGAACAGAGAAAGCTTGCTCTCAATTGGAAAAGATCTTATCAGATTATCGAGGTAATTTGATTAGGAGCATACAAATTTGAAAGCTTGGATGGTTCATCTATTCTGCAAACCTAAAATACTGAGAATCTCATAATGTATTATCAATAAGCCTTTATTAAAGTTTTCTTCAATAATTCAATTCTCATCCAAATGAGATTGGATTCCTATGATCAAATTAGGATGAGATGAATAATCCATCATCCGAACAAGATTAGCGAAAACTGATCAAATGAAGATGATATAAAGACCATCCAAACGAGATTGATAAAAGCCAATCAAATGAGGACAATATAGTATATCTATCCAAATGAGGTCAGGCAGTCCGACCAAATAAGGATAATGCAAAGAATTATCCAAATGAGGTCATGTAGTCCAACCAAACAAGGACAAAATGGCAATTAAGCTTGTCCAAATGAGGTTGGAAAAAGTCAAACTCTAGCTTCAAAAATCTCAATCAAAATAGGACAACTTAACATGAGACATCCGATCTTTGGATTGGACTTTATAAATATCTAATGTGAGATATCTGATCTCTAGATTGAACCTCACAAATATTTAAAGTGAGACATCCGATCTCCAGATTGGACCTCATAAATATATAACATGGGATATCTGATCTTCAGATTGGACCTCATGGATATCCTACGAGATATGATTAATCTATAGATTGGACTTCATGGATATCCATTCAAGAAGACTTAAGCTCCAACTTAAAGTCTAAGATGATATACCCTTAGAAAAAAAAGAGATGAAACATCTCAAGATGAAACTTAATTTTGATACATAGGAGATTCGGTCTACCCCTGATGACATCGAATAGAGGTATTTGTTAAACATCTATTACATTAAATTATTAGGATCGATCTGCTCTTAATTAATCAATCTAATTTTTAAAATTATCATTTTTAATATTCTCAAGTTTACTTATTATTAAGCCACATCGACTTCATGATTAATCCAATCAAGGTCAGATAATGTTTATCTAAGTCCTATATAGGACAGATAAACTTAGATCGGCTTATGTGAGGCCAAACAGACTAATATACATATAACAAAAGAGAAGAGAGAAAGAACACATGCAATTGGGAAAGTTTTTCATTAATATGAAATGTATTACAAAAAGACCGCATCGAGTGGGTATATAAGTTTGAGAAAGGAAAAAGAGAAGATGCAAAATTTTGGTGTTAACTTAAGGACCATTAGAAGGAGGGGTTGGATCTTTGGAAGCTTCGACTGAAGGAGACTCGATCGATATGATTGTGACTGCAAGAACCTTAGTAGCTGCTTCGGGAACCACTTTGGTCAGCAGTTGGAGAGCCACTTCGGTGATAGATTGAGGAGCTGTCTCAGTAATAGTAGCTTTAACTGTGGCTTGAGGAGTTACCTCACTGGTAGGTTCAGAAGCCACCTCATTTGATATATTGATAGCTGCTTCAGTGGTCAATTTGCTAATATCAAGGTCAGAAAAGAGCTTCCTGGTCAAGTCTTTATAAATCTTAAATCCGAAGTCAAATGCACTCTCAGATTCTTCGATAACTTCGTCCTAAAATACCTTCAAAGCCTTGAAGTCCTCAACAACCCTTGCAGCATTCTCTTTTTTTCTTTCAGCTTACCATTGAAATATGAGGAGGCCCTTATCATGAATTCCTATAGTTTTTTCAACCTTCTTCAGTTTGGCTTCCAGCTCAGGGATTCCTTCCACCTCCTTGCACAGCTCGCCGACCTTATCTTCATAATCATTTATATTTTTGGTGCTGGTCCAACAGACTCTGGTTCTTTTCTTTTATCAAGGCCATTTTATCTTAAAGCTATTTCTTCAAGCCTTCGACAGTCTTGGCCTCCTTGGCTACCTTCTCTTTGGTCGCTTTTTTACCCTCTTATTTGGCCTTAGGTCCTTCTTCCAAGAACTTCTTATTCTCAAAGAACTAGACCAAGTGCTCATAGAGCAACTTGAAGTCTAAGACTACCTGAAAAGAGAAACAATATTAGATCGATAAAAGCTGATGTGGATAAAAGAATAGAAAGAAAAACTTACATCAATTAAACTAGCACAGTCGTGGTTCAGTGGTTGTTCGATGGAGAAGTCTCTCCTTCATGCCTCCAAATCCCTCTGAGGCATGATTGTATATAGTAAATCCTGATTAAGTCGTGGTGTATGGAATAAAGACATTAGGCAAACATTGGTCCTCTCAGTTGATGAAGAGGGTGGAGTGGTCCTTGGTTGCTTCTGTTATTGCTTCGACGATCGAGCTAGTCTTGTCGGTGTCGAAGGTGCAAGCGAAGAACTCTACCTGGGATGGGCCATCTCCTTTGTAGGTGGGCAGATGACAACTCAGTGTTTTACTGATGTGGAACTCTTGACACTAGCTCGACAATGGTAATGGGAGGTGCTGGAGTTGTTGTCGGAGTAGATGCTAGAGAAGTTCGGGGAGCAGAAGGAGCTGACTTCAAACTTGCCGTATTTTGGCTCTTCTTTGCAACAAGTTTGTTAACCCGATCCTGCTTCCTTTTTTTCATCCCCATCATTCTCTTCAGATTGAACTTCATTATCGCTGTTGCAACAAAGAGAAAATTCTATTAAAAGGAAAGAAAGAAAAAGAAAGGAAAAGGAAAAAAAAAATATGACATCAGACTTATCCCGAGGAGAGATTTGACTAATGCCAATGTTATATAAAAATTGGTCAGTCATTAGTTGACTTAGCTTAAGTACTTTTATACCCAGTAGCATTGCTAAAGTCTCCTCGTCCCTGGGAAGGATCTCATTATTAGAGTTTCACTTGAGCTCAGGCTTCGCCAACTATAATTGAAACCCCAGGGAATGCTAGAAGAAATTAAAAAAAAAATAATTTTTTCAATCGTAGATAGAAGAAGGATGATTGGGACCCAATTTATATTTTAGTAGAGGTAGAAAGTACCAAGTCTTTTTCATAAGGATGTTTCTTTAAGATGAACAACATCCTGAAGAGAGAAATTCTATGCTCTATACTAGTAAAATTACAACAGATGATGAAGACTATGATCATCCTAATAGCATTTGGAGTTGTTTAGATTGGATGAAGTCTATAGAAATCTAAGATATTGCTAATGAAGAGATGGAGAAGAACTAAAGTCCAGATTGGAGTACTTCATCATAAAATGCAACACTCTGCTCTGGAGGTTTAGTGACCCGATTATCCTAACCTAGGACTATTAACTGAAAATCTTCAGGAATGTGATATTTTTCTCTAAGTTTCTAAAGATTGGAATTAGTAGGGATAGACTATTCAGTACCAAGATTGAAGTAGTCCAAAAATCTCCATATTGGAGATTCTAAATCATCCCAACCTAAAGTACCAACATTGATGACCATCCGAGGTGGTATTTCCACCCCAAGCTCGATTTGGAGCTAGATTGACCGAGGTATCCGATCATCTCGACTCTTTTTCTCCCTCATCTCATCACCACCAGAGGATATTTTTATAGAAAAAATATGAAAAAGAAGAAGAAAATGGGTTAACAAAGGAAAAATGGGTGAAAAAGGTAGGAAAACCTACTAAAAAGGTAAGAATATGAACAAAAAACTTAAAAACCTAAAGACAGAGAAAGAAGAGAAAAATTGAAAACCTACCTAAGAAGTGGGATTAAGGATTCTTTTTTCTGATTTTGCTAGCATTGAAAGCTTCTCTCCCTGGCTCCAATGATCTTGAGAGGATTCTCTTCTCCGATTCCGGTAATGTTGGCGGTTGCAAAAAGCTGAAGAGCTTTTTGGAAAAATTTTGACAGTGCTTTTGCACAGTAAAGCAGTAAAGTAACTATCAAGATAAAGGCTATTCTATTTATAAAAGCAACCAACAGCTGAGATCAACATTAGCCACCATTAGATAGGTGACATTTGACAATAATCTAACGACTTTGAAAAAGGACTATTCAACACACCTCTCCCCAGATTAAGTCACGTAGGCTCGATTCGTGTGATGATTGCGACCCCACCAATAACATGATGACAAATGGCAAGAGAACATTTAATCATTCTGGATGCTATCTTCCAAGTAATAATGATCTCTTGATTTTTCAAGCCCTCATGATTGCTGAGAGTTTCGATGAGTTGTTTCCAAAGAGTGGCATGTCGCTTTGAATCATTAAACAATAATAGGGCCAAAACCGTCAGATGGTGCATTTATTACTGACAACAGAGGTCAAAATAGAATTTTTGAACTACTTTCCATATCTGATATGGAGAATGTCACTTTGGGTCTGAAAAGTAAGGGACAATGTGTTGGTACACCTAACCGATCCCTAATACATGACAGTATCAGAATACATCAGTTTCATACAGCTGGCTATTCTGTTATAACAAACTACTAACAAATTGGGTGGATTATCCATAATGGTTTAACAAACTTTCTTAATGGCTTAATGACTTGAGCAAGCTCCTCTATATAAAGAGGGGCAAGGGTCTCTTTGGAAGGTAAGTGATCATTTACAGAGCTAAGACTCTGCTGAACTCTCTTTAATTTCTCCATTAAAGAAAATCTCCTAATCTACGTTCACCTTGCTCTCTATTTCTCTATTTTCTACATTTGTTCTCAAGGATCCAGCTGATTTAAGCATTGAAGGATTCTAAACTGGAGGATACCCCACTGATTTTAGGACTTTTTTGCAAAACTACTTATGGACTTCATTAACTTGATCTTCTGGAGCACTCCAGCTCAGTTCTTGACCAACCTTGCTATTCTATCTCCAGAGCTTTGCAGCAATAGACATCCTTTTGAGAATTCCTCCAACCATCCCTACTAAAGTCCCAATCTCTTCATGCTCTATGTTTGAACCTAGAAAAATTAGAAGTTCATCCATATCCAAGCATCCAACATATATAGTATCTTTTAATCTAGCTACTACCCAATCCTTTAGCTCCTCCATGCATCTCTAATTCCTAGGGCTAGAACTGGGCGGACTGGGCCGAGCCATACCCTTGCCCAAAAAAAATTTCTAGTCTTTGGGCCGAGCTTAGGCCCAATTATTTTGTAAAAAAATAGGCTCGAGCTTGATTTGGTGAACCCAATGCCCGTCCTTCACTGTGTTGACCCCCTCCTCCATATCCACTCCGTCAGTTGCCACCCATGCTAGTCCCCCTAACCACGGTCGCATGGCTGCCGTCGCATCCACCCATTGTTGCTAGAGCACCCACCCCTCTCCGATGACCGTCGCTACACCGACCCCCTCCTCCATGTCCCCTCCATAGGCCGCCACCTATGCCGATCCCCCCAGCCATGCTGTAGAGTCATCATCGCATCCTCTTGCTGCCACTGGAGCACCCACCCCTCTCCGACATCTGTCACCACACTGACTATTAGAAAAATGAGTAGACAGCATGTGTAGATTTCATAATTTTTGAAATACATAGCAGAAAACAAAACGGGTTAAACTCTTTAACCTCACATACAAAAGATCAAATCTAATCCTACCCTAGCCCAGGAGAAAATACAAACCTTGAACACTTTGATCAACATCTTGATTTAGACCGCAGAATCAACTCCTTGATCAGTAGCCTTCTTCTTCTTCTCCTCGATCTTCACACTTGAAGTCACAAAGCACTACCTCTTGGCGTGTGGGAAAAGGGAAAGCCCAACTCTTGAGTGTGGAAGAGAAGAGAGGGAGGAGAGGAGGCGTGGAGAAGGGAAAGAGAGAAGTTTATGTTACCAAAAACTCTATTTTTTTTTTGAAATCCTAGAGACATGCTCTTTATATAGGCACTATCCTGACACATAATAGGAACCTAATTATCTTAAAAAGATGGATTCTTATCTCATAAGAATCTTTTACCTTTTTAATCTGATTTATTCCAATAAAACTAGATATAATTGATATATAATCAGCCCCTTAAGGTAGGTACAAGGGGTGCCCTAGGAATATATGTCAAGTTGTTTTGGTGCCCCATAAAGGGATTTCTAACCAAATAAGAGGGGGTGTGGCCCCACACTCTCTCCTCCATGCCATGCCACATAAGAGGGGGCCAGCCCCTCTGTCATATCCTGAGATTTGGCACCCACTTCATGCAAAAAATAAAAGTAGGCTCCACCCTTTCTTCCATTTATTCCACATGCATACTTAGAGATAATTAGGAGATAAAGAAGAGATAATGTTAGGATAATTATATCAACTAATTGACTTAATCAAATCCTCTTGAGCTCACAATTAAGAGTCCAATTAAACCCAAATAGATTTAAGTTAAGTTAGGTTCAAGGCTATGCACTTGATTAAATCAAAGTCTCGAGAAGGATTAGGTTTAACCGTGGCTAGCATGGTTCTTATAAACCTAAGATGATTTAATAAACCCTAATCCAATTGGAACTTCATAAGTCCAATTGATAAATTTGAGATTAAATCTCTTAATGTGTTACCCCATTGATTTCATTTTATCTGGTAGTGAGATATATTGTGATTTCCATCACAATATTATCAAAACTCTTTTTGATGGATTAGAATATTTTTAATTTTATCCTTCGAGAGTCATTGATCATCAAGATGATATCTGATAAGTCTCATACTCCATCAGTAACACCTAGCAATATGTAGTGGCAACCCAGTATAATGAAAGTACGAACCTCTAGGTGCAGTTATCATATGATTCAGTCCTTCTATCGTGAGTCCCGACTTGACGGAGGTCATGAAAAACTTGTCAGACCCCATCATCAGTCATATGCAAGATTGGCTCAACTCGAGTTTATTTGTGAATCCCATGAAAATTCTTTTTCAGTGTTCATACTTACTTTGGTCAAAAAAATTTTGAACTCAATCTCGCAAATCGCATAGGACTTCTCCTATTCTATCAAGATCGATAGACTCCATCTAGGTACATCCTACTCCAAACAACGAACCTGAACCTACTGAAGCTAACATACACAGTAAGGACCCGAATGGCTAGGGACTAAGGGAACGTGCAGTCAAACCCAATAGGTTCAGGTGAGACTTAGGCTCTATGTGCTTGAACTTCTGGTGAGACCTGGACTCTTTAGCGAGAGCTATGGCACCGTTGTTGTCGTAGTGCTATGCAATAACATTTGATGGTATCAAATTCAGTTCCGTAATGAACTTCTTGAATCAAAAAACTTCTTTAGTAGCTTCAGAGGTGGCGATGTACTTGACTTCTATAGTCGAATCTACAATGATCAACTGCTTGAAACTCATCTAGCTAACTATACCATCATTATATAAGAAGATATATCTCGATGTAGATTTTCTGTCATCGACATCAGTCATAAAATCTGAATCAATGTATCCATCGACTTTCAGCTCTGATCCTCCACTAAAGAACAACATCAAATCTTAGTCCTTCTCAAGTACCTAAAGATATTTTTAACAGCACTACAGTGTTCTTCACCTGAATTTGCCTGATATCTACTCATGACACTCACGGCTAGTGCTATATCAGGGTATGTACATAACATGAATATATGAGGCTCCCTATTGCCGAAGCATAAGGGATCTTGCTCATATTAGATGTATGTCCTAGAAGTCAATATGGCTGATATATTGTAATAAATTTAGGATATAATTTTATACTTAATACATTGATATGATCAAGTAAAAGGGCAAGTTTATTTTTTATTCAAGTGTGATATGTCCTTGAATTATCTATAAAATTAATTTTTGATATATATTCTCAAGATGTTGAGAATTAGAGACATGTATTTAATTCTTAAATACTCTCAATCATAGGATCATCATGAGAATGGTGATCAATCCGGATAGATGGCGTACAGATCGCTTTCTTTGAGATAGATGGGTCTTTAGTCTATCATGTAGAGATACTAGATGATGAGTGTGGATAGTTGTTAGAGAATAACTAGTACTGAACATGATCATACGAGAGATCACTTAAATTTCTACTCGATCGTCAGTGATCATCTTGATGCTGTAGTAGTGTGACTGAATCTTTGACCTAAGATGGTACTGCTACTCGTAGTGAGGTTGTTGGAGTTTGATTGACATATAAACATGGGTCTCAATGAGCCCTTATAGTAGATATTGATGACAGTTGATCTATTATAGGAGTAGGGTATGCATCAAGATGGGATCTATCGATCTTGGTAGAAGAGAGTAGTCCTATGAGATTTGAGAGGCTAAATTTAAGAATCTATGGCCACAGTAGTATGATTGATGGAAAAGAGTTTTCATAGAAGTCACAAATGGATTTGAGCTAATTGAATCTATCATATGACGATGTTGAGATTTGATGATTTATCCATGACCTGCCATCTAGTCGGAACTCATGATAAAGGGACTATATCACACGTTAACTACACCTAGAGGTTCATTTCAGTTCTACTGGATTGTCACTATATACTGCTAGATATCACTGATGGATTTTAAGAGCTCACTAGGGTTGTTCTGGATCGATAATCCTTGATGAGTTAGAGTGAAATTATTCCAACCCATTGAAAAGAGTTTCAATGATACTTTGATAGAGATCATTGTATATCTCACTATCAGATAGAATTGAACCTATGGGATTACACAATAAAGAGATTAGGTCCAAAATTAGCAATTGAGCTTATGGAGTGTCAATTGGGTTTAAAAAAATCCGATTGGATTCAAGATAACCTTGCTAGCATATGATTGGACCCAATTCTTCTTTTCGTTTGGATTTCTTATTTGATAAGATAATTTAAATTTAATTATCTGCTAATAATCTATATAAATTAGATTCATTGGACTTCAATTATTGGGTGTCTAAGATTTTGGATCAAATAAATTAAGGGTGCAAGTCTTTTATTAATTTTTTTGATAGTTATTATAGGGTGCCACCTTGATTTGATCAAGTTGGACGTGTCCAATGATTAGAGGGCTTATGGATCTCATATGGGGCATTCCTTGAGTGCAAAAGAGGGTATGTTTATTTGGGTTCAAGAGCTCCAAGAGTTGGCACCTAATAAGATTCTTAATGTAAGTTGAATAACTTAAGTTATTAGAAAACCTAATGTTAGTAAGACTTGTATTATGAGATTGAATAGGATTCAATCCTTATGTCTATTTAAAGAAATCTTTACTAAGATCCTTAGAGCATCCAACCAGTAAGCCCCATGCCATAAAGAGAAGCCCCCATGCCCTCTCTTCTTCTCCCTTCCTCCTCCCCTCTCTTCTACTTGGGACGTCCCACACGTCCCCCTTGTTGGGGCGTTCCTTCTTCCTCACGCCCAAGGCTGTTGGGTGTCCCTCCTTTACTGGTTCCTGGTGTTTGATAGCAACACAAAGCAAGGGAGAAAGACAAGATAAGAAAAGAAGAAGAAGATCAAAGAAAGAGATCAAGTGTTGATCGCAATCCAGGCTTCGTTCAGATTCAGTAGGTTGAATTTTTCTAGAGAAAAAAATTTAATTTGAAGAGGGCTATTCCAGGCTAATCCTGAGTAGATGCCCATAGAGATCAAATACTTATGTCACGCCCCTGACCCGAGATTTTGAATCGAGGGTCATGGCAACTGCCGCATACTCATAGAAAACTCTTCCTATAAGCATGCAAGGCATCTTATCATACTATCCTAAAACAACAGCAGAATAATTAGTCAAAAATTTAAATCCAAAACATAACGATCTAAATTTTTTCTTTAATATCTTAATAAATTCAACAATGATTCATAGGCTTTACATCAAATTTATTAAGCCTTTCAACCTAAAATAAAAGTATAAAGATTCTGCTTCTGATCACTCTTCCATTCACATCTCGTATCATCTAAATTCCTCAACATCTGTAAAAATAGTAAAATAGGAGGTAATGAGCTAGACAGCCCAGTAAGCAATGATCACTTTTCAACAGATTTCATCAAGCATTTAAGTAAATAATCATTTATAGAAAATAAGCATATATAGTTCATCAATTCGAAATCAATTTCAATTATGCAACATAATTCATGCCAATTTCATTTCTTTTTCAAAAATTCAAGTTTCTTTTCAGATTTTAATTTCTTTCGTTCTTAAATTCTTTTCGTCAACCATGAGCTATGACCATATTTTTTCTGTGGCAGGGTCATAACACCGCGTATCTTCTTGCGGTGAGCTGCAAATCATCTGGCAGCAAAGTCCTTCGGAACTGCTGGTCTCTCTGGCGGTTTGTTGCTGGTCTCTCTGATGACATGAACTCTCAGTACAAATTAATTGCCAACGTATATGCCCCCATTAACAGGGTCCTTTACATAGTCAGGTTGTCAATTCATCATGTTTCTTATATCATAATTCTTCATAAATCATATTTCATGTTCTAATTTCGATAATAAAATATATAAACATGTAGTATCGAAATCAATCAATATAATACATCATGAAATCAATATGTTCAATCATGCTTCATCATAATATTTTAAATAAGATATTTTCATAACAAAATATCATTCATCCAATTCATGCATCGTTTCACAAATCATGTCAGAAAAATATATTATAATTTATCGATAAATCTAGAAAAAGTAAAACATTACTTACCTCGAACGTATTCCAATAAACCCACATAATTCTATAAATTTTTCTTTCAAAAATTTTATTCGTAGATCATATCGTGATATCCTATGATCAAACATCCACAATCCTATATAGAATCAATTTTAATAATTAGAAAGAATACGAATATCATATTTCAACGGTTTAGATTGGGTCCGATCATCTAATTTTATCTAATCAAAATCTAATTAAGACCTAAATGATCCAAAGTTTGACTATCAGATCAAATCAGATTCGAAGTGATAGGACCGAGATTTCTTCATCGATTTCATAAAATCAAGTAGAGAGAGAAAATCAGAGGAGAGAGAATTTCATGAGGTACAATTCGAATTGATCAGGTGACACAATCCAATATTACGATTGGTCCAATATCTTGATCGGTGAAATCAACATGATCAAATCAAGTCATGGCTAGATCAAAATCATGGATGATCAAATCTAAAGATTCATGATCTGATTAAGGTGGGTGCCAGTACGCTGTCTGACAACTATGGATCAGGGTTCTTCATTAGAATCAGATCAGGACTATTAAAAGAAATTTTTTCATTCACTAATCTTTTTAGAGAGAGAATCAATCAAGAAAGAGAATATTTTAGAGAGAGAAAATTCTAGAGAGAAAATTTTAGAGAGAGAAAATTCATCTTGAATTCTTCAGACAATATGATTCAACAAATCCGATCAATCAGATCAAATCATGCTGAAACTATCATGTGGATAATTCAATAAGATCATGAGAAATAAAATCTAAAAATATCTAATCTGATCAAAGTGGATGTCGGTGTACCGTCCGACGATCACAGATAAAAATCTATCACGAGAATCATTTAAATTCATCATCATTCTTCTCAAAATTTTAGAAATCTTAGGAGAGAGAAATAATCTAGAGGAAGATTCTAGAGAGAGAAATAGAGAGAGAGTCCAATTCTAGAGAGAGAAAATACTAATTCAAGCTGAAGAGAGAGAGGGAAGAGAGAGAAACTTTCTTTCTCATATTTTATTATTTATATCATTATTTATTAATTTATTTTATTTTTTTTCTTCCTTCTTTTCTTTCTTTTTTTTCTTTTTCTTCATGGAAGAGAGATGAGAGAAAATCCTATTTATTATTATTATATTATTATTATTTTATTTTTTTCTTTTTTTTCCTTTTTCTTTTCTTTTTCTTTTCTTTTTCTTCTTTTTCTTTTCTTTTTCTTTTCTTTTCCTAATTCTTCTTTTCTTTTTCTTTTTCTTTTCCTTCTTCCCGTGGGTTCCTTTGGGCCGAAACAGGGGACCGTGAGGTCCCCTCGTTGGAGTTTCGACCGGCGGCACAGCCAGCGTGGGGCGACTGTCGGTAGGAGAGGGGCAACTCGATGATTAAAGGAGGGCCAAATCGGTGGTCGGCGGTGACCACCGGTGCCGAAAATCAAAGGAAAATGAAACCAGAAACTCTCCTTTTTCTCAAAAAAATCTGGCAACTCCGATTGCCGGCGAGCATGCACACTGGCATGGAAAGGAAAGGGGAGAAGAGAGGAAGGGGAAAGGCTTACCTCCGATGCCGGCGAGGCTTTTCCGGTGAGCATTTTGATGGGCATAGGGATGGGTCTTCCGCGGTGGTTTTCCGGCGATTGCCGCCGACTGAGCTTATGATCTTTGGTGGAAGGGAGAGAGGAGGGATCTCCTCCTTAAATAGAGCCGGAGGGAGCTCGTTTCTGACTTCGATTGGGAGCCAGCAAGAGGAGGAAGAAGACTCCCGAAGGGAGTCTTCTCCCCTATTTTCTTCTCTTTTTTTTTTTTTTGGGCTTTGGTGGGCTGAGTTTGTTATATGGACTGGGCCATCACATTCTTCCCCTCTAAAAGAAATTTCATCCTCAATTTTTTTTTGCTTGAGTCTTCATAGTTTCTTACTTGAATCTCATTCACAAATATTTCAATATTCTAATTCTTGATATAAAATTTATTCTTAAATCATTTCATAAGGAAAAAGTAAGTACATCAAATATTGATCTGAAATGGAACCATCCATTTCCTTATTTATCAAGATCAATATCTCAAAGATTTTCAATATTTCAGGATTTCAAAATTATGATCTCATTTTCTGTAAAATAATGTTCAATATCTCATGACTCAAATCAAATCTATCTCTTGTGAATAGAAGAAGGTCAATGTCTCTATTCTTGCATAAGAACTTCATTCATCATTATTCATTTATTTATTTATTTATTTTAAAATATTAACCACTCTTAATTTCAACCCATCATAAGATAAGAAAAATATACTTATGTGAATTATATGATGACATCCTAATTAATCAAAATTTAAAAATATTTTCTCTTATTCGTACTTTCAAAGGTTGAAGATTTATCATTTTAATCTCATTCTCAAACTTTTATATTTTAATTCTCGATACAACTTCATCATTAAGTCATTTCATAAAGATCAATATCACCATTGTTGATTGAATCAATATCACTATTTCTAGTTATCAAAATTTTCTTACTCAAACCCTCAAACTCTTAAATATTCTAATTCTTGAAGCAAATTTTATCATTAAGTCATTCCATAATAAGAATCAATTACTCAAAAATTGATCTAAATCAAAACTATATTTTTTTATAATCAAAATCAATGTCTCTATTCTAAGTAAGTATATCAATTTGCTTTATCTAAACATTCACTACTCTTAATTAATCGATTCATTATCAAATTAAATTATAAATAACTTCAATCTATCTTTTGTAGAACAATCATCAATATCAATAGATAACCTCAATCTTTTCCATTCAGTCAGAGAAATAATAATGATCAAAAGAGTTCTAACTTCAAATTTCATTATACTCTGGAGATAAATATTTGAGTATAATAAACTAAGATCAAAATCATCATTCGATAAACGATCTCAAATTTTTTCTAATAAATAGAGAATTATAAAATTTAATTTTAGGATATTCTAAATCTAAAATCAAAAATCAAAGATCCACTCATCCTAAAATTAGGATGCTAAATATTTTTTTTTTAGCATAATGGATGAAAGCATTACTTTTAAAAATCACATTAGAATATCTAAAATAATTTAAAATTTTAAAATATTATTCTTTGTAATATCAATAAATTTCTTGTATCAAACCATATTATCTATCATAATTCTTTAACTCAAAGGGTTAACATTTCTGACTTACTCAAAGTAATCCAAATTACCATGCTTCCGCTGCGCACTCTGATCTAACAATCAAAATTTCTTAGGTTTACCAAAAAAAAAGTTTGATCAAATTATTTCTTTATCTTATCAATAGAAAAGATCTAAAATTTTAAATTGCAATTGAAGCCAAAGATTAACTTTCAATTCTCATTCATACTTTTACTGGTATACAATAATCTTGATTAACCCTTGAGTCCAATATCATATTTGAACCATCATATAGTTTTACTATAATCAATATGAATCAAATTTTAATTCTCATATCAATTCAATTTGATAATTTTTAAACCAAAAATTCTTATAAGTAAAATCAATGAAAAAAAAAATTTTTCGATGCTCCACCAAATTTAGACATAATCAAAATATATAAGAATTTTAAATCATTATTTTTTTTCTAAAATTTCTATCATCAGGATCTTCAATATCTATCAAATATCCTTTCATAACAATCATACAAGCTTTCAAAATCAAATCTCCATTTAATAGTAGATTCAATTAGGGACCTCGTTAACAAAAGCAAAGGAACTCCTATCAATTCCTAAATTCAAAATTTTTAAATTATAAATTCACATGGATCCTTTAATCTGAAATAAATATAAATCAGATCTTTTATCTTAATCTGAAGATATTAATTTTTCATTAACAACCTCAACAATAATATCAGAAAATCTCTTGATCAACTTAGATATAAAATCTTTAAATTGAAATTTCATACACATCATGTAGTCTCCAAAAGACATCATAAGATCCATTAAGGATAATGATTAAAGATTCCAGTACGATGAATATTCTACAACCTCATAATCGATTTCATCAATAAGAAATAGGTTTCTTTGCAATGCATTCATCCTAATATGCCACTTTATATATAATCCACATACCAAATTCAATTTTGATAAATATTCCAATCAAGCATCATAAAAGATTTTTTTTCTTAGTCCATCCTGAAATAATATTTTATCATCAAATCTTTATCTTACCAATAATAGTCAACTTCTCAACTAGAAGTAATATCATCGTATTATTCTCACATCGAATTTGAACTTACGATTCACTTGAATAACCAATGATCAAATTAATAACCATAATGCACAATAAAATTTTATGTCAATCCTTTTGTGATTACTTTCGATCAAGATCTAACTAATCATATCATGATCAATAGATCATCCATCATATTTCAAATTCTATATGTCATAATCTCTTGTGATCCTTTCATACATAATCTCAATATTTAATCAAAATTTATAAATATTTCTCCCACTACAATCATCAAAGATCTACACTATAATATCCCTGGTGTCTATCCACTTACACCCATTCTATATCTGATTCTATGTTTCATAATTTATCAACCTGGCTCTGATACCACTTTAATTGTCACGCCCCCGATCCAAAATTTTGAATCGAGGATCATGGCAACCGCCGCATACTCATAGAAAACTCTTCCCATAAGCATGCAAGGTATCTTATCATACTATCCTAAAACAACAACGGAATAATTAGTCAATAATTTAAATCCAAAACATAACGATCTAAACTTCTTCTTTAATATCTTAATAAATTCAACAATGATTCATAGGCTTTACATCAAATTCATTAAGCCTTTCAACCTAAAATAAAAGTATGAAGATTCTCCTTCTGATCACTCTTCCATTTACATCTCGTATCATCTTAATTCCTCAACATCTGTAAAAATAGTAAAATAGGAGGTAATGAGCTAGACAGCCCAGTAAGCAATGATCACTTTTCAATAGATTTCATCAGGCATTTAAGTAAATAATCATTTATAGAAAATAAGCATATATAGTTCATCAATTCGAAATCAATTTCAATTATGCAACATAATTCATGCCAATTTTATTTCTTTTTCAAAAATTCAAGTTTCTTTCCAGATTTTAATTTCTTTTATTCTTAAATTTTTTTCGTCAACCATGAGCTATGACCATATTTTTCTGTGACAGGGTCATAACACCGCGTATCTTCTTGCGGTGAGCTGCGAATCATCTGGCAGCAAAGTCTTTCAGAACCGCTGGTCTCTCTGGCAGTTTGTCGCTGGTCTCTCTGGCGACATGAACCCTCAGGATAAATTAATTGTCAATGTATATGCCCCCATTGGCTGGATCCTTTACATAGTCAGGTTATCAATTCATCATGTTTCTTATATCATAATTCTTCATAAATCATATTTCATATTCTAATTTCGATAATAAAACATATAAACATGTAGTATCGAAATCAATCAATATAATACATCATAGAATCAATATGTTCAATCATGCTTTATCATAACATTTCAAATATGATATTTTCATAACAAAATATCATTCATCCAATTTATGCATCGTTTCACAAATCATGTTAGAAAAATATATTATAATTTATCGATAAATCTAAAAAAAGTGAAACATTACTTACCTCGAACGCATTCTAATAAACCCACATAATTCTATAAATTTTTCTTTCAAAAATTCTGTTCGTAGATCATATCGTGATATCCCATGATCAAACATCCACAATCTTATATAGAATCAATTTCAATAATTAGAAAGAATACAAATACCATATTTCAACGGTTTAGATTGGGTCCGATCATCTAATTTTATCTAATCAAAATCTAATTAGGACCTAAATGATCTAAAGTTTGACTATCAGATCAAATCAGATTCGAAGTGATAGGATCGAGGTTTTTTCATCGATTTCATAAAATCAAGTGGAGAGAGAAAATCAGAGGAGAGAAAATTTTATGAGGTACAATTCGAATTGATCAAGTGACACAATCCAACATTATGATTGGTCCAATATCTTGATTGGTGAAATCAATATGATCAAATCAAGTCATGGCTAGATAGAAATCATGGATGATCAAATCTAAAGATTCATGGTCTGATTAAGGTGGGTGCCAGTATGCTGTCTGACAACCATGGATCAGAGTTCTTCATTAGAATCAGATCAGAACTATTAAAAAAAAATTTTCATTCACTAACCTTTTTAGAGAGAAAATCAATCAAGAGAGAGAATATTTTAGAGAGAGAAAATTCTAGAGAGAGAAAACTCATCTTGAATTTTTCAGACAATATGATTCAACAAATCCGATCGATCAGATCAAATCATGCTGAAATTATCATGTGGATAATTCAATAAGATTATGAGAAATAAAATCTAAAAATACCTGATCTGATCAAAGTAGATGTCGGTGTACCGTCCAACGATCACAGATCAAAAATTCATCACGAGAATCATTTAAATTCATCATCATTCTTCTTAAAATTTTAGAAATCTTAGGAGAGAGAAATAATCTAGAGGGAGATTCTAGAGAGAGAAAATCCAATTTTAGAGAGAGAAAATACTAGTTCAGGCTGAAGAGAGAGAGGAAAGAGAGAGAAACTCTCTTTCTCATATTTTATTATTTATATCATTATTTATTAATTTATTTTATTTTTTTCTTTCTTTTTTTTTTCTTTTTTTTCTTCACGGAAGAGAGAGGAGAGAAAATCCTATTTGTTATTATTATATTATTATTATTTTATTTTTTTCTTTCTTTTTTTTCTTTTTTCTTTCTTTTTCTTCTTTTTCTTTTCTTTTCCTTCTTCTTCTTTTCTTTTTCTTTTTCTTTTCCTTCTTCTTCTTCTTCTTTTCTTCTTCTCGTGGGTTCCTTTGGGCCGAAACAGGGGACCGTGAGGTCCCCTCGTTGGAGTTTCGACTGGCGACGCAGCCAGTGTGGGGCGGCCGTCGGTAGGAGGGGGGCGATTCGACACCAAAGGAGGGCCAAACCGATGGTCGGCAGTGACCACCGGTGTCGAAAATCAAAGAAAAATGGAACCAAAAACTCTCCTTTTTCTCAAAGAAATCCGGCGACTCCGATCATCGGCGAGCATGCACACTGGCATGGAAAGGAAAGGGGAGAAGAGAGGAAGGGGAGGAGGCTTACCTTCGACGCCGGCGAGGCTTTTCCGGCGAGCAATTTCACGGGCACAGGGACGGGTCTTCCACAGTGGTTTTCCGACGATTACCGCCGACTGAGCTTATGATCTTTGGTGGAAGGGAGAGAGGAGGGATCTCCTCCTTAAATAGAGCCGGAGGGAGCTCGTTTCCGACTCCGATTGGGAGCCGACGAGAGGAGGAAGAAGACTCCCTTCAGGAGTCTTCTCCCTTGTTTTCTTCTCTTTTTTTTTTTTTTTGAGCTTTGGTGGGCTGAGTTTGTTATATGGACTGGGCCATCACAACTTATATGGCTAGAAGAAAATCTCTTCTCTTCCAGATCCAAATTCGAAGAAAAGGATTGTGAAATAGATATGCAATTTGATTACAATCTGATTTCAACATATGTCAATTTCAGTACATGAACTAGATCCTTATGATTTTATATTTTTATGCATACATGACTCAGATTAAAAATATTTTAATCTTATATTCTACTACAGTATTTAGAAAATAAAGTTTTAAAATACACATGCATACTCCAAATCTTGAATTCCAACAGTGGTATTAGAGTCACAGATTTTATATTACAAAAATTGTCATACCTATTTTGAAAAGAATTTTAAAATCTAATTTTTTTTCTTGATACATGAGATATATAGATAAATCTTTGAATCTAAAATTTAATTTTAAATTTAATTTTAGAGCATATAATTGATATGTGATAGCATACATAGATCTGAATTTTGATCTAGAATGATTTCTAGTTCATATTCATATGATATATAGATATATGCATAAATCTAAAATTTTATATGATCTAATTCATGATTCACATATGAGATATGTGATTACATATTTAGATCACAAGATTGCTTTTGGTATGATCCATGATCAGTATATGAGATATATGATATCATGTTTAGATCTGAATTTTATTTAGATCCGAATTTTACATGCATATATGTGATATATGTTTGTATGTTAAATCTAAAAATTATTTTTATGATTTAAAATTTATTTTTATGTAAAGAATTTAGATTTAAAATTTGATTTTAGAATATAAAATTTATGTTTGTGCATGAGTATTTTAGTTATGGAAAAATCATAAATTAGGTCATGTAATAGGATTGCATTTAAAGTTTTTAATTTAAGTCATATGGGTCTAATTCAATTAAGTAATTGATCGAACCAAGTCAAGTATTGATTAGAATAAGATCAATTAAGTTAAATGATCATACAATTATTGTTGATCAAATTGATTGAGTCCCATATGTAGAATCGATTAACCTAAGGACCTAATTTGGCTCGATGGTTTGAGCCTGATTCACTTGAGTTAATCTATTTGGACCAATTAATCTATTGGTGTCTAAGGCAAGTAATTGAGATATGATTATTTAATTAATTTCATTCACTTACCTGACCAATTTATTGGTATCTAAGGAAAGCAATGAGGGGATCCCCATCGATCTCCACTTACCTGATCAATTTGAAAGATTGGATCTTGAATAAGGTTGCTCAGTGGTCTTCCACTATTGTAGATGTGCGGGCGTGCTACCAGTGTTGATTATTCTTGATTGGTCATAGTGGTTCAGTTGCATCAGAAACACTCAATCACTCTATTAGCAAAGAGTTGCTCTAGGATAAGGATAGGGTTGGGCCCAATAACTATTAGATGAGGAATCCAATGACGGCCTTGCACCTGCTTGCGAATGGTGGGTCGAGCTTAACTAAGAAGTATGGGCAATAACTGTTAGGTGAGCCCACATGATTTAAAGATCAAGTCACAGTAACATGCTTAGAGAAGTATATGGATAAAGAGTTACCTATACATCGATGTGCATGTTACCAATAACTGTTAGGTGAGGTGCATGGCATCGGTGGAACCGCAGCACCCACTAAGAATCTTTTATCACATTCGGATTTTTATTTTTTTTCGAAAGAGTGGAGGGATCCGATAAATTAGTGGGAGTCATTGTTTGCATCTTAAAGTCTCTAGAAGCAAATATAATATTGAGTATAAAAGTCTAACTTGAATCTCTACTCTTGCAGTTAAATAATATCAGCCTCAAACCCTCTAGCCCGTATCCTTGAAACCAATCATTTGACTGGTACAAATTATAAAAATTAGTTTAAAAATCTCAGAATTATTCTGATCTCAAAAAAATTAGATCATGTACTCGATCAAAAATCTATAATGTTACCAAACCATCCTACTACTGAGCAAAGAATTGCTTTTGATAAGTGAACGGATGAAGACAATCGGATCAAGTGCTATATACTGGCTTCTATGTCAAACAGGTTGCAAAGCCAGTATGAGCATATGCCCACTATCAAGGCTATGATAACTCACCTGCAAGAGTTGTATGGTGAGCAAAGCTGTACTGCATACTTTGAAGTATCTAAAAAGCTCTTCAATTTGAAGATGCACGAAAGACAGTCTATCCATGAATATTGTATGACAGTGATCAAGGACATTGAGGAGCTTGAAAAGCTCAGGCTAGAAATATAAAAGAAATTACTGATAAATCTGATCCTTCAATCCCTTACGAGTTCATATAGTCAATTTATTATAAATTTTTATATGAACAAATTTGACTGCACTATATCCAAACTGATCAATATGTTGGTCACTACGGAAGGAACCTTGAAGAGTTCAAAGGGTACTGTTCTCACTGTAGAGCAGACTTCTTTCAAAAAAAAATCTACTGGGAAGAAGAAGGTTAAATCTGCTAAGAAGCAGAAGAAAGAGAACAATCCAAAGAAGGAAGTTCCTAATAAGACTGAAGCAAAGGAAAAATATTTCTACTATCATGCTGAAGGCCACTGGAGAAGGAACTGTCCAAAATATCTGGACAGACTAAAGATCAAAAAAGATGATAAATCTTCTGAAGGTATGCTCGTAATTGAATCTAACTTTATGGTTTCTTTTATTTCTAGTTGGGTATTAGACTCTGGCTCGAGTACTCATATATGTACCTCAATGTAGGGTCTGATAGAAAGTAGGAGGTTGAAGGAAGGTGACATGATCCTTCAGATCGACAATGGAGCAAAGGTTGCTACAGAGGCTATTGGTACTTATCCTCTTTGATTACCATCTGATTTTAGATTAGATTTGAAAGATGGTTATTATGTTCCTATAGTTAGTCGAAATTTGATTTTCATATCTATGCTAGCATAGAAAGATTTTGAAATTAATTTCAATAAAGACTTTTATTCTATTTATTTACGAAATAAATTAGTTGCACGAGGTCTTTTAATTGACAGTCTTTATCACTTGCATGTTGATGCGAATGTGAACTTAAACGAGCAAATAGTGAGTGTCGTAGGCCAAAAGAGACTCAGAGATGAAATTAACCTGAAGTACTTGTGGCACCATAGGCTAGGCCATATTGGAGAGGACAGGATAAATAAATTAGAAAAGGATGGGATCCTTGGCTCTCTTAATCTAGAGTCATATCCAGCTTGCAAATCTTGCCTTTGAGGAAAGATGGCCAAGTTACCCTTTGTAGGACAGGGGAAAGGGCCACTAAGTTACTTGCCCTGGTACACACTGACGTGTGCAGGCTATTTGATGTGCAGACCAGGGATGGTTATGTCTACTTCATTACCTTTATCGATGATTTGTCTAGGTACGGATATGTATATCTGATGAAATATAAGTCTGAAGTCTTTGAAAGATTCAAGGAATTCAGATATGAAGTAGAAAAGTAAACGGACAAATCCATTAAGATTCTTCGATTTGATCGAGGAGGTGAATATCTTAGTCAAAAATTTTAAAATATCTTAAGGACAATGATATAGTCTCTCAATGGACTCTTTTTGAAATACCTCAGCTCAACGGGATATCCGAAAGGAGGAATAGGATCCTATTGGATATAGTCAGGTCCATGATGAGCTTCACTGATCTATCCTTATATCTTTGGAGACATGCCTTGTTAACTACCATTCAGTTATTAAATAGGATTCCATCAAACTCCATTTCTACCACACCATATGAGATATGGTTCGGTAAGAAGTCGAGTCTAGGTTACCATAAGACTTGGGGATATCCGGTCTATGTCAAAAGATAGATGGCTGATAAACTTGAGGATAAATCTATTATAGCTCATTTTATAGGATATCCTAAAGAATCCATGGGATACTACTTTTACTTTTCATAAGACCATAATGTGATTGTGAGTCAGAATGCCATATTCCTAGAAAACTAGTTTATCTAGGATGGTGGCAGTGGGAGGTTAGTTGAGCTTGAAAAAAAAGTCTCTGAAGAGCAAAGAGCTATATATCCTCAGGAACCTGTTATTCATGAGCTAGTAGTTGACATTTCTCTACCACCTCGTAGATCTAGCAGGGTCTCCCAACCTCTTGAAAGGTACATAGATATGCTTATAGAGAAAGTAAAGAAAATATTCCTTATGGGAGACAGGGGTCATGGTGATGATCCTAATATCTTTGACGAGATGATGTCTGATATCGATTTCGAGAAATAGTTAGATGTTATGAAGTCAGAAATTGACTCGATGTACTTGAACCAAGTTTGGACCTTAGTAGATCCACCTGAGGATATTTTATCTATTGGGTGTAAATGGATCTACAAAAGAAAAATAGGTACCAATGGTAAGGTAGAGACCTATAAAGCTAGGTTTATGGCTAAAGGTTATAGTCAGCACGAGGGTATTGATTATCAAAAAATCTTCTGAAAGGTACATGGATATGCTTACGGAAGAAGTAAAGAAAATATCCCTTATGAGAGATAGGGGTCATGGTGATGATCCTAATACTTTTGACGAAGTGATATCTGATATCAATTTTGAAAAATGGTTAAATATTATGAAGTCAGAAATTGATTCGATACACTCGAACCAAGTTTGGACCTTAGTAGATCCACCTGAGGGTATTTTACCCATTGGGTGTAAATGGATCTACAAAAGTAAAATAGATGCCGATGGTAAGATAGAGACCTATAAAGCTAGGCTTGTGGCTAAAGATTATAGTCAGCACGAGGGTATTGACTATCAAAAAACTTTCTCATCCGTAGTCATGCTAAAATTCATCCGCACTCTGCTTGCTGTTGCAGCTTACTATAATTATAAAATCTGATAGATGGATGTGAAAACTACTTTCCTAAATGGATATCTTAAGGAAGATATTTATATGGAGCAGCCTATGAATTTCACATCTTATGATGGTGATCACAGAGTTTGCAAGTTGTAAAGGTCCATATACGGATTAAAGCAAGCTTCTCAGAGTTAGAATTATCATTTTGATAAGACATTCAAACATTTGATTTTATCAAAAATGAAGATGAACCATGCGTATATAAAAGGGTTAGTGGGAGCATGATAATATTCCTCATATTGTACATAGATGATATTCTTCTTATTGAGAATGGTATTCCCATGCTGACCACAGTCAAAAGATGGTTATTCAAGAAATTCTCTATGAAAAACCTAGGGGAAGCATCCTATATTCTTGGAATAAAGGTCTATAGGGATAGACCTAAACAGATGCTAGGTCTATCACAAAAGCTGTACATAGAAAAAGTGCTGAAGAGGTTCAGTATGAAAAATTCTAAAAGAAAACTTTTACCTCTTAAGTATGGTATTAATCTCTCCAAGACGATGTGTCCGACCACATCTGAGGAAGTGCAGTGCATGAGTAGGATTCCTTATGCCTCAGCCATAGGAAGCCTCATGTATGTCATGCTATGTACTCGACTTGATATTATTCTTGCTGTGAGTATCACGAGTAGGTATCAGTCGAATGCAGATGAGGAGCATTAGATAGCTGTGAAGAACATCCTTAAGTACTTAAGAAGGACTAAAGATTTGTTCTTGATCTTTGAAGGAGATTCTGAGTTACGAGTTGAGGGATATACTGACTCAGACTTCATGTCTGATCTTAATAATAGAAAGTCTACGTCAGGATATGTGTTCATTTGCAATGGTGGCACAGTTAGCTGGAAGAGTTTCAAGCAACCCATCATAGCGGATTCGACCATAGAGGCTGAGTATGTCGCTGCTTTAGATGCTGCAAAGGAAGGCTTCTGGTTTAAGAAGTTCATCATAAAACTTGAAGTTATGACATCGGATGCCATACCACTTTATTGCAACAACAATAGAGTCATAGCACTTGCTAAGGAGCCAAGGTCTCATTAAAAATCAAAGCACATCGAGCGACGGTATCATATCATACGTGACTACCTCGAAAAGAAATATATCGAAGTGCGAAAAGTAGACTCCGTGAACAACGTGATAGATTCATTGACTAAGCAGTTGAGCCAATCGAAAATTAAAGTCCATCTTGAGAAGATGAGACTTAGATTTATGGTCAATTGGCTTTAGTCTAAGTGAGAGATTGTTAGGTGTATGTCCTAGAAGCCAATATGACTGACATATTATAATAAATTTAGGATATAATTTTGTACTTAATATATTGATATGATCCAATAAAAGGGTAAGTTTATTTTTTATTTAAGTGTGATGTGTCTTTGAATCGTCCATGAAATTAATTTTTGATACATATTCTCAAGGTGTTGAGAATTAAAGATATTTATTTAATTTCTAAATACTTTCGATCATAGGATCATTATGAGGATGATGATCAATCCAAATAGACTAATACACAGATCGCTTCTTTTAAGATAGATGGGTCTCTAGTCTACAGTGTAGAGACACTGGACGACGAGTGCAGGTAGTTGTTAAAGAATAATTAGTACTGAGCGTGATCATACGAGAGATCACTTGGATTTCTACTTGATCGTTAGTAATCATCTCAATGCTATAGTTGTGTGATTGATCCTTTGACCTGAGATGGCACTGCTGCTCGTAGTGAGGCTGCTGGAGTTTGATTAACACATAAACATGGATCTCAATGAGCCCTTGTAGTGGATATTGATGACAGTTGATCTACTGTAGGAGTAGGATGTGTATCAAGATGGGATCTATTGATCTTGATAGAAAGGAGTAGTCCTATGAGATTTAAGAGGCTAAGTCTGAGAATATGTGGCCACAATAGTATGATTGATGAAAAAGAATTTTTATAAAAGTCACAACTGAACTTGAGCTCATCGAATCTATCATATGACTGATGTTGAGGTTTGACGATTTATCTATGACCTGTCATCTAGTAGGGACTCATAATAGAGGGACTGTATCACATATTAACTACACCTAAAAGTTTATTTTATTTCTATTGAGTTTCCACTACATACTGCTAGGTCTCATTGGTGGATTGTGAGAGCTCACTAGGATTGTTCTGGATCGACAATTCTTGATGAGTTAGAGTGAAATTGTTCCAACCCATTGAAAAGAGTTTCAATGATACTTTGATAGAGATCATTATATATCTCACTACCAAATAGAATTAAACTTATGGGGTCACACAATAAAGAGATTAGGCCCAAAATTAGCAATTGAGCTTATGAAGTATCAATTGGGTTTAGAGGAATCCGATTGGGTTCAAGATAATCTTGCTAGCACATGGTTGGACCCAATTTCTCTTTCCGCTTCGATTTCTTATTTGATAAGATAATTCAAACTTAATTATCTACTAATAATCTATATGAATTAGATTCATTGGACTCCAATTGTTGGGTGTCTAAGATTTTAGATCAAATGAATTAAGGGTGCAAGTCCTTTATTAATTTCTTTGATAGTTATTATGGGGCGCCACCTTGATTTGATCAAGTTGGGCATGTCCTATGATTAGAGGGCTTATGGATCTCATATCGGGCATTCCTTGGGTGAAAAAGAAGGTGTGTTTAATTGGGTGCAAGGGCTCCAAGAGTTGGCGTCTAATAGGAATCTTAATGTAAGTTGAATAACTTAAATTATTAGGAAACCTAATGCAAATAGGATTTGTATTATGAGATTAAATTGGATTCAATCCTCATACCTATTTAAAGAGACCTCCCCTAAGGTCTCTAGAGCATCCAACCAGCAAGCCCCATGCCATAAACAGAAGCCCCCATGCCCTCTCTTCTTCTCCCATCCTCCTCCCCTCTCTACTCCTTGGGACATCCCACACGTCCCCCTTGTTGAGGCATCCCTTCTTCCTCACGCCCAAGGCTGTTGGGCATCTCTTCTTTGTTGGTTCCTGGTATTTGATAGCAGCATGAAGCAAGGGAGAAAGGCAAGAAAAGAAAAAAAGAAGAAGATCAACGAAAGAGATCAAGTATTGATCGTGATCTAGGCTTCGATCAGATTCAGCAGGTTAAATTTTTTTAGAAAAAAAAATTTAATTTGAAGAGGGCTATTCCAGGCTGATCCCAAGTGGATATCCATAGAAGCCAGACACTTGTGCAACTAGAAGAAAACCTCTTCTCTTCTAGATCTAGATTCGAAGAAAAAGATTGCAAAATAGTTTGTGATTTGATCACAATCTGAATTTCAGTATTTGTCAATTTCAACACATGAACTAGATCCTTGTGGTTTTATATTTTTATGCATGTATAATTCTAATTAAAAGTATTTTAATCTTATATTCTACTACAGTGTTTAGAAAATAAAGTTTTGAAATACACATGCATGCCTCAAACTTCGAATTCTAATAGCTCATGCGCTGGATCTCCTCAGATGTGTTAGGACATATCTTCTTAGTGAGATGAATGTCATGTCTAAGGGGCAAAAGATCCCTTTTAGAGTTTTTCATGTCGAACCTCTTCAGCACCTCCTCTATGTACATATGCTGTGAGAGTCTTGTCATTCTCTTAGATTTATCCCTATAGACCTTTATACCAAGAATGTAGGAAGCTTCTCCTAGATCTTTCATGGTGAACTCTTTCGATAACCATATTTTGACCGACGTCAATATGAGAATATCATTCCTAATCAGGAGGATGTCATCCACGTATAATACGAGAAATGTGACAGCGCTCTCATTGACCTTTTTGTACATATACGTCTCCTCTTCATTTTTTATGAAATCAAATATTTTGATCACATCATTGAAGCGAGTGTTCCAACTTTGAGATGCTTGCTTGAGTTCATAAATGGACCTTTGTAGCTTGCAGACCTTGTAATCACTATCACTGAATGTGAAATCAGAGGCTGCTCCATATAGATATCTTTCTCAAAATATCCATTTAGGAAGATAATTTTCACATCCATCTGTCAAATTTCATAATCATGAAATACTGCTATGGCAAATAGAGTATGGATGAATTTCAGTATGACTACGGATGAAAAGATTTCATGATAGTTAATGCCTTTGCATTGACTATAACCTTTTGCGACTAGCCTTTCCTTATAGGTCTCAACCTTACCATCCGACCCAATCTTCCTTTTGTAAATTCATTTCCATCCAATTGGTACAATACCCTCAGGTGGATCTACTAAGGACCAAACCTGATTGGAATGCATGGAATCAATTTCTGACATTGTTGCTTCCATCCATTTCTCGGAGTCTATATCTAATATTGCCTCATCGTAAGTTTTGGGATCATTCCTAATGTCCCTATCTCCCATAAAGAATGCTTCCTTTAAATTTTCTGTAAGAATACCTAAGTACCTTTTAGGAGGATGGGAGACCCTACTTGATTTATGAGGTGGAGGGGTATCATGTCTACTGGCTCATTATTAGGTTCAGGTTCTTGGACTCAATGCTTTTCAGAGCTTTCTCTTCGAGCTCAATTTTTCTTCCACTACCTCCATCTTGGATAAACTCTTTTTTCAAGAAGATAGCATGGCGGCTTACAATTACATTGTGATCCTCAGAAAGATAGAAGTAGTATCCCATGGTTTCCTTAGAATATCCTATAAAATGAGCCCTAAAGAACCTAGCCTCTAACTTGTCTGCCTGCGGTCGCTTGACATGAGCCAGACATTCCTAAATCTTGAGGTACCCAAGAGTTGGCTTCTTACCACGCCATAACTTATATGGTGTGGTAGGAATGGATTTAGAGGAAATTCGATTCAAGAGATGAATCATAGAAAGCAAAGTATGTCCCCAGAGTAAGTCAGGAAGGTCTATGAAGCTCATCATGGATTGGACCATATCTAATAAAATCTGATTTCTCCTTTCGGATACCCCATTGAGCTGAGGTGTCCTTGGAGGTGTCCACTGTGAGACTATGCCATTATCCTTAAGATAGATCTGAAATTTTTCCCTAAGGTATTCTCCTCATGGGTTTTTCGATCTATTTTTCTACTTCATGTCTGAACTCTATGAACTTTTCAAAAGCTTCAGACTTTTGGTGCATCAGATATACTAACCCATACTGTGAATAATCATTGATAAAGATTATAAAGTAAATATAGCCACTCCTGGCTTATACATCAAATGGACCACACACGTCAGTGTGTACCAGGACTAAAATCTTAGTGCCCTTTCCCCTTATCCCACAAAGGGTCGATTGGCCATCTTTTCTTGAAGACACGATTCATGGACTAGATAAGACTCAAAAGTTAATGGTCCGAGAAGACTATCTTTCTCTAGTTTGTTGAGTTTATCCTCTCTAAGATGGCCTAGCCTAAGATGCCACAGATATTTTTTGCTAATCTTATCTCTAGATCTTTTAGATCCTATGGCATTCACTATTTACTCATTAATGTTTACACTTGCATCAGTATGCAAATGGTAAAGACCGTCAATCAAGAAAGCACGTGCAATAATTTTATTTTCAAAATAAATGGAACACATATATTTATTAAAATAAAAATTATAGTTATCCTGTGCCAGCACAGAGATAGAAATCAAATTTCTACTGGCTACAGGTATATAATAACAGTCTTTCAATAGCAAACTAAGTCCTAACGGTAGTCATCGAGGGTAGGTTCCGACGGTCACAGCAGCAACCCTTGCTCCATTGCCGACCCGAAGAGTGATCTCACCTTCCCTCAGCCCCCTAACTTCTTCAAGACCCTACATTGAAGTGCATAAATAAGTACTTGAATCAGAATCAAGAATCCAACTAGAAGAAGAGAAAATTGCTAGATTAGTTTCAATAATAAGCATTTCAGACGTACCTTCAGAAGGCTCATTTTTCTTCCTGCTCTTGATAGTCGCCAGGTAGGCTGGATAGTTCCTCCTCCAATGGCCTTCGACATTGCAATGAAAATATTTTTCTTTATCATCGGCCTTTTTAGGAACCTATTTCTTGGGCTTGGCTTCATTATTTTGCTTCTTCGTGGGCCTTTTCTTCTTCTTAAACAAAGACTTTCTTTTGGAGGAAGCCCGCTCCACAGCTAGAACTGTGCCCCTTGAACTCTTCAAGGTGCCCTCTGTAGTCATCAATATATTCAATAATTCAGGCAAAGTAGCATCGATCTTATTCATATGGTAGTTCATGATGAACTGCCCATATGAATCAGGAAGAGACTGGAGGATCAGATCCACCTGCAGTTCCTTGTCCATGTTCATTCCAAGCTTCTGAAGCTCCTTTATGTCCTTGATCATTGTCAGACAATGATCGTTGACAGACTGCCCATTATGTATCTTTGCTCTGAAAAGTCTTCGAGAGATCTCAAAGTGAGCTGTGCGACTCTGTTCACCGTACAACTCTGGTAGATGAACCAGCATTTCTCTGGCAGTCCTCATATCTTCATGTTGTTGCTGAAGATTATTGGACATGGACGCTAAAATGTAACACTTCATCTCGTTATCTTCGTCCATCCACTTCTCAAGTGCAGCTCATTGATTAGTGGATGGGGAGCAAGTAACATAGGCGCTTTCTGGTCTAGGACATTTGTGAGTTTTTTGAAATTGAGAATAATTCTCAGATTCTGAATTGACAACAATTCTCAAATTTTGGAGTTGATCTTTGTAATTGGTGTCAGTCAATTTATTTGTATTAAGTATTCGGACTAAGGGGCTTGAACTTGACATGGTTATCTACAGAGAAAATAGTTTCTAGTTAGATTTTATACTTATAAGATTGTTTGTTCTACAAACTTTAAAAACAAACAAAGGCTCTCACTATTTTTTGAATCTCCCACACTCCTCAGGTGGAGAAACGAAAATCTATACGCGATCAGTTTCAAGTAGGTACTGTAGTCCCATTAATCTATACACACCTCACCTAATAGTTATTGGTGAGTATAGACCAATAAGTGGACAACACTTTGTTCATTGCTTCATTAAGCAAGATACAATGGCCTTGGTCTTTAAGTCCTATGGCTTCACCTAACAGTTGTTGACACATTTCTTAGTTAAGTCTGACCCATTGTTCATCTGCGGGGCAAAGTCATCATTGGGACCCTCACCTGATAGTTATTAGGCCCAACCGCATCTCTATTCCAGGACATCAAATGTCAATAGAGTGATTGTACTTTTCTGATGCAATCGAACCATTGTAACCAATCGAGAACGATCAACGCCAAAAAGGTACCCGCATCTCTACAATGATGGAAGACCTTTAGACTTAATATTTAATGAGAAGATTTGATTTTAAGTTTCTTCTAAATTAGCAAATCTGATATCCGACTAATAAGATTAGGTCAGCACATCAATATGTCTAACCATCCTAGTCAGCATGGGAGAACTCAAGTCAACAAGTAACCTAACACAAAATTAAATCTCCCAAGATGGTCAAGTAAGTTAAGATGCATGGGGTCTCTCCATTACTTTCTTTAGACACCAATCAAAATTGCTCAGATCAAACAACAGAACCAATTAAATAACTATTATCTAAATACTTGCCTTAAACATCAAATTGATTGATTAGAATTAATTAGGTTAACCTATTGAAATGGGTTCGAACCACTGAGCCAAATTCGATCTTGAGTCGATCAACTCATATCAAAATGTGAATGGATGTGACCAACCACAACTAAACTTGATTTTGAGCCCCTTTGATCATCCTAAT
>NC_025996.2:89755628-89878128 GCF_000442705.2 Elaeis guineensis
TCATACCAAGCCCTAGGTGCTTGTTTTAATCCATATAGAGCTTTATTTAATTTAAAAACATGATTAGAAAAAGCATGATTTTTAAAATCTGGGGTTGTTCTACATAGACTTCTTCAGCAATATATCCATTCAAAAATATACTTTTGATATCCATTTGAAATAATTTAAATTTCATAAAGCAAGCATATGCAAGTAGAAGTCTAATGGCCTCTAATCTAGCAACAGGTGCAAAGGTTTCATCAAAATCAATTCCTTCTTCTTGATTATAACCTTTAGCAACCAATCTTGCTTTATTTCTTATTACATTTCCATGTTCATCTAATTTGTTCCTAAAGACCATTTTGTCCAATTATTGAATAATTTTTAGGTCTTGATACTAAAGTCTATACATTATTTCTTTCAAATTGATTAAGTTCCTCTTGCATTGTATTAATCCAATTATAATCATTTTCAGCTTCTTCAATAGTTTTTGGTTCAAGATGAGAAACAAAAGCACAATGATTAAATACATCTTTAAGTGAAGAACGAGTTTTTACCCCATGCATAGGATCACCAATAATTAACTCCTTAGGGTGATTGTGAACATACCTTCATTCTTTGGGTAGGTCATTTGTACCTTGAGGTTGTTCTTGATGTTCTTCACCTTCCTCATCCTGTTTGTCTTCATGTTCCTCTCATCTTGAATTGTTGATCTTTCAGAGTGATCTCCTTCATTCATCTATAAGAGGATCTGCATCATCAACACCTTCATTCTTCTTGAAGGAAGATCGTTAGATTCATCAAAGACAACATGTATGGACTCCTCTACTACTAAAGTTCTTTTGTTAAAAACTCTAAAAGCTTTACTAGTGGAGGAGTAACCAAGAAAGATTGCTTCATCTGATTTTGCATCAAATTTTTTAAGTCTTTCTTTACCATTATTTAACACAAAACATCGGCAACCAAAAATATGAAAATAAGCAATATTAGGTTTTCTTTCTTTCCAAAGCTCATAGGGGGTTTTCTTTAAAATTTGTCTGATCAAAGTACGATTTAAAATGTAACATACTGTGTTAATTGCTTTGCCCAAAAATATCTTGGAAGATTGCTTTCACAAGTATGGTACGGGCCATTTCTTCTAAGGTTCTGTTTTTCTTTCTACTACCCATTTTGTTGGGGTGTCCTAGGAGCAGAGAAGTTATGCCAATTCCTTTTTCATCACAAAAGTTTTCAAAGTCTTGATTTTCAAATTCAGTTCCATGATCACTTCGAATATTTTGAATTGAAAATCCTTTCTCATTAGTGACTTTTCGATAAAATTTAGTGAAAACATGAAAAGTTTCATCTTTGTGTGCTAAAAAGAAAACCCAAGTAAAATGAGAGTAATCATCTATAATTACAAAACCATATCGTTTTCCTCCTAGACTAGTGGTTCTAGTAGGTCCAAATAAGTCCATATGCAAAAGCTCTAAAGGTCTAGAGGTTGAAACAATATTTTTGGATTTAAATGAAACTCTTGTTTGTTTACCTAGTTGGCATGCATCACAAATTCTATCTTTTTAAAATTAATTTTGGCAAACCAAGAACTAATTCTTTCTTAATTAATTTTGAAAGAGAATGCATGCTAATGTGTGCAAGTCTGCGATGCCAAAGCCAACTAGTCTCATTAATTTTAGCATTCAAGGATACTAGGCATTGCATGTTTATTTTGGCTAGATCATTTAAATCTACCATATAAACATTACCATGTCTATGTCCAATAAATTTAATGCCATCATTAATAGGACTAGTTACAATGCAAACAGACGATTCAAAAATAACTTTATATCTTTTATCACAAAATTGACTAATGCTTAGTAAATTATGCTTTAAACCATCTACTAACAAAATATTTTTAATGTATTTGGAGGGAGTGATACCAATGTTACCTATACCGATGATCTTTCCTTTGCTATTGTCTCCAAAGGTGACCATCCCTCCATTCTTAGCATCAAGAGTGATGAATTGGGATTCATCACCAGTCATGTGTCTCGAGCATCCACTGTCAAGATACCATTTTCTATTTCCTCCTTGGGATGCTAGACACACCTGCAAACAAAAGTCAAGTTTTTGTTTTAGGTACCCAAGCTTTCTTGGGTCCTTTTTGGTTAGTCATAATGGTTCCTTTTGGAACCCATATTTTCTTTACATTGAGTTTGCAGACTTGTTAAAGAAGCAAATATATGACTTATGTCCTACTCTACCACATTTGAAGCAAGTAATATTAGAAGACTTGTTACTTAAAGAGTTTACATAAATATTTTTCAGATATTTTTGTTTCTTCAAGGGGTTATAGCCAAGTCCAGCCTTATCATACACGGCTTTTGATTATCAAGAATCATATTAAGTTTATTTAAACTCAAGGTGAATTTTTCAACTAATGGTTTTAACTTGGCAATTTCATTTTTAAACTTTGATTTTCTTGAAGCAGGATGGATTTTTCAATTGAAATACTTTCATTTTGTTTCAATAAAGATTGATTTTTTAATTTTAGATCTTTGTTCTTCATCCCTAGTTTCTTTAATTCATCAGCTAAATCATAAAAAACTTCATGTAGTTCTTCAAATGTAAAGTCACTAGGAGTTCCGAAAATTACCTCATTTTCGTATGCCATAAGGCACAGGTTAGCTTGTTCAGTCGAGTTTTCCTCTTCGGAGCTTGAGTCATCACTCGCACTCCAAGTGGCCATCATGGCCTTCTTCTTGTACTTCTTGGGACCTTTCTTCAGTTGTGGGCATTCGGACTTGAAGTGTCCCAGCTTCTTGCATTCGTAGCAGATAAGGGGTTGGTCTTTCTCTTTTTCTTTGCTCTGTTCTCCTTTTGTGAATGGCCTCTTCCTCATCCCTTATTTCTTTTTCTCAAAATTTTTTGAATCTTCGGGTAATGAGTGCCATCTCTTCATCCTGTTCTTCATCTTCAGTGTCATCAGTTTTTTCATCTGGTGGAGCTGTAGATTTGAGGGCAATTGTTCTTCTCTTTTTGACTTCTTCCTCTTGATGTTGCTTCATGCTTAGCTCATGAGTCATCAATGATTCAAGAAGCTCTTTCAAGGGTAGAATGTTCAAGTCCTTGGCTTCTTGGATGGCTGTCACTTTGGCTTCCCAAGTTCTTGGTAAGGACCTGAGAATCTTTCTTACAAGCTCACTGTTAGTATAGGACTTACCAAGACTCTTTAAACTATTTATAATATCAGTAAAGCGAGTAAATATTTCAGTTATGGACTCATCATGCTCCATTTTAAATAATTCATATTTATGCACAAGCATATTGATTTTAGACTCCTTTACTTGATTGGTTCCTTCATGGGTAACTTCTAACCTATCCCATATTTCTTTAGTAGATGAGCAAGTAGAAATACGATTAAATTCGTTAGCATCAAGAGCACAATAAAGAACATTAATTGCGTTAGCATTTAATTGGGCCATTTTCTTATCAACCTCATCCCATTCTTTCTCTAGTTTGGCTGATTCCACACCATCTATAATTTTAGTGGGTGTATGAGGACCGTTCACTATGATACTCCACATATCATAGTCGAGTGCTTGAATGAATATTTTCATCCAAGCTTTCCAATAGGTGTAATTAGACCCATTGAAAAGTGGAGGTCGGTTGGTGGATTGCCCCTCGACTAGAGAAGTGCTGACTTGAGTTGCCATAGATCTTTGGCTCTTTGATTGTTTAGATCAAAGTAAGGCTAGAGCACCGGGCTCTGATACCACTTGTTGCCCAGCTATGCAACCCAAGAGGGGGGGTGAATTGGGTTTCTAAAAAATTTAAGCTTAACTTATGACTTATGAAAAATATTTGTCAATAGCTAAATAAATAGGGAGAGTAAAATTAATTCAAGACTAATGGCTAAAAGCAAGAATGCAAGAAAATAATGAAGAGTTAAAGAAGAGCAATTAGACACACCACAAACAAAAAGATTTATAGTGGTTCGGTGCCAACCTTGCACCTACATCCACTCTCTAAGCTCCTACTTGGAAATTTCAATCCACTAATCTTGTATTCAACCCGAATACAAACGTCAGAAACTCTGACTCTAGCTATCCCAAGCTAGTCCACTTATTTTCCGGATACAAGCCAATCCAATACACTCCGATTCTAGGTTCGAATCAACCTTTCTTATTTTGAAACCCTTCCAAAACAAAAACAATCACTCAAATCGAGTATAGCAATCAATAGCATAAATAAGTACAAAGAAAGCTCCTTTAATGAGCGAATGACTTTAAATATACTTTACTCAAAGAGAAGAATGACCCTTTTGGTTTTCCTCAAGGTGGTTGGAGACTTGAATGTGCACTTGAGGAGTTGGTGAGCTTGGATTAAAGGCTTCTTGAATGCTTTGAGTGAGCTCTTGCTTAGGGCTGAAAAGTTTGCTTGAAATCCCTTTTTCAAAATCTCTCTTCTTGAATGCTTTTTCTTGATTCCACCTTTTTATCCCTTTTATAGCTTTAAGAAATAGTAAAAAATATTCTAGGCTGAAATAGAGCCATTAGACCACATTAAATGAGCATTAAAAGTATTTAAAATGGGTTAAAAACTAGCCGTTATGGAAAAATCCCGTCACAGGGGTCGACTCATGGGTCGTCTCATGCCTGGGGGTCGACTCATGGGTCGACCTCTGTGGAAAAACATCAGAGAATCGAACGGGATGCAAGGTTCTATAAAACTGGCTTAAAACCCGCGGAGATCGACTCATGGGTCAACTCATGCCTTGGGGGTCGACTCATGGGTCGACTCACAGGGTGTGCCAAGTCTGTGCCGGTCAGGAATTTCAGCGTGCTAGTCATCTCATGTGCCATGAGTCGACTCATGGGTCGACTCATGATTTTCAAACATGCATATCTTTCAAAATACAAGTCCAAAATTAATAAAATTTTTATCAGTGGATCATAAATCTTTTGTTCTATCATTTGATACTTTCAAATCAGGGTTTTGGTAAAATTATAATTTTACCTCTGAAGAGCAATAAGTCTTTTTCAAGTGAGAAATATTAGTACCCCTTCAATTGCTTTGTAATCATCAAAATCAATCTAAGGAGCAACAGTCCAAAAGAAGCAGAAGGCCACCGATGCCGTTAGAGGGGAAGAAGACACCCCTTGGGTCTCATCTGCCCAGGCCTAAGTTATTTTGACCATTCCAGCTCTTGTCTTTCCTGCTCCTCCAGCTGGGAGGAGACCCCCACCTACCCCTCGAGACAAACAATCGAGCTTAGACTCTGCCAGCATGCCCATCGAGCAAAGGCAGGCCACATCCTCATTTCCTTCGGATGCCACTTTTGAAGATTGGAAGACTACCAGCTTTGTGCATAAGGGGATGCTCCTCAACACTGATTTGAACAAGATCGAGCGGGGAGCTTCGAAAGCCAGCAAAAGGAGGTCATGACCTCCATGGTTTGGGTTAGTCTCTTCTTCTCTTCTCTCTCTCTCTTTCTCTCTACTTTTGGTTGCTGACCTCCTATCCAAGTGCAACTGGGTCACTGCCTTCATCAATAAAGTGAGGGTCATCGATGAGGAGGTGGCTAATGCACAGAAGAAGCACGAGGAGGTAGAGGTAGCCATGTTTGAGAACCAATCCAAGATGGAGGTAGCCAAAGCCAAGACCAAGCACCTAAAGGAGGTGTTGGACAAAGCCGAGGCAGGTTTGGCCTCGAAGAAGAAGAAGTGGTGAGCGACACAGGCTAAGATAGCTGAAGCTGAGAAGAAGGCCAAAGATCAGATCATCGAAGTCGGTCATCTGGCCATAGAAACTTTTCAGGGTTTGGAGGAATTCTCTAAGGAAAAGGCTGAGTTCGGCTAGAACCCTTTAATATGGGATAAGAAGATTGCCATCAAAAGGTAGCAGCATGCTTCTCGGGCTAGGACCTTGCCTTCTTGGATGAAGAAGAAGAGAAAGGAGGAACCAAGAGAGAGAGGATCCACAGAAGGTCAAGCTCCTGATCCTACTGTAGCTGGAGAATAGCAAGAGTCTGGTCCAGCATCTAGGGATGTGCCAACATCTACCACCGTCGAAGCTTTCTCACCTCCACAGCCAACCGAAAGATCTGATTGGTCAATCTAAGCTGCTTCAGGTTCCTCCACCAATCCTCAGGTTGAGGTTGTAAATATTTGAGTTTAGTATCTTTTCTTTTGTTTTTCTATCAATGTAATGAATACTTCATATTAATGGAAAAGTAGCTTTTACCTATGTCTTTCTTCGACTTATGATTGTTGTGATGTATTTATTTCAGTCTAATAGATGTAAATACTATAGGAGTCACTGTGCTGAACCTTTACTCGTAATTACCGCCCTACCCATTAGGCCTCGAGTTAAAGCCCTTAACAAGGGAATTAGGAAGGCCAAGAAGAAAGCTACTAAAGCCAAGAAGGAAACGGCTGAAGCTGAACGACAATTCTTAAAGATGAAGAAAAGCTATGATGAAGCTTTGGCAGAGATAAAACATTTAAGAGGATGCCTTAGACAAACTAATAAGGAGTATTATAAGGATAGATCCTGGCTGATTGAAGAATGTAATAAGTTTGGAAAGGTGGCCGAAGAAGCGACATGGGGCGGAGCCATGAAGTTTGTGACACCTTGGTGCAACGTAGGACTAGATCGCTGATCTTAAATTCTTCACCTTGGATGCAGGAGTTATAGTATTATACCATTTTTTGTTGATAGGCTACTATCCTACTCATACCTTCTCTCGAACTTTTTCAAGCAGGTCTAGATTCGCTCAGAGCTGCTCCACATTAGTTTGATCACTATAATTCTCGACCCATGGTGAAGGGAGTCTAACTTCTATCAGAATGATCGCTTCAATCCCTAAGGAGAGATTGAAAAGAATTTCTCCTATCGGTACTCTTTGGATGGTTCAATAATCCTAAAGTATGTTGTATAATTCGTCTACTCAAGATCCTTTGGCCTTATCTAATTTAGCTTTCAATCCCTGTATAAGGGTGTGGTTAGTCACTTCAGCTTCTTCATTGGCTAGTGGGAGTTCTACAGATGTGAGATGATACGAAATGTCAAGGCTCTGATAGAATTTGGCAAATTTGGAATCAGAGAACTAATAGCCATTATCTATGATCAGCACCCATGGGAGATCGAAGCGATAGATGATGAACATCAAGATGAAGTCTTTTACTTTAGCTTTGGTACTACTGATGAGAGGTTCGGCTTCTATCTACTTTGTAAAGTAATCAATGGTGACAAGCAAGAACTTTCTCTATCTTGAAGCTTGGGTGAAAGGACCCAGGATATGCATATCCCATTATGCGAACAGCCAAAGAGAGCTGATCGGGGCTAGCAGGATGATTGGCAGGTGTTGGATATTAGCATTCTGCTGGCATCCTGTTGGATATTCGGTGAAGCTGGCTACATCCTGTTGCATGCTGGGCTAGCAATATCTCTATCAAAATATATTACAAGCTAATGATCTACCACCTAGGTGGTTTTCACATATTCTTTCATGCACCTCTCGTAAGGCATAGTCAGCTTCGAAAGGATGTAAATATTTAAGAAGCAGGAGGGAGAAAGATCGTTTATATAGCTTGCCTTTATGAAGGATGTAATGAGGTGCTTGATATTTGATTTTCTATGCTTTCTTTGAATCTGGGGGAGGTGTCCATTCCCATAGGAAGTGGATGAATGGGTCCATCCAACATGATTCATCATTAATCTACAAGATTGAGACTGATTTCCTGATGCCAGGCTTCTTTGAAATTTCAAAAAATGCTCTTTGGGGCAAATCTTTTGGCATCGAAGTTGCTAATTTGGACAACAAATCGACTCTAGAGTTTTCTGACTGAGGCACCTATTGAATATCAAAGTTAGCAAGCATCGAGGTTAAGTCTTTCACCTTTTACAGATACTTCTTTATATTCTTCCTCCATACTTCATAATCTCCTTTTATTTGTCCCACCATCAGTTGTGAGTCTGTGCAGACCCTCAGCCTCTGCACTCTGAGCTCTTTCATAATTCTCAGTCCAGCAATAAGAGCTTCATATTCAGCTTCATTATTAGTGGTTAGAAAGTTGAACCGTAAAGCATACTCCGCAACAAATTCTTTCAGTCTAAGAAGTAGTAGGCTTGCCCTGATTCAGTAGAGTTGGATGATCCATCTATATGCACCACCTAAAATCCATCTGTTTCTTCAAAGGAAGCTTGCTCAATAGGTTTGGTCTCTTCTTGGACTGGTTTGAACTTTTCTTGATCCTCTGGGATGGTACACTCCATGATAAAATCCATCAAGATCTGGGTCTTAATAGAGGTTCAAGATTGAAATTTTATCTCAAATTTCATGAGTTCAATTGCACACTTCACTAGTAGTTCGATCGATGCAACACCACCTTGAGAGGTTGGTCGGTCAAGATCACAATGGGATGTGCTTGAAAATAGGGTTGAAGCCTTCAGACTGTAATGATGAGGGCGAAGATAAGCTTCTCCAGTCTGGTATATCTAGTCTCTGCATCGTAGAGAGTTCTGCGGACATAATAAAGTGGCTTCTGGATCTTATCTTGCTCCTAAACTAATACAGCACTTATGGCAACTGAAGAGACTGCCAAGTACAAATAAAGTTCTTCGTCTGGCTTCGACTTACTAAGGAGTAGTGTGGAACTGAGATAGTTCTTCAGCTCCCCAAATGAGTGCTGACATTCTTCAATCCATAGAAAATTTCTTGGTTATTTTAGAACTTAGAAGGAGGAAAGACAATGCTTGGCCGACTTGGAGACGAACCGATTTAATGCCGCCACTCTATCAGTGAGGCGCTGAACCTCTTTTATGATCTTTGATCAGCTTATCTCCTATATGGTCTGGATCTTTTTGGGATTTACTTCAATCCTCCAATTTGACACCACAAATTTCAAGAACTTGTCTGAAATGACTATGAAAGCATATTCTATCAGATTTAACATCTTTCAGTACTTCTGAAGAGTGACGAAGGTCTTCTCGGGATCTTCAATATGGGTTTACAAGATTCTATTTTTGACAAGCATATCATCCACGTAGACCATCATATTTCATCGATCTGATCTTTGAAGATTTTGTTCACAAGACGCTAATAGGTTGCACCTACATTCTTTAGGCCAAAGGGGATGACCCTATAACAAAGAGACCTCAGTCAGTGATAAAAAAGTTTTCTCCTCATCTTCAGGTGCTATCCGGATTTAATTATATTCAAAAAAGGCATCCATGAAGGTAAGAAGTTCATGTCCCAAAGTCGCATCTACCAACTGATCAATTAGAGGTAGTGGATAGCTGTCCTTTGGGCACGCGTGCTTTATTTAGACTAGAGAAGTCGATACAGATCTATTATTTGTCATTCATCTTTTTAATTGGGACCACATTTGCAATCCAGTTTGGTTAAGTCACCTCCCGGATAAAGCTAGCTTTGAGCAATTTATCCACCTCTTCGGTTGTTGCCTTTTATCGCTCGGGCGCAGAGCTTCTCTTCTTTCATTTGATGGGTCAGTAGGTTGGTTTAGTGCTTAGCCGATATGTCATCACCGCTGGATCAATATCTGGCATATTAATTGGAGTCCAAGCAAACATGTCCGCATTCTCCTGCAAAAAGGAAATGAGATGTTTTTTGGTTATCTGGTCCAGGCTCGACCCAATTTGTACCATATGCTCCTTGTTCCCATTATTTAATGGGATCGTCTCAAGGACTTCCATTAGTTCCCTATGTTCCTCAATCAATTCATCATGGGTGTCTAGTCTATCAACTGGATATACTTCGAAAGGCCCCACGCTACAAAGCACGATGGTATAGCACTGTCGAGCCAAGGCCTAATCTCTCTGAACCTTGCCAACCCTGTCTTTAGTTGGAAACTTCATCTTTAAGTGATATGTAGAAACTATCGCTTAAAGCACATTCAACCCCAAACGTCCAAGGATGGCATTGTAAATTGATGGCACCCAAACTACATGAAAGTTGACCTGAGCTATGGATCATCGAGGAGCTCTTCCAGCTTCTACCATTGGGGTAACGACCCCTTTGATCAGTATAGTATCTCTAGTAAAGCCTATCAAAGGTGAGTCGAGTCTACCTAGCTGACTAGAGTCAATGCTCATTTTAGAGAATGCATTATAAAGTAAAATATCGATTGAACTTTCATTATCTACCAAGATGCAGAGTACATCATAATTTGCAATGTTCATAGATACAACTGCCATATCATTATGCAAGAAGTGAACCCCCTCAGTGTTCTCTTTGGAGAAAGTAATTGCTTCTTCCATCTTCAACCTTTTGGAGGATCCTCCCAGACTCAATCCTCCTCACCCCCCAATGATTGTATTGATGATGCCCGCCATTGGTTGATTTTCTACAGGCTAATCCCTCTAGGGTTGCTCTTCACATTGAGGTGCTCTTGGTGGGTGTGCAGAGCCTTCCCTTATTCTATGGATAAAGTTGTCCAACCTTCCTCTTTGAATGAGTTCCTCAATTTCATCATGGAGCTGAATATAGTCTCTAGTGTTGTGGCCGTGATCACGATGGTAGAGGAATACTTCCTTCGATCATGATTTTTGGATCTCATTGTCGATGGCCTAGAGAGCTACTCTCGAATTTCCACGAGCACTTGTGCTCTTGAGGCATTCAGAGGGGTATAATTAATAAACCTCCGTTATGGAGATCGATGCCTCGGAGACAGACAATGTTGTCAAGGTGGGCTTTTAGGTCTTCAAGTCTATGGTGGTGTCCACAATTGGCGGCGAGGAGGGGTTCTCGACCTCGAGCAGTTCCTGGCTGGATTTTTTTGAGGTTGCTAGATGTTTGAAATCTTTGCTTCCCTCAGTCAGTGCTTCGATCGAGGTTCCGTACCTCTCAAAAGCCTCATTTGCCTAGGCATACTTTTCTGTCCATTCCAATATTTCTGCAAAATCACGTGGATACTTCTTCTACAAGGAGTAAAGGAAGGAGTTCTTCTGGAGTCCTTCTTAAAGGGCAATCATAGCGACTGATTGATCCAGATTGTCGACTTCTAGAACAGCCACGTTAAAATGGACTGTATACTTGAGGATGGATTCTCCTTTCTTTTGTTTAATATGTACTAGGGATATTGATAGCCGATGCTGCCTTTTACTGGTTGCGAAGTGAGTGATAAACATCCAGCTCATCTAGTTAAAAGAATGGATGGAGTCAGACTTCAAGTTAGAATATCAATCTCGAGCCACCCTCCTCAATGTGGAAGGGAAGGCTCGATACAGGATTGCATCACTGGCGCTGTGCAGAAGAATGAGAGCTTTAAAGCTCTCCAGATGATCGATTGGATCTGCAGACTTATCATAGTTCTCCACCTAAGGCATTTTGAAACTAGGAGGAAGAGGTTCTCACATGATCTTATCATCAAATGATGGGTCCATGTGGAAACCAGCCTGATCTTCCAGCCCAATAACCCGATGCTGTAATGCCTCAATCTTTTGTTTCATCTCATAGGATATTCGGTGCACATCAACATTATGGACCATGTGGATTTTCATATGGCGGGCTAGTGACCGCCCCAGGGTGGAGCCTTTCCCAGATGGGGAGTAGGTGAACACTTCCCGCAATCAGGTTTTTAGGACTGACTCAGTCTAGTTTGCCTTCCTCGATTGAGATTTTGCAGTAGAGATCAAGGAGGATGTTGCGGAGGCACCACCTGCCCTAGACCTTACTACAACATGGCATCGACTACTGCTGTCAATGCCCACACCTGATCGACCAACATGGCCAACTAGTCTTGACTCACTCTAGGAGCCGACTGCAGCAGTTGTGGTGGTGGCGCTGGCCGTGATGCCGGTGCATGGTTCTCATTCAAATCTTCAACCACGTGGGGAGCGATGGTGGTAGAACATTCAGAACATCTGGAAGATGCTCTCTAGGGTTGCGTGCAAGATAGCATACCTAGAGGGTCCGACCTCTATGCATAGATAGAGGCGAGAGCTATTTAGGTGTGGAACTTTTGGTTCATTCCGACCGATTCAGATATGGCATGAAGAGATTTGAGGCCCAGAGTTTCGAGATATGACAGTTATACCTACTTTATTTGCTTCGAAGCTAGTGGGCCACTTTGAATTTGAAAAGAGGCATGGAACTCTCAAATTGGATCTATTCTGGCTAGTAAGCTTTGGATCGGTAAGTGAAGATGAGGGCCACTCCAATGCTGGTGGCTAAGATATGTGACTGAAACAGAAATCAACGGATAGTCTGGATTGGTGGCTGAAGTTAGGATCGGCTGAAGATAGAATCAACAACCGAAGCTAGAATCGGTAAGATTTTCTATCAGAAAGCTCCATCTGGAAGAATCGATTGAGTCCAAAGTTCGTCTGCCATTGGCATCAAGACCAGCTTGTCCAAAGTAAGCATGTTGTCAAAGTAAGGATCAGCCAGGCCTAGTGTAACTCAGTTGCAGCTTCCTCATATCTTCAGCCTAGGGATGATATCACCCCCAACACCACCAATTCATTGCAAGTTATCTGACCTTGATAATTCTACTTTCAGCCTCTATCTCCGAGAAAGAGATTGAAGACATAGTTGTGCATGGAGTCCAATAACGCCTCTAGCCTTAATGGATTTCAGCTCCTCTACTGTAAGGTCTTATGGCCCATGAAGTCTACATAATTCAAAGATTATTAAACCATCAGTCTTTTGTAATTCTCTTTATTAGATTATTGCTAAGCTACTAATGAATAAAATGAAAGTCTATATGCCAACTCGTGTCAGAGGAACAGGGCGAATTCATTCAAAATAGGAGCATTGCGTAAAGCATCTAAGTTGCTTAAGAAATTATGTCTTCAATGGCTAAAGCTTCCAAAATGGACTTCTTAATGGTACTCAAGGTGGACATGAAGAGGGCTTATGATAAGGTCAAGTGAGTTATCTTTAAACTCCAACACTTTTCATTTTATCTGAAATTTATTTCTTGGATTTGTGGCTGTGTAACCCTTCTTTCTATTCTTATCCAGGCTGCCTCCTCTAGCTGGTTTTCCTCAAACATGAGGCTAAGGCAAGGTTGTCACCTTTCACCATTCTTATTCATCATCTGTGCCAATATATTGTATAAATCTCTGCGTGATGCCACTGTTATGGGCAGCCTCCAAGTTTTCCAAATAGGTAGAGAGGGACCCCAAAAATCTCATTTGTTATTTTTCCATGATCTTCTTCTCATTGCCAAGGCTACTAAGAAGAACGTGCTCATGCTAAAAGACATCATGAGGAATTACCATATGCAGTCTGGTTAGAGAGATGATGCGGACAAATTTCACCTGCTTTTCAACCCTAAGTTAAGCTCGATGGTGCAGAATTTTATCTGTTCCAAGCTACGGATCAAAGTTAGAACTGGACCTTGGTCCTATTTGGGTATTCTTCTGACTTGGAATCACCCTCAAGCATCTAAGTTTAGTCCTATCCTAGATAAGCTTAACGGCAAGCTTGCAAGTTGGAATAGGAAGCACTTATCATAGACAGGTAGGCTGACATTAACTCAAGCTGTTCTTACTTCTTCTCCTATATACATGATGGCAAACTATGTTACTACAGCATCTCTCCTTGATAAGCTGAAAAGATTGTTCAAGTCTTTCTTCTGAGGGCACAAGGAGGGGAAGAAGAGTTTTACATTTGATTTCTTGGGACTCAATTTGCCAGCCAATCGACATGGCAAAATTGTTTCTAGCATTTGGAAAGCAATCTTTAATGCCACTCGGGTCATCCACCATGGATTTCAATGACAGATGGGTGACGGAACTAGTACGAATCTCCTTTTTGATCCTTGTGTCACCAACATTGCCCTCAATAGAAAACCCATTCCTCTGAACCTGCATGCTCTTAATGAAGATTTGTGCCTCTCAAACCTTAATTATCAAGAACCATCACTACTGGGATGTTGAGCTGCTGCGTGACCTCTATCCTCCTAAAATCATAACAAAAATCATGACATCAGCCATTCTCAAAGTTGCATCAGAGGACTATTTGCTTGGTACAAAACAAGGGTGATGTCCTTGAAAGCTCAGGATATTTCTAAGATGTTGAATGTTGATTATATAGAAAGCACCAATGGCATACCTGTTTTCCTCTATCTAGAGGATCCCTACTTGTAGTTCAGTTATTGTTTATACCATATCTAGATCGATAACTGTGATTTGAAGCGGATCAAAAAACTAGTCTTGAAAGACCCTTCAATATAGACCTAGTAGTTGTTGGTCTTCAATAGGAAAATCTTGTATAGGTCAAATAACAGATTTTGGAAGGATATCAATCTTCGATTAAGTACCAAGGTGCAAATAGAGATTCTACTAATAGGTTGAAGCACTCGGCCAATACACCAAAGTAGTATATAGCCAACAAGCCAAGTGGTACTCAAGCAGCACGTTGGAAGTTGTATTTGGTCAACAGGCTAAAGAACATGACAACAAACCAAAATACAAGGCTAGCAGGTTGAGTACTACTTGAAAGATACCATCCTCCTATCCAATGTTAGAAAAACAGGGTGAAACACCCAACATATAGATTGATGCACCAAGGGTGCAGGCTAAAATACCAAAGCAAGTGCAAGTTGAATACCAAAGGTACAAGTCAATGTACCAAGGGTGCAAGCTGAAATATCTGGGATATAGGCTGATACACAAAGGGTGTAGGTCAACACACCAAAGAAGATGTAGGCCAAAATACTAAAGTTACGAGTTGAGATATCAAAGGTATAGACCGAAATACTAAGGATGAAAGCCAGCACGCCAGGAGTACGCTGATATATTAAAAAGCATATGCTGATATAGTAAAAGTGCAGGCTAAGTGGCTATAATGTAGAAGTTGGAATTTGAGGTTTGGGATATGCATGTATATTTCAAAATTTTATTTTCTAAATACCGCAGCAGAATACAAGTTAAAACACTTTTAATCTGAATCACGCATGCATAAAAACATAAAACCACAAGGATCTAATTCATGTGCTAAAATTGACATATGCTGAAATTCAGATTGTGATTAAATTGTATACCTGTTTCGTAATTCCTTTCTTCAAATCTAGATCTGAAAGAGAAAAAATTTTCTTCTATCCGCATAAGTGTCCGGCCTCTATGGGTATCTACTCGGGATCAGTCTAGAGTAGCCCTCTCCAAGTTGAATTTTCTTCTCTAAGAAAATTTAGCCTGCTAAATCTAAATGAAGCCTAGATCGTGATCAACACTTGATCATTTTCTTTGATCATTTTCTTTTTTTTTCTCTTGCTTTTTTCCCTTGCTTTGTGCTGCTACTAAACACCAGAAATCAGTAAAGGAGGGGATGCCCAATAGCTTGGGCATGGAAGAACTTGGGATGCCCAACAATGGTGGGGCATGTGGGATGCCAAGGGAGAAGAGAAGGGAGAGGAAGAGAGGGCATGGGGGCATCTCCAAAGGTGGGTGTGGGCTACTGGTTGGATGCTCTAGGGACCTTAGGGGAGGTCCCTTTAAATAGGCATGGGGATTGAATTTTATTCAATCTTATAATACAAGTCCTACTTATATTGGGTTTTCTAATAACTTAAGTTATTCAACTTACATTAGGAATTCTATTAGACACCAACTCTTGGAGCCCTTGCACCTATTATTTCACACCTTTTTTTGCACCTAAGGGATGCCCCATATGAAATCAAAAAGCCCTCTAATCATGGGACATGCCCAACTTGATCCAATCAAGGTGGCGCCCCCTAATAACTATTAAGAAATATTAATTAATGACTTGCACCCTAATTCAATTGATCCAAAATCTTAGACACCCAACAATTGGAATCCAATGAATCTAATTCATTTAGGTTATTAATAGGTAATTAAGTTTGAATTATTTTATCAAATAAAAAATCTAAACGAAAAGAAAAAATTGGGTCCAACCATGTGCTAGTAAGGTATTCTTGAACCCAATCGGATTTCTCTAAATCCAATTGATACTTCATAAGCTCAATTGCTAATTCCAGACCTAATCTCTTTTTTGTGTGACCCCATAGATTCAATTCTATCTGGTAGTGAGATATATAATGATCTCTATCAAAGTATCATTGAAACTCTTTTCAATGGATCGACATAATTTTACTCTAACTCATCAAGGATTGTCGATCTAAAACAACCTTAGTGAGCTCTCACAATCTATGAGTGACACCTAGCAGTATATAGTGGCAATCTAGTAGAATCAAAATGAACCTCAAAGTGTAGTTAATGTGTGATTCAGTCCCTTTATCGTGAGTTCCGACTGGATGGTAGGTCATGAATAAATCATCAAATCTCAACATCAGTCATATGATAGATTCGATCAGCTCAAGTCCAATTGTGATTTCTATGAAAACTCTTTTCCATCAATCACACTACTATGGCCATAGATTCTCAGACTTAGCCTTTCAAATCTCATAGGACTACTTCTCTCTATCAAAATTGATAGATCCCAACTTGATACGCACCCTACTCTTACAGTGGATCAACTGTCGTCAACATCCACTACAAGAGCTCATTGAGACCCATGTTTATATGTCAGTCAAATTTCAGTAGTCTCACTGCGAGCAGTAATACCATCTCAAATCAAAAGATCAGTCACACAACTACAGCATCGAGACAATCACTGACGATTGAATAGAAATCCAAATGATCTCTCGTATGGTCGCGCTCAGTACTAGTTATTCTTTAACAACTATCCGCATTCATCATCCAGTGTCTCTACACTGTAGACTAGAGACTCATCTATCTCAAAGAAAGCGATCTGTGCATTGATCTATTTGGATCGATCATCATCCTCATGATGATTCTATGATCGAGAGCATCTAAAAATTAAATACATGTCTCTAATTCTCAACTTTTTGAAAATATGTATCGAAAGCTAATTTCATGGATGATTCAAAGACACGTCACACTTAAATAAAAAATAAACTTGCCCTTTTATTAATCATATCAATGTACTAAGTATAAAATTATATCCTAGATTTATTACAATGAGTCAGCCATATTGACTTCTAGGACATACATCTAACAATTTTTTACTAGGACTAAAGCCAATTGGCCACAAATCTAAGTCCCATCTTCTCAAGGTGGACTTTTATTTTTGACTGGCTCAATTGCTTCATCAACGGGTCTGTCACGTTGTTTCCGGAGTCTACTCTTCACACTTCGACATAAGATAGTCGCATATACCAGTGCTCTATGTATTTGAACTTCTGGTGAGTCCTTAGCTCCTTAGCAAGGGCTATGGTGCCATTATCTTTGCAGTACTATGTCATAGCATCTAATGGCATAACATTTAGTTCCACAACTAACATTACAATCAGAATTCATCCTACACATCTACAGCATACTCAACCTCCATTGATCGATTACGCAGAACCTTTCAAGAATACACCCTAATGTAGACATTCTATCATCAGCATCAGATATGAAGTCTGAATCAGTATACCCCTCGACTCGCAACTCAGAACCTCCTCCAAAGATCAAGAACAAATCTTTAGTCTTTCTTAAGTACTTAAAGATATTCTTCACAGCTATGCAGTGCTCCTCATCTGAATTCGACTGATACTTACTCGTGACACTCACAGCAAGGATAATATCAGGTCGAGTATATAGCATGGCATACATGAGACTTCTTATGGTCGAGACATAAGGAATCCTACTCATGCACTGCACTTCTTCAGATGTGGTTGGACACATCATCTTGGAAAGATTAATACCATGCTTAAGAGGTAAAAGTCCTCTTTTAGAGTTTTTCATGCTGAACCTCTTGAGCACTTTTTCTATGTACAGCTTTTGTGATAGGCCTAGCATCCGTTTAGGTCTATCCCTATAGACTTTTATTTTGAAAATATAGGATGCTTCTCCTAGGTCTTTCATGGAGAATTTTTTGGACAACCATCTTTTAACTGTGGTCAGCATGGGAATATCATTTTCAATAAAGAGAATATCATCTACGTACAATACGAGGAATGTAATTGCACTCCCATTGACCCTTTTGTATACACATGGTTCCTCTTTATTTTTGATAAAATCAAACGATTTGATCGCTTCATCAAAATAATGATTTTAACTCTGAGAAGCTTGCTTTAATCTGTATATGGACCTTTACAGCTTGCAGATTCTGTGATTACCATCACCAGATATGAAATCTATAGGCTGCTCTATATAGATATCTTCTTCAAGATATCCATTCAGGAAAGTAGTTTTCACATCCATCTGCCAGATTTCATAATCATAGTAGGCTGCAACAATAAGCAGACTACGGATAGATTTCAGCATGGCTATGGACGAGAAGATTTTCTGATAGTCAATACCCTCACGCTGACTATAACTTTTAGCCACAAGCCTAGCTTTATAGGTCTCTACCTTATCATCGGCATCTATTTTTTTTTGGAGATTCATTTACACCCAATGGGTACAATACCCTCAGGTGGATCCACTAAGGTCCATACTTAGTTTGAGTGCATCAAGTCAATTTCTGACTTCATCGCATCTAACTATTTCTCGAAATCGATGTCAGACATCACCTCATCAAAGGTATTAGGATCATCACCATGACCCTTATCTCTTATAATGAACATTTTTTTTACTTCCTCCGTAAGTATATCCATGTGCCTTTCAGAAGGTCGGAAGACCCTGCTAGATCTATGAGGTGGTAGAAGAATGTTAACTACTGGCTCATGAATAATGGATTCTCGAGGATCTATAGCTTTTTGCTCTTCAGAGACCTTCTCTTCAAACTTAACTAATCTCCCATTGCCACTATCCTGGATAAACTATTTTTCTAAGAATATGGCATTTCGACTCACAATCACATTGTGATATTATAGAAAGTAGAAATAGTATCCCATAGATTCTTTAGGATATTCTATAGATCTATCCTCTAGTTTATCCGCTATCTGTCTCTTGACATAGGTCAGACATCCTCAAGTCTTAAGATAACCTAGACTAAACTTCTTACCGAATTATATCTCATACAATATGGTAGGAACGAACTTTGATGGAACCCTATTCAATAGGTGAATGGCAGTTAATAAGGCATGTCTCCAAAGATATAAAGGTAGATCAGTGAAGCTCATCATAGACCTGACCATATCTAATAGGATCTGTTCCTCCTTTCGGATACCCCATTAAGCTGAGGTGCTTCGGGAGGCATCCATTGAGAGACTATGCCATTGTCCTTAAGATATCTCAAAAATTTTCTACTAAGATATTCATCTCTTCGATCAGATCAAAGAACTTTAATGGATTTACCAGTTTATTTTTCTACCTTATGTCTGTCTCGGACTTGTGTTTCATTAGATACACATACCTATACCTAGATAAATCATCGATAAAGGTAATGAAGTAGCTATAACCATCCCTGATCTACACATCAAATGGCCCACACACATCAATGTGTACGAGGGCAAGTAATTTAGCGTCTCTTTTCCCATGTCCTACAAAGGATAACTTGACCATTTTTCTTCGAAGACAAGATTCATAAGTTGGATATAACTCTAGGTTAAGAAAGTCAAGGATCCCATCCTTTTTCAGTCTATTTATCCTATCCTCTCCAATATGGCATAGTCTACCATGCCACAAGTACTTCTAGTTAATTTCATCTCTGGATCTCTTTTAACCTACGGCACTTACTATTTGCTCATTTAAGTTCACATTCACATTAACATGCAAGTGATAAAGACTGTCAATTAAAAGATCTCATGCAATCAATTTATTTCATAAATAAATAGAATAAAAATCTTTATTGAAACTAATTTCAAAACCTTTCTGTACTAGCACAGACACGAAAATCAAATTTCGACTAGCTATAGAAATATAATAATAATCTTTTAAATCTAATCTAAAATCAGACGGTAATCAAAGAAGATAAATACCAATGGCCTCTACAATAACTTTTGCTCCATTGCCGATCCGAAGGATCATGTCACCTTTCCTCAACCTTCTACTTTCTATTAGACCCTACATTGAGATACATATATGAGTACTCGAGCCAGAGTCAAATATCCAATTAGAAGTAGAAGAAACCATAAGGTTAGATTCAATTATGAGCATATCTTTAGAAGGTTTACCACCTTTTTTAGTCTTTAGGCTCTCTAGATAGATTGGACAGTTCTTCCTCCAGTGGCCTTCAGCATCACAGTGGAAATATTTTTTTTTTTGCTTCAGCCTTCTTAGGAACTTCCTTCTTTGGCTTGTTCTCTTTCTTCTGCTTCTTAGCAGATTTTATCTTCTTCTTTCTAGTAGACTTTCTCTTGAAAGAAGTCTACTCCACAGCGAGAACAGTGCCCCTTGAACTCTTCAAGGTTCCTTCCATAGTGACCAACATGTTGACCAGTTCGGGTATAGTGCAATCGAGGTTGTTCATATGAAAATTTATAATAAATAAACTATATGAACTCATAAGGGATTGAAGAATCAGATCCATTTGTAATTTTTTTTTGTATTTTAAGCCTGAGCTTCCCAAGCTCCTCAATATCTTTAATCACTGTCATACAGTGCTTATGGACAGACTGTCCTTTACGCATTTTTAGATTGAAGAGTCTTTTGGATACCTCGAAGAGCGCTATACGGCTCTGCTCACCATACAACTCTTGTAGGAAAGTAATCATAGCTCTAGCAGTGGGCATATTCTCATACTGGCTTTGTAACTCATTTGACATAGATGCCAGGATATAGCACTTGATCCGACTATCTTCATCCATCTATTTTTCATAAGCAACCCTTTGCTCAGTAGTAGGATGGTTTGGTAACACTATAGGTTCTTAGTCGAGTACATGATCTAATTTTTCTAAGATCAGGACAATCTTGAGGTTTTTGAGCCAATCTTTGTAATTAATTTCGATCAAACGATTGGTTTTAAGGATGTAGGCTAGAAGGTTTGAGGCTGATATGGTTTAACTACGAGAGTAGAGATTCAAGTTAGATTTTTGTACTTAATGTTATATTTGCTTCTAAGAATTTTAAGATACAAACAATAACTCTCACTAATTTATCGGATTCCTCCACTCTTCGGAAAGAAAACAAAAATCCTAATGCGATAAAAGATTCCTAGTGGGTGCTACGGTCCCACTGATGTCATACACCTCCCCTAATAATTATTGGTAATATGCACATCGATGCATAGGCAACTCTTTACCTAGATACTTCTCTAATAATGTTGCAGCGACTTGGTCTCTAAGTCATGTGGGCTCACCGAACAGTTATTGCTCATACTCCTTAGTTAAGCCCGATCCACTGTTCACAAGCAGGTGTAAGGCCGTCATTAAGGTCCTCATTTAATAGTCATTGGATCCCATACCTAACAGTTATTGGGTGCCTCACCTAACAGTTATTGGGCCTAACCCCATCTTTATCTTGGAGTAACTCTTTGCTAATAGAGTGGTTGCGTGTTTCTGATACAACTGAACCACTGTAACCAGTCGAGAACAATCAACGTCGATAGCATGCCCGCACATCTACAATGGTGAAAGATCTATAGATTTAATATTTGTGAAGAAGTTTAAGTTTAGATCTCATCTAATGAGTCATCATATGACCGATCTAATTGGTATGGGCTAAACCAAACCGCTAAGTAACCTTATTGAAGACTCAATCTTCCAAATTGGCCAGATAAGTGGAGATCGGTGGGGGTCCCCCCGTTGCTTTTCTTAGATACCAATAAATTGGCTAGGTAAGTGAATGAAATCAATTAAATAATCATATCTCAATTACTTATCTTAGACACCAATAAGTCAATTATTTTAAACAGATTAGCTTAAGCGAATTGGACTCAAATCATCGAGCCAAATTAGGTCCTTAGGTTAATCGATTCTACATATAGGACTCAATCGATTTGATCAACAATAATTGCATGATCATTTAACTTAATTGATCTGATCCTAATCAATACTTGACTCGATTTAATCAATTACTTAATCAAATTAGATCCACATGGTTCAAATCATAAACCTTAGATACAATTCTATTACATGACCTAACTTTTGATCTTTCCATAACCAATACTCTCATGCACAAACACAAATTTCAGATTCTAAAATTAAATTTTAGATCAAATTTTTTTGCATGAAAGTAAGTTTTAAATCATGAAAATAATTTTCAGATTTAACATACAAACATATATCACATATATACATGTAAAATTTAGATAAAATTCAGATCAACACATGATATCATATATCTCATATACTAATCATGGATCATATTAAAAGTAATTTTATGATCTAAACATGCAATCATATATCTCATATGTGAATCATGAATTAGATCATATAAAATTTTAAGTTTATGCATGCATCTACATATCATGTGAACGTGAACTAGAAATCGTTCTAAATCAAAATTCAGATCTATGCATGCTTTCACATATCAACTATATGTTCTAAAATTAAATTTAAAATTAAATTTTAGATTCAAAGATTTATCTATACATCTCATGTATCAAAGAAAAATTAGAATTTGAAACTCTTTTTAAAACACATATGATAATTTCAGCAATATGAAACATGTGGCTCTGATACCACTGTTGGAATTTGAGGTTTGGGGCATGCATGTGTGTTTCAAAATTTTATTTTCTATACACCACAGTGAAACATAAGATTAAAATATTTTTAATCTAAATTATACATGCATAAAAATATAGAACCACAAGGATCTAGTTCATGTGCTAAAATTAACATATGTTGAAATTCAGATTGTGATTAAATCGCAAACCTATTTTGCAATCCTTTTCTTCAAATCTGGATCTGAAAAAGAAGATATTTTTTTTTATCTATACAAGTATCCAACCTCTATGCGTATCTACTCAGGATCAGTCTAGAACATCCCTCTTCAAGTTGAATTTTTTTCTCTAAGAAAATTCAACATGCTGAATCTAAACGAAGCCTAGATCGTGATCAACACTTTATCTCTTTTCTTGATCTTCTTCTTTTTTTCTTTTCTTATCTTTCTCCCTTACTTTGTGCTGCTACCAAACACCAAGAATCAAAAAAAGAGGGGATGCCCAATAGCTTGGGTGTGGAAGAACTTGGGATGCCCAACAATGGTGGGTGTGTGGGACGCCAAGGGAGAAGAGAAGGGAGAGGAAGAGAGGGCATGGGGGGATCTCCAAAGGTGGGCATGGGCTACTAGTTGGATGCTCTAGAGACTTTAGGAGAGGTTCCTTTAAATAGGCATAAGAATTAAATCCTATTTAATCTCATAATATAAGTTTTACTTGCATTGGGTTTCCTAATAACTTAAGTTATTCAACTTATATTAGAAATCCTATTAGGCACCAACTCTTAGAGCCCTTGCACTCATTATTTCACACCCTCTTTTGCACCCAAGAGATATCCCATATGAAATCAAAAGGTCCTCTAATCATGGGATACACCCAACTTGATCCAATCAAGGTGGTGCCCCATAATAACTATCAAGGAATATTAATTAGTGACTTACACCCTAATTCAATTGATCCAAAATCTTAAACACCCAGCAATTGGAGTCCAATGAATCTAATTTATTTAGATTATTAGCAGATAATTAAGTTTAAATTATCTTATCAAATAAAAAATTCAAACGAAAAGAAAAAATTGGATCCAATCATGTGCTAACAGGGTTATCTTGAACCCAATCGGATTTTTCTAAACCCAATTGACACTTCATAAGCTCAATTGCTAATTTCAGGCTTAATCCCTTTGTTGTGTGATCTCATAGATTCAATTCTATCTGGTAGTGAGATATACAATGATCTCAATCAAAGTATCATTGAAACTTTTTTCAATGGATCGAAATAATTTTACTCTAACTCATCAAGAATTGTCGATCCAGAATAATCCTAGTGAGCTCTCACAATCCATCGGTGATATCTAGCAGTATGTAATGACAATTCAATAGAACTGAAATAAACCCCAAAGTGTAGTTAATATGTGATTCGATCCCTCTATCGTGAGTCTCGACTGGATGACATATCATGGATAAATCATCAAACCTCAACATCAGTCATATGATAGATTCAATCAGCTCAAATTCAATTATGATTTTTATAAAAACTTTTTTTCATCAATCACACTACTATGACCATAGATTCTCGGACTTAGCCTTTCAAATCTCATAAGACTACTTCTCTCTATCAAGGTTGATAGATCCTATCTTGATGCGCATCCTATTCTTACAGTGGGCCAACTATCGCCAACATCCACTATAAGGGTTCATTGAGACCCATGTTTATGTGTTAATGAAACACTAGCAGCCTCATTGTGAGCAATAGTACCATCTCAGGTCAAAGATCAGTCACACAACTATAGTATCGAGACAATCACTGATGATTGAATAGAAATTCAAGTGATCTCTCGTATGGTCACGCTCAATACTAGTTGTTCTTTAACAACTATCCACACTCATCGTCCAGTATCTCTACACTATAGATTAGAGACTCATCTATCTCAAAGAAAGCGATCTGTGCATTGGTCTATCCGGATCGATCATCATTCTCACGATGATTCTATGATCAGGAGCATTTAGGAATTAAATACATGTCTCTAATTCTTAACTCTTTAAAAATATATATCGAAAGTCAATTTCATGGACGATTCAAGGACATATCACACTTGAATGAAAAATAAATTAATCTTGTTATTGATCATATCAATGTATTAAGTATAAAATTGTATCCTAGATTTATTACAATGTGTTAGCCATATTGGCTTCTAGAACATACATCTAACAGTAGATCAAAGAAGCAGCAGCAATCGATCTACAACAAGACCTTTAGTGAAGTGGAGACTATGGATGATGGTTAGCCAGCAGTTACAACAATCTATGAGATAGGAATGATCACACAATCCAAAATATGGGCACTATCTACCATGCATGGCAATAGTAGCATATGTGGCACCCAATGGCAAAAATAGATGTTAAAATTGAGTAGTGGCACTCATTTTATCACCAACCAGGATGTGGATAGAGTGGTGGCACTACCTGTTATGCATGATAATAGTGGCCCGTGTGGGATATTATTGCAAGGACAAGTGTCAAGGTTAAATGGTGATACCTGTCCCAGCAGTTGATGAGAGCTATTTATAAATATCAGCTTATAATGCAGAAGAAAAAGATTCTTTGACCAATCAAACACCTTATTGTTATCTTTATCTTTATCTTTACTCTCAAATTTATTTTTAATTTATTTGCTTTAGTTATCTCAGTTTATTCATTGTTCTTAGAGTAGACCTCTTTCTCTTTCGAGCAAACAATGTTATAATAGTGAAAGTCCTTAAATTTAAGGCATCAGGATCTATGCTACCAACCTTTTAGCATCTCTTGTTTCTGGTTATTGACACTGGTGGCACACTCCCACATACTTGCACGAACCCACCCAGGAGGCATGCATCGTTCAACCCCACCCCCTCCAATGGAGAATCCAGCTAGTGGTCAACAATAGTTTTGGTGGAAAATTGCTTGGAAGAGAATACCTTGCAAATCCTTGTGAGCACAACAAGGACTCATAAACCTCAAGGCAACTTGCAGTGACCTTCGTGGCATAGGAGAAATGACCTTGCAACACTTAATTGGTGGAATGCCATTCTACAAAGGACTTCTGGCATTTTATCATTGTAGGGGTCTCCACCTTTCTAAGCATTGACTTCTTTTATTCTTTGCTTTCATCCCTTTCATTTGGTCACCCGGCTCACATTCAGGCAATTGTTGTTTATGATATATGGATCCATTGACTACAAGGAACAAAAGAATTTTTCAGAATATAAATTGTAGTTGGATATAAGAAATATCCAATGTTTGCAATACATGGACGACCTGATTTTCTGTAATGCAAATAAGTTTCGTGCCAACAATCTCAAATTTATTCTATACAACTTTAAAATACTAACTAGAATGAAGACAAATTTTGACAAAAGTACTCCCATACTGATAGGGTTAAAAACATATGTAAGCAAATGGTTTACAGATCTAATTGTTAGATGTATGTCCTAGAAGCCGATATGACTGACACATTGTAATAAAGCTAGGAAATAATTTTGTACTTAATATATTAATTTGATCAATAAAAGGATAAGTTTATTTTTCATTCAAGTGTGATGTATTCTTGAATCATCCATGAAATTAATATTTTAATATATATTCTCAAAGTATTGAGAATTAGAGACATGTATTTAATTTCTAAAAGCTTCCGATTATAGTATCATCATGAGAACGGTGATCGATCTAGATAGACCGGCATATAGATCACTTCCTTCAGAGTAAATGAGTCTCTGGTCTAAGTATAGAGATACTGAGTGATGAGTGCAGATAATTGTTAGAGAATACTAGTACTGAGCATGACCATACGAGAGATCACTTGAACTTCTACTCGATCGTCAGTGATTGTCTCGATGCTGTAGTTATGTGAATGATCTTTTGACCTGTGATAGTATGACTGCTCGTAATGAGATTGCTGAAGTTTGACTGATACATAAATATGGTCTCAATAAGTCTTTATAGTGGATGTTGGTGACAGTTGGTCTACTGTAAGAGTAGGATATGCATCAAGATGGAATCTATTGATCTTGATAGAAAGGAGTAGTCCTATGAGATTTGAGAGACTAAGTCTGAGAGTCTGTGGTCACAGCAATGTGATTGATGGAAAAAAATTTTCATAAAGATCATAATTAGACTTGAGTTGATCGAATTTATCATATGACTGATGATGAGATTTGATGATTTATCCATAACCTGCCATCTAGTCGAGACTCATGATAGAGGGATTGAATCACACATGAACTACACCTTGAGATTTTTTTTTGATTCTACTGAGTTACCACTACATACTGCTAGGTGTCACTGGTGGATTATGAGAACTAAGATTGCTCAAGATTGACAATCTTTGATAGGTTACAGTGAAATTATTTTGATCCACTAAAAAGAGTTTCAATGGTACTTTGATAAAGATCATTGTATATCTCACTACTAGATAGAATTGAACTTATGAGATCACACAACAAAGAGATTAGACCTGGAATAAGCAATTGGGCTTATGAAGTCTCAATTGAGTTTAGAGAAACCTTATTGGGTTCAAGATAATCTTGCTAGCACATGGTTGGATCTAATTTTCTCTTTACATTTGAATTTTTTATTTGATAAAATTAATTTAAATTAATTATCTGCTAATAACTTAAATAAATTAGATTAATTGGGTTTCAATTGTTGGATGCCTAAGATTTTGGATCAAATGAATTAAAATTTTAAGTTATTAATTAATTTCCTTGATAGTTTTGATTGGACGCCACTTGATTTGATCAAATTAGACGTGTCCACCTATTACAGGGTATGTGGAACCATTATGGGGTGTCCTATGGGGGCCATGTTGGATATGTTTTTGTAGGTGCAAAAGCTTCAATAGTTGGCACCTAATGAATTTTCTAAAGGAAGTCAAATAACTAAAGGAATAAAGATTCCTAATGCAAATAAGAGTTGTATTAAGTGGTTGTTTGATTTTGAATAGGATTCAAACCTTATGCCTATTTAAAGAGATCTTTTTTAAGATCTCTAAGCACTTCAACTAGCAGCCCCACGCCCCCTCTTGAAGAGCCCACGCCCCCTTTTTTCTTCTCCCTCTCTTCTCCCTTGGAGTTCCAACATCCACCATATTGGATGTCCTTCATCTTTCATGCCCAAAAGGGTTTGGGCATTTCTCTTATTTGCTGGTTTTTACTCTTCGATTGCTTCATAATCTAAGGAAGAAAAATAAGAGAAGAAGAGAAGAAGAAGATCAAGAAAAAGATCAAAGAGTTGATTGCGATCCAGACTTCGTTCAGATTCGCAGAATAATTTTTCTTGGAGAATAAAAATCAATTTCAAAGAGGGCTATTCCAGACTGATCCTAAGTGGATACCTGTAGAGATTGAATACTTGTACGGCTAAAAAAAAGTTTCTTCTCTTTCAGATCCAGATTTGAAGAAAGAAATTATAAAATAGGTATGTGATTCGATCACATATTTAATTTCAGCATATGAATTAGATCCTAGTGGTTTATGTTTTATGCATGCATGTTATAGATTGAAAAATATTTTAATCTTCTATTCTGCTGTAAAGTTTAGAAAAAAAAATTAAAACATACATGCATGCCCCAACATTGAATTTCCAACAGTGGTATTAGAACCATGGGTTTCATATGCAAGAAATTGAAATATAAGTTTTGAAAGGAGTTTCAAAATCTGATTTTTTCTTGATACAAGAGATGTATAGATGAGTATTTTGAATCTAAAATTTATTTTAAGTTTAATTTTTAAAATATATAGTTGATATGTAAAAGCATACATAGATCTAAATTTTATTCTACAATATTTTTTAGTTCATAGTTATGTGATATGTAGATGCATGCATAAATCTAAAATTTTATTTGACCTAATTCATGATTCATGTATGAGATATTATTGGAATCTGTATGTTGGAGAATGTATGTGTGTTTCAAAAAAAAATTTCTAAACACCATAGCAGAATAGAAGATTAAATTATTTTTAATCTATATCATGCATACATAAAAACATAAACCACAAGGATCTACTTCACATGCTGAAATTGAACATACGTTGAAATTTAACATGTGATCAAATTACATATCTGTTTCACAATTTCTTTCTTCAAATCTGGATCTGAAAGAGAAGAATCTCTCTCTTAGCTATGTAAGTATCCGGCCTCTACGGGTATCCACTCGGGATCAATCTGGAATAGCCCTCTTAAGATTGAATTTTCTTCTCTAAGAAAATTCAGCTTACGAATCTGAACAAAGCCTGGATCGTGATCAACTCTTTGATCCTTTTCTTGATCTTCTTCTTCTCCTTTTCTCTTTCCTTTTTCTTCTTAATATACTGCTACCAAACACTAGGAACCAGCACTAGAGATGGACGCCCAAGGCCCTTTTGGGCGTGAAGAAAATGAACGCCCAAGGGAGGACGTGAGGGACGCCCAAGGGGAGAAGAGAAAGGGGGAGAAAAGAGGGCATGGGGGGCTCCTTTGTGGCATGTGGGCTGCTGGTTTAGATGTCTAGAGACATTAGGGGAGGCCCCTTTAAATAGATATAAGTATTGAATCTTATTCAACCTCATAATACAAGTCCATTAGATTTCCTTATAACTTAAGTTATACAACTTCCTTTAGGAAACCTATTAGGCGCCAACAATTGGAGCCCTTGCACCCACTAATTCACACCCTCTTTTGCACCCAAGAGACACCCCAATTAGGATCCACATACCCTCTAAAGATGGGACACGTCCAACTTGATCAAATCAAGGTGATGCCCCATGTTAACTATCAAGAAAATAAATTAAGGACTTTGCACCCTTAATTTATTCGATCCAAAATCTTAGACACCCAATAATTAGAGTCCAATGAATCTAATTCATTTAGGTTATTAGTAGATAATTAAATTTAAATTATCTTATCAAATAAAAAATCTAAATGTAAAGAGAAAATTGGGTCCAACCATGTGCTAGCAAGGTAACCTTGAACTCAATCGGATTTTTTAAAACCCAATTGATACCTCATAAGTCAAATTGCTTATTTTAGATCCAATCTCTTTGTTGTGTGACCCTATAGATTTAATTCTATCTGGTAGTGAGATGTACAATGATCTCTACCAAAATATCATTGAAACGCTTTTCAATAGGTCAGAACAATTCCACTCTAAGTCATCAAGGATTGTCGATCCAGAACAACCCTAGTGAGCTCTCACAATCTACCAGTAACACCTAGCAGTATGTAGTGTTAACCCAGTAGAATCAAAAATGAACCTCAAGGTGTAGTTATCATGTGATTGAGTCACTCTATCGTGAGTCCTGACTAGATTGCAGATCATGGATAAATCGTCAAACCTTAACATCAGCATATGATAGATTCGATTAGCTCAAGTCCAATTATGATTTCTATGGAAACTCTTTTTCATCAATCACACTATTGTGGCCACAGACTTTCAGATTTAGCTTCTCAAATTTCATAGGACTACTCATTTCTATCAAGATAGATAGATCCCATCTTGATGCGCACCCTACTCCTACAATGGATCAACTATCGCCAACATCCACTACAAGGACTTATTGAGACCCATGTTTATGTGTCAGTTAACTCCAACAGCCACACTACGAGCAATTGTACCATCTCAGATCAAAAGACCATTTACACAACTACAGTATCGAGACAATCACTGACGAACGAATAAAAATTTAAGTGATCTCTCGTATGGTCATCTCAGTACTAGTTGTTCTCTAACAACTATCTGCACTCGTCGTCCAATGTCTTTATACTATAGACTATAGACTCATCTATTCCGAAGGAAGTGATCTGTGTGTCAAAAATTAATTTCATGGATAATTCAAGGATATATCACACTTGAATAAAAAATAAACTTACATTTTTATTGATCAAATCAATATGTAAAGTACAAAATTATATCATAATTTTTTTACAATGTGTCAGCCATATTGGCTTATAGGATATACATCTAACAATCTTTCACTTGAACTAAAGTCAATTGGCCACTAATCTAAGTTCTATCTTTTCAAGGTGGACTTCTATTTTCGGCTAGCTTAATTATTTTGTCAGTGAATCTATTACGTTATCCGCAAAGTCTACTCTTTGCACCTTAATATGTTTCTTTTCAAAGTAGTCGCATATGATATGATACCGTCGCTCGATGTACTTCAATTTTTGATGAGACCTCGGCTCCTTAGCAAGTGCTATGGCTCTATTATTATCGTAGTAGCATGGTATGACATTCGATGTCATAACCCCAAGTTCTGCGATAAACTTCTTAAACCAAAAGCCTTCCTTTGCAGCATCTGAAGCAGCGACATACTTAGCCTCTATGGTCGAATCCGCTATTAAGGGTTGCTTGAAACTCTTTCAGCTAACTGCACCACCATTGTAAATGAATACATATCCTGACATAGATATTCTATCATCAGGATCAGACATGAAGTCTGAGTCAGTATACTCCTCGACTCGCAACTCAAAATCTCCTCTAAAGATCAAGAATAAATTTTTAGTTCTTCTCAAGTACGTAAGGATCTTCTTCATAACTATCCAGTGCTCCTCACCTGAATTCGACGGATATTTGCTCGTGACACTCACAGTAAGGATAATATCAGATCGAGTACATAGCATGGCATACATAAGGCTCCCTATGATTGAGGCATAAGGAATCCTACTCATGCACTGAACTTCCTCGAATATGGTCGGATACATCATCTTGAAAAGATTAATACCATACCTAAGAGGCAAAAGTTCTCTTTTAGAATTTTTCATGCTAAACATCTTCAGCACCTTCTCTATGTATAGCTTTTGTGACAGGCCTAGCATCCTTTTAGATCTATCCCTATAGACCTTTATTCTGAGAATATAGGATGCTTCTCCTAAATTTTTCATAGAGAATTCCTTGGACAACCATCTTTTGACCATAGTCAGTATGGAAATATCATTCCCAATGAAGAGAATATCATCTACATATAATACGAAGAATATTATTGCACTCCTACTGATCTTTTTGTATACACATGGTTCATCTTCATTTTTGATGAAATCAAACGATTTGATCACTTCATCTCAATGATGATTCCAACTCTGAAAAGCTTGCTTTAATCTATATATGGATCTTTACAGCATTGTAGACTCTGTAATCATCATCACCAGATGTGAAACCCATAGGCTGCACCATATAGATATCTTCCTTAAGATATCTATTCAGGAAAGCAGTTTTCACATCCATTTGTCAGATTTCATAATCATAATAAGCTGCAACAGTAAGCAGAGTGTGGATAAATTTTAGTATGACTACGGGCGAGAAGATTTTTTGATAGTCAATGCCCTCGTGTTGACTATAATTTTTTGCCACAAATCTAGCTTTATAGGTCTCAATCTTACCATCAGCACCTTTTTTTTTGTAGATCTATTTACATCCAATGGGTACAATACCCTCAGATGGATCCACTAAGGTCCATACTTGGTTTGAGTATATCAAGTCAATTTCTGATTTCATAGCATCTACTCATTTCTCGATATCGATGTCAGACATCACCTCATCATAGGTATTAGGATCATCACTATGATCCCTATATCCCATAAGGAACATTTTCTTTACTTCCTCCATAAGCATACCCATGTATCTTTTAGGAGGTCGAAAGATCCTGCTAGATCTATGAGATGGTAGAGGAACGTCTACTACTGGCTTATGAATAATGGGTTCCTGAAGATCTATAGCTCTTTGCTCTTCAGAGACCTTTTCTTCGAACTCAACTAACCTCCCACTGCCATCATCCTGGATAACTGTTTTTCTAGAAATATGGCATTCTGACTCACAATCATATTATGATCTTGTGAAAAGTAGAAGTAGCATCCCATGAATTTTTTTAGATACCCTATAAATCGAGCTACTATAGATCTATCCTCTAATTTATCAGCCATCTGTCTCTTGACATAGGTCGGACATCTCCAAATCTTAAGATAATCTAGATTCGATTTCTTACCATACCATATCTCATATGGTGTGGTAGAAACGGACTTTGATGAAATCCTATTCAATAAGTGAATGGTGGTTAATAAGGCATATCCCCAAAGATATAAGGATAGATCAGTGAAGCTTATCATGGATCTGACCATATCTAATAGGGTCCTATTCCTCCTTTCGGATATCTCATTGAGCTAAGGTATTCTAGGAGGAGTCCATTGAGAGACTATGTCGTTGTCCTTAGGATATCCCAAAAATTTCCAACTAAGGTATTTATCTCCTCGATCAGATCGAAGAACCTTAATGGATTTGCCTATTTATTTTTCTACTTCACTTCAGAATTTCTTAAATTTTTCAAAGACTTCAGACTTATATTTTATCAGATACATATACCCATATCTAGATAGATCATAGATAAAGGTAATGAAGTAGCTATAACCATCTCTGACCTGCACATCAAATGGCCCACACACATCAGTGTGTACCAGGAAAAGTAACTCAATGGCCCTTTCCCCATGTCCTACAAAGGATAACTTGGTTATTTTTTTACGAAGGTAAGATTCGCAAGCTGGATATGACTCTAGGTTAAGAGAGCCAAAATCCCATCTTTTTTCAATTTGTTTATCTTGTCCTCTCCAATATGGCCTAATCTATGACACCACAAGTATTTCTGGTTAATTTCATCTCTGGATCTCTTTTGACCTACAGCACTCACTATTTATTTATTTAAATTCATATTCACATCAATATGCAAGTGATATAGACTGTCAATTAAAAGATCTCATACAACTAATTTATTTCATAAATAAATGAAATAAAATTTTTATTGAAACTAATTTCAAAATCTTCCTATACTAGTACAGACATGAAAATCAAATTCTGACTAGCTAAGAAACAAAATAACAATCCTTTAAATCAATCTAAAATCAGATGATAATCGAAGAGGATAAGTACCAACGGCTTCTGCAGCAACTTTTATTCTATTGTCGATTCGAAAGATCATGTCACCTTCCCTCAACCTCCTACTTTCTATTAGACCCTGCATTGAGGTACATATATGAGCACTCGAGCCAGAGTCTAATATCCAACTAAAAATAAAAAAAATCATAAGGTTGATTCAATTACGAGCATACCTTCCGAAGGTTTATCATCCTTTTTAGTCTTTAGGCTCTTCAGGTAGAGTGGACAATTCCTCCTCTAATGGCCTTTAGCATCACAGTGGAAATACTTTTCCTTTGCTTCGACCTTCTAAGGAATGTCCTTCTTTGACTTGCTCTCTTTCTTCTGCTTCTTAATGATTTTAGTCTTCTTCTTTTCAGTAAATTTTTTCTTGAAAGAAATCCACTCCATAGTAAGAACAGTGTCCCTTGAACTTTTCAAAGTTTCTTCCATAGTGACCAACATGTTGACCAGTTCGAATATAGTGCAATCAAGTTTGTTCATATGAAAATTTACAATAAATTAACTATATGAACTGATAAGGGATTAAAGGATCAAATCTAATTGCAACTTCTTTTGCATTTCAAGTTCGAGCTTTTCAAGCTCCTCAATATCATTGATCACTATTATACAGTACTCATGGACTGACTGTACTTCATACATCTTCAAATTGAAGAGACTCTTGGACACTTCGAAGCATGCAGTATGGCTCTGCTCATCATATAACTCTTGCAGATGAGTTATCATAGTCCTGGCAGTGGGCATATGCTCATGCTGGCTTTGTAATTCATTTGACATAGATGTCAGCACATAGCATTTGCTCAACTATCTTCATCTGTCCATTTTTTAAAAGCAGCTCTTTGCTCAGCAGTAGGACGGTTTGGTAACACTATGGATTTTTGATCGAGTACATGATCTAATATTTTTGAGGTTAGAACAATCCTGAGACTTTTGAGCCAGTCTTTGTAATTAGTTCTCATCAAATGATTAGTTTTAAGGATACAGACTAGAGGATTTGAGGCTGACATTATTTAACTGCGAGAGTAGAGATTCAAGTTAGACTTTTGTACTTAAATGTTATATTTACTTCTAGGGACTTTAAGGTGCAAACAATAACTTCCATTAATTTTTTGGATCCCTCCACTCTCCGAGTGGAAAACAAAAATTATATCGTGATAAAAAGATTTCTAATGGGTGCTGCGGTCTCACCGATGCCATCATCTCACCTAATAGTTATTGGTAACATGCACACTGATGTGTAGGTAACTCTTTATCCAAATACTTTTTTAAGCATGTTACAGCGATTTGATCTCTAAGTCATGTGAGCTCACCTAATAGTTATTGACTACACTCCTTAATTAAGCCCGACCCATCGTTCACAAGCAGGTGCAAGGCCTGAAGCGAAATTTGAGTACAGGGGTAAAATGGTAATTTTAAAACTTTTTAAAATCACTATTTTACAGTAGAAATAATTAATTAATCTAATTAATTAACATGTATTTATCCTACACTAAGATCTAAATATGATATATAGCATGCATGCATTTAAATTTGAAATTCAAATTTGAATAGTAAATAATTTACTATTTTGCATTCAGAACACAATACCTTTGTGCGGGTAGTCGATCGCCGCAATTTGATCACCATCGGGAGGATCTGATCATCGTAACATAGCCATACAGTATGTATGGCCTCTACGGATCGTCCACATGAAGCTTCTGGTCTGATCGGCTCCTCACGAGTGCTAGCTCGTTGTAGAATCTTTTCGACGGCCGATGCTGATTGAACTCCTTCGATCGATGTCTACTGACTCCTTGGATGCTTTGGATCATTAGCAAGTGTGCTTGAGAGGTTGATGAATCTCTCCCTGAAATTTGGTGGGCTCACGACACTCGTAGCTCACCTTCTCACTTCCCGAACCCTAGGCTGAAACCCTAGGGAACTCACTGAAAAATCTTGCGCCCACTTTTCTTTCTTTTCTTTCTTTTTCTCTCGAAAGTTTTAGACTTCCTACTCATGTACAAGGGTTCCTCACACCCCACTTTCTCTCTCAAAAATTTTTTTCGCATGCCCCACCTCCCTATCTCTTTTAAAATAGTTCAAAACGTGTCTTATCCGCGTGAGAGGATAAAGATAAGTGGTTGCACATTTGAATTCAAATCAAATTTGAATTCAAATGCAAACCAACTCATCCCTATCCACTTGAGCGTGAGAAGAGAAGGTGCGTGGCTACTTTGTGCATGGAAAGGTTTCACGAGAAACTCTTTCTCGTGTAAGATATGGGGCACTAAAAAGGATAAGGACATGGCGCATGGATTGGTTGCTCATTCAAATTCAAACTTTGTTTTGAATTTGAATGGCCAACCAACCATCCTTATCCACCTATGTGGTGCACAAATGTGGGACATGGGAAGGGCTTTGCATGAGAGAAAATTCATAAAAAGTTTCTTCTCGTGAATTCAAATGGGCGCAGAGATATGAAGTGGCGCAGGGATTCAAATTCAAATGGTGGTTTAATCTTAATTGAACCAACCTAATCAAAATAGGTTAAGCACAATTAGATTAAATTAAACCTAACTTAATTAAGTTTAATTAAGCTCAATAAAATTTTAATCAAATCAGGAATTGACTAAGCTCAACCCCTGATCAAATCAGGGATCAAACCATCTCGACGATTAGGTCAACTCTTAACCTAATCGGGTCAAACCCAACTGAATCCAATTCAATTAGACTTGATCCAAAAATAATTACTCAATCAAATTGAGTTAATTAATGATCAAATTACTAATTAAACCTCTCATAAATATTGAGTCCAAATTCGATGGGCAATCGGGCATCAGAATTCATCGATATGAAATTTTGATCGAAAAATCCCAAACCAATGGGACTCTTGACCCCGATACCCAAAATGTGTGGGACTCATGATCAGAGAATCCTGATTCTCGATCACAGAGTTTCAGATATGTAGGGCTCATAGTCCACGAACATTAGGACTCTTCATCAGCCATCAGATCAGATAGGAACCTCTAATGTGTGTGACCCCGCAGGTTCGAACCTAAGCCGGTAGCACAAGAACCAATTTCTGTACTAATCAAAGTGACCATCTAGCAATGGTACCCGATGTCCGGATAGGTTGAATAGTCACAATCGCAATACTCAGAACCTACATAAATATAGTTACTATATAATTCATCCCTTTTGACCCCTGTGTTTAGGACGACTCAGGGTTAAACTGTCAACCCTGATTAGATCATCCGAGTTGTGCTCAACTCAAACAGTCTTGTGACTCCTCACTAGGACTACCCTGGTCAAAGTTTTGCTAAATTGAAATACGACTGTACACAGCTTTTGAACTGGAGTGGTCAATCCCATCTTGACACACGCACCGACAAGTCAAGTACTTGACTACACCCAGCATCCTTCCATCACTGAATTAGAAATTCAGGTAGTCCAGTGCCTAAGTGCAGTGAGTTGCTTACAAGTCATCGTGGCGGTCTCAGGTCGAAGGGACATTTATACCCATATCCCATCGGAGCAAATCTTGACAGTAGAGATAGCTCCAGAGTCGGTCACGTTCAGTGCAGATGTACCCTTACATCTCACCTGTATGCCATATCAGTGTCTCCACACTCCTTGGTTAAGAGGACAACCAACCTATATGGTACACAATGACCTATGATCGATAAACATTATTGTCCTTGGTAACAACGTATCATTTGGTCACGAACAGGTTTAAGGACTAAACGACAAATCCTCCTTTATCGAGTCTAAATAGTCCTAAGGACTTCACCACAACACAGGAGTTCATTAGAAGATGACAATTTGTGATGAAAAATATCAAAATAATTTTTATTTATTTATAATTTATGTACTAATACAATAAAAAGCACAACCATCAACAGGCTGACGATTGGCTTTGGGACACTATTCCCAACAATCTCCCACTTGGTCTAAAGCCAATCGGTGCAGTATCTAATACCCATCTTTGACTTGAAGTCGTCGAACTCCTTCACTGTAATGGCTTTAGTGAATGGATCAGCTAGGTTCTCCTTTCCGTCAATCTTCTGAAGGTCGACGTCTCCTCGATCCATGATTTTTCAGATGAGATGGTAGCGACGTAGAATATGCTTCATCCGCTGGTGTGCCTTTGGTTCCTTCGCCTGAGCAATAGCTCCAGAGCTGTCACAATAGAGCAGAACTGGACCAACAAGGGAGGGTGCTACTTCGAGCTCGGTGATGAATTTTTTCAGCCACACTGCTTCTTTGGTAGTATCTGATGCAGCGACATACTCCATCTCGCAAACTGAATCAGCCACTGTGTGCTGCTTGAAACTTTTTCAGCAAACAGCCCCACCATTAAGGGTAAAAATAAATCCCGACACACTCTTACTGTCATCGTGATCAGATTGAAAACTAGAGTCTATAAATCCTATAAGTCTCAAGTCCGATTCACCATAAACAAGCCACTGGTCCTTAGTATTTCTTAAATACTTCAGGATGATTTTAACAATCTTCCAGTGATTCTTTCCTGGATCAGATTGGTATCTACTCACTACCCCTAGTGAGTATGCCACATCTGGTCGTGTACATGTCATGGCATACATGATAGATCTCACTGCCGAAGCATATGGAATTCTACCCATACGCTCTCTCTCTTAAGGTGTTGTCAGACAATCCCTCTTCGAGAGAGAAATTTCATGGCCTATCGGTAGATAGCCTTTCTTGGAATTCTCCATGCTAAACCTTTTTAGCATAGTATCAATGTACGTAGACTGGGATAAGCCAAGCAACCTTTTAGATCTATCCCTATAGATTCTCATCCCTAGGATGTAGGAAGCTTCTCCCTGATCCTTCATGGAGAATTGTGACGACAGCCAAATCTTTATTCCCTGTAATGCAGGGATATCATTCTCGATTAAGAGAATGTCATCCACATTCAATACAAGAAATACCACAACTGGACCATTAGCCCACTTATAAATGCAGGGCTCTTCTTCATTCTTAATGAAGTCATATGTCTTGATCGTCTTATCAAAACGTATGTTCCAACTCCGGGATGCCTGCTTAAGTCCATAAATGGACCTCTGTAGCCTGCACACCTTAGACTCATCTATGGATGTGAATCTTTCAGGTTGTATCATATACACCTCTTCGTCCAGCTCTCCATTTAGAAAAGCTGTTTTCACATCCATCTGTCAGATTTCATAGTCTAGATGGATAGCTATCGCAAGTATAATCCGAATGGATTTGAGCATTGCCACAGGAGAAAATATCTCGTCATAGTCTATACCATAATGTTGATGATATCCTTGGCAACCAGACGGGCTTTATAGGTTTCCACCTTTCTGTCTGTGCCCCTCTTCCTCTTGAAGACCCATTTACACCCTATGGGTTTTACTCCTTCGAGTGGGTCAACCAATGTCCACACATCGTTGACCTTCATGGACTCCATTTTGGATTTCATGATCTCTAGCCATTTCTCAGAGTCAGATCTCTGCATTACATCCAAGTAGGTGATCAGATCCTCATCATTTTCATCAAGTTCGATAGGATCGCCATTCCGGACTAAGAAACCATAGTATCTGTCCGGTTGACGTGGTACTCTACCAGATCGCCTTAAGGATGCATGAATAATGGGCTCCGAATTTGATCTAACCAAATTCAGTTCAGGTTCAGCTACTTGTGTCGGTTTTTTCACCTGCTGAACTTCCTCAAGTTCAACCTTAGAGGCAATAGTCTCTTCACCAAGAAACTTCTTTTCTAAAAAGATTGCCTTAAGGCTGACAAACACCTTTTGCTCATCAGCTAGGTAAAAATAATACCCTTTGGTCTCTTTTGGGTACCCTATGAAATTATACTTGTCCGACCTAGGTCCAAACTTGTCCGTAATTAAACGTTTAACATAAGCCGGACACCCCCAAACCCTTAGGTGCGAGAGTACTGGCTTATATCCTATCCATATCTCATATGGCATTTTGGTTACAGACTTACTCAGAACCCTATTTAGAAGGTAACAAGCTGATTCGAGCGCATATCCCCAGAGGGAGTCGGCAGACCAGCAAACCCCATCATGGATCGAACCATGTCCAACAAGATCCGATTCCTCCTTTCAGACACACCATTATGCTGTGGTATTCCAGGAGGTGTCCTTTGAGAGAGAATTCCATCCCCAAGATATGTCAGAAAATCATTGGAAAGATATTCACCTCCTCGATCAGATTGAAGAGTTTTAATACATTTCCTAATTTATTTTTCTACCTCATTTCGGAATAGTTTGAACATTTCAAACGACTCCGACTTATGCTTCATTAAGTAGACATACCCATACCTCGATAGGTCGTTTGTGAAGGTTATGAAGTAGAAATATCCACTCTTGCACTTGAGCTCATGGGTCCACATACATCAGAATGTACCAAACCTAAGAGTTCACTGGCTCGCTCACCTTTTTCAGTAAAAGGTGACTTAGTCATCTTTTCAAGAAGACAGAACTCACAGGTTGGAAGTGATTCACAATCACCAACTTCAAGAATTTCTTCTTAAGCCAACCTGTTTATCCTGTTCTTATTGATATGACCTAGCCTACAGTGCCAAAGGTAGACTTCTGACACATTATCTATTCTAGGATATTTTTCGGATGTTTGAACCACATTAACAGGTTGTGATAGTAAGTAAATTTTATTATTTATTTGTCCAACAAACATTGTAACACCATTCAAAATGATATTGCAAACATTTTTTTTATTAAAAATTCATAACCGTACATGGCCAAAAGGCCTACAGAAATAATATTTAATAAAAAGCTTGGATAATAGTGACATTCACTCAGAATTATATTACGAGAATTGATTACAAGGTTCATGATTCCTAAAGTTAGAACTGGTACTTTGCTTCCATCTCCAATGTTCAGGAACCTCTCACCGTCATCAAATCTCCTACTGATCTGCAGACCCTGCATCGAATTGCAAATATGATAAGAACTTTCGGTATCCAATACCCAAGCAGTAGTATCATAAATGAAAAAGTTGCAAGGTGTTATCATATAATTACCTTGCTTCTTCTTCGGCCTGTTTGGGTCCAGGGAGGCAATGTATAGAGGACAGTTCCTCTTCCAGTGCCCTTACTTCTTGCAAAAGAAGCACTCCGTCTGGCTATGGTCGGGCTTGCACTTCTTGGTATGACCCTGTGCAGACATCCCAGCATGCGGCTGCACCTTCTTGTTCTTCTTCTTCTTGTTCTTCTTCCCTTTCTTAAAGGGTCGATGACCAGAAGAAGACCCTCCCACAACATTCACCGACTCCTTATGGAGCTGGTGGTCCTTCTCAAAGTTCTGTAGCAACCCCAACAAGCCGTGGTAGTTTACTGCAGGCTTTGTCATTCAAAAATAAGTAAGAAAGGGGAGGAAGGACTTGGACAATGAATTAAGGATCGCATCCTTACCGAGCTGCTCGAGCAGGGGAAAGCCCAGTTTACTTAGGTGCTCAATCATTTCGATCATGTACAGTACATGATCAAGGACTGAGGCCCCATCCCTCATTCGAGCATTGAAAATGGCACAACTAGTTTTGTACCTTTCAACATCGTCAGGCGTGCCAAATGAGTCGCTCAACATTTGAAGCATCTCCTGTGGCTAGGCATTCTCAAACCTGCGGCTGAACTCATCATTCATTGCCGCCAGGATTATGCACCGAACGGTGGTGCGGTCATTGAGCCACTTCTGGTAAGTGTCTCAGACCATGCCTCTAACATTCGGGGCTGGCTCCTTGGGTGCCGGATCCGTTACTACATAAAGGATCCGCTCATGCTCAAGGATGATTTTTAACTTTCAATACCAGCTATCGAAATTGGGTCCCATGAGTTTGTCATTATCTAATAATGACCAGAGCGACAGGGTAGTGGCCATAGCTGCATAAAGGAAAATCAAACCTCTATTAGTACATAAATTATTAATACTAAAGGACTTGGACTTTAGTCTAAAGTTTCTCCTAGTATTTTTACGAACTGGTAGCCTCAACCTTCAATTCGAGGAATTACTTTAATTCCTTAGTGGGTACTAGAATCCACACAGACTACACACGAGCCCAACTTTGGTTGGTCAACCCATGTGCATCTATGGGTAGGTTCATAACCAGTTGTTTCTCTAAACAACTTCTAGTAATCAATTTTGCCCCAGAACCTAATCAGTAGGCTTTGGCCTCCACTGAAAAGATCTGGTTAGGTCCAACCATTAACATGACTTGATTTGGTGAATCGGACCAATAAATGATCAGGCCTGACTTTGGCCGGCCAACCTGACCACCATCAGAAAGACTCAAATCAAATTATCATACTATGAATGATAATTCCATTAGTCAATAAGCACCAGGCCTTTGGGCCTCCAATGATTATTAAACTAATGGACTCATTATCACTCACTTAATGGGAGGCTATGACTTAGTTATCACTATAACTTAATCATTTTAGGGACCTAATAATTTTGAGGATTTTATTAAGTGAAGGAAGAGAAGAAATTAACCAGCCAATTTCAATCCTCCCACTGACTTCATTAAGTCAGATTAAAAAAGATTTAATTAAAGCCAGCATTAGGAGCACCTAAATCAGTCACACTGATTTACCTAATGATATGGGTGAGCCCTAATCACCAAGTGATCTAATCAAAACCTAACTCACCAGGTTGGCCAGGTAAGTGAGATCAGTGGTGAGAATATGCCATTAACTCGTCAGAGATCAAATCAATGTGAGTAGCTCCCACTTAAGAACCACTGGTCAAACTGTCGAACTTATCTTAGACACCAATCGGTTCATTAGTTTTAATTTGATCAACTTAGTAAATAGGGTTCCACCGCGTAGCCATGAATTAAGTCCATCTTGATCTAGTTAAAGACATGGACCCATTCAACTACAACTATTGGAGTTGAGTCTAGAGTGTCCTTGACCTAATCTAATTCAACTTTTGATTAGATTTGACCAATTACTCTAATTTAGTCCATTTCTTTAAGCTAACCTTAGGTCTAACCCAATTATGGACCTAATCCATCTAACCTATTGACCCACAAGTTTATGCAATTGTCTTAGGTCTTAATTCACAATTCTAGACCAACTTGACAACACTTAATTCTTTTAATTAAGTATTTGGACTGATGGATCAGGGTTTGGCATTTCGAAAATAATTTTCAAATTTGAAAGGTTTTATTTTCTGTTCACCAAACATGTTGACTCATTTCACAAATAGATCAACATATTTCATAAATAGCAATCCTATTGCTAATTACATAACAGAAAATAACTCAATCAAAATAAATCATGAATATTCCTTTAGATCAATATAACACATTCATGATAAATTTTACAATTGAACCTTTACAATTAAGTCCTTTCGCTGCTTCATCTGCATGGGATATAATTGCAGCGGCACCCTACCGCCATAGGAGACCCCATCGAATGGGAGGAGAGAGCCTTTAAACCCTACTTTTCTCCTATGACCGGACAGCCATGGCAACCAACCCAATTAGATTACTTCCTACTTGGATCAAGTATATCTAAATATATCAATTTCAAAATTTAAATTTCAAATTTTAAATTTTAAATTTTGAATTTTAAATTTTAAACAAATTTTAAATTTTAAATTTCAAATTTTTGAATTTCAAATTTTGAATTTTAAATTTTGAATTTCAAATTTTAAATTTTAATCAAATTTCAAATTTCAAATTTTAAATTTTAAATTTTAAATTTTTAAATTTTGAATTTCAAATTTCAAATTTTAAAATTCAAATTTTAAATTTTGAATTTTAAATTTTTGAATTTTGAATTTTGAACAACTTTCAAAATTCAAAATTCAAATTTTAAATTTCAAATTTTAAATTTAAATTTTTAGATTACAACTTAATCTACGCATGCAAATTTATATATCATATCTTAGAACCTGCTCTGATACCATTTGTTGTGAAAATTTGAGTACAGGGTAAAATGGTAATTTTAAAACTTTTCAAAATTACTATTTTACAATGAAAATAATCAATTAATCTAATTAATTAATATATATTTACTCTACACTAAGATCTAAATATGATATATAGCATGCATGCATTTGAATTTGAAATACAAATTTGAACAGTAAATAATTTACTGTTCTGTGTTCAGAACACAATACCTTTGTGCGGGTAGTCGATCTCCACAATCTGATCACTGTCGAGAGGATCTGATCATCGCAATACAGCCACACAACATGTCTGGCCTCTGCGGATCATCTACACGAAGCTCCCGATCTGATCAGCTCCTCACGAGTGCTAGCTCGTTGTAGAGCCCTTTCGACGGCTGATGCTGATCGAACTCCTTCGATCGATGTCTGCCGACTCCTCGGATATTCTGGATCATCGACAAGTATGCTTGAGAGGTTGATGAATCTCTCTCTAAAATTTGGTGGGCTCACGACACTCGTAGCTCACCTTCTCACTTCCCGAACCCCAGGCTGAAACCCTAGGGAACTCACTGAAAAACCCTGCGCCCACTTTTCTTTCTTTTCTTTCTTTTTCTCTCGAAAGTTTTAGACTTCCTACTTGTGCACAAGGGTTCCTCACGCCCCACTTTCTCTCTCAAAAAATTTCTACACATGCCCCACCTCCCTATCTCTTTTAAAACAGTTCAAAATGTGTCTTATCCACGTGAGAGGATAAAGATAAGTAGTTGCACATTTGAATTCAAATCAAATTTGAATTCAAATGCAAACCAACTCATCCCTATCCATTTGGGTGTGAGAAGAGAAGGTGCGTGGCTACTTTGTGCATGGAAAGGTTTCATGAGAAACTCTTTCTCGTGTAAGATATGGGGCACTAAAGAGGATAAGGACATGGCACATGGATTGGTTGCTCATTCAAATTCAAACTTTGTTTTGAATTTGAATAGCCAACCAACCATCCTTATCCACCTATGTGGTGCACAAATGTGGGACGTGGGAAGGGCTTTGTGTGAGAGAAAATTCATGAGAAGTTTCTTCTCGTGAATTCAAATGGGCGCAGAGATATGAAGTGGCGCAGGGATTCAAATTCAAATGGTGGTTTAATCTTAATTGAACCAACCTAATCAAAATAGGTTAAGCACAATTAGACTAAATTAAATCCAACTTAATTAGACTTAATTAGGCTCAATAAAATCCTAATCAAATCAGGAATTGACTAAACTCAATCTCTGATCAAATCAGGGACCAAACTATCTCGATGATTAGGTCAACTCTTAACCTAATCGGGTCAAACCCAACTGAATCCAATTCAATTGGACTTGATCCAAAAATAATTACTCAATTAAATTGAGTTAATTAGTGATCAAATTACTAATTAAATCTCTTATAAATATTGAGTCCAAATCCGATGGGCAATCGGGCATCAGAATTCATCGATATGAAATTCTAATCGAAAAGTCCCAAACCAGTGGGACTCTTGACCCCGGTACCCAAAATGTGTGGGACTCATGATCAGAGAATCTTGATTCTCGATCACAGAGTCCCAGACATGTAGGACTCATAGTCTACGAACATTAAGACTCTTCATCAGCCATCAGATCAGATAGGAACCTCTAATGTGTGTGACCCCGCAGGTTCGAACCTAAGCCGGTAGCATAGGAACCAATTCCTGTACTAATCGAAGTGACCATCTAGCAATGATACCCGATATCCGGATAGATCGAATAGTTGCAATTGCAACACTCAGAACCTACATAAATATGGTTACTGTATAATTCATCCCTTTTGACCCCTGTGTTTAGGATGACTCAGGGTTAAACTGTCAACCCTGATTAGATCATCCGAGTCGTGCTCAACTCAAACAGTCCTGTGACTCCTCACTAGGACTACCCTGGTCAAGATTTTGTTAAATTAAAATATGACTGTACACAGCTCCTGAACTGGAGTGGTCAATCCCATCTTGACACACGCACCGACAAGTCAAGTACTTGACTAAACCCAGCATCCTTCCGTCACTGAATTAGAAATTCAGGTAGTCTAGTGCCTAAGTACAGTGGGTTGCTTCCAAGTCACCGTGGCGGTCTCAGGTCGGAGGGACATTTATACCCATATCCCATCGGAGTAAATCTTGACAGCAGAGATAGCTCCAGAGTCGGTCATGTTTAGTGCAGATGTACCCTTATATCTCACCTGTATGTCATACCAGTGTCTCCACACTCCTTGGTTAAGAGGATAACCAACCTATATGGCACATAATAACCTATGCTCGATAAATATTGTTGTCCTTGGTAACAACGTATCATTTGATCACGAACAGGTTTAAGGACTAAACGATAAATCCTCCTTTGTCGAGTCTAAATAGTCCTAAGGACTTCACCACAACACAGAAGTTCATTAGAAGATGACAATTTGTGATGAAAAATATCAAAATAACTTTTATTTATTTATGATTTATGTACTAATACAACAAAGAGCACAATCATCAACAGACTGACGATTGGCTTTGGGACACTATTTCCAACAAGATCGTCATTGGGTTCCTCACCTAATAGTTATTGAGCCCAACCCCATCCTTATCCTGGAGTAACTCTTTACTAATAAAGTGGTTACATATTTTCGATACAACTGAACCACTATAACCAGTCGAGAATAATCAATACCAGTAGCACACCCACACTTCTACAACAGTGAAAGACCTATGGACTTAATATTTATGGAGAGATTTAGATTTAGGTCTCATCTAATCAGTCATTATATGATCGATCTAATTGGCATGGGCTAAACCAAAAATGCCAAGCAACCCAATTGAAGACTCAATCTTCTAAATTGGCCAAGTAAATGGAGATCAGTGGGGGTTCCCCCGTTGCTTTCTTTAGACACCAATAAATTTGTCAGATCAGCTAACGAAACTAATTAAATAATCATATCTCAATTACTTATCTTAGATAGCAATAGGTCAATTGGTCCAAATAGGTTAACTCAAGCGAATCAGGCTCAAATCATCGAGCCAAATTAGGTCTTTAGGTTAATCGATTCTACATATGGGATTCAATTGATTTGATCAACAATAATTGTATGATCATATAACTTAATTGATCTAGTCATAATCAACACTTGACTCAGTTTGATCAATTATTTAATCAAATTAGACCTATAATGATTCAAATCAAAAACCTTAGATGCAATCCTATTACATAATCTAATTTTTGATTTTTTCATAACCAAAACCCTCACGCACAAACATAAATTTTAGATTATAATATTAAATTTTAGATCTAAATTTTTTATATGAAAGTAAGTTTTAAATCATAAAAATAAATTTTAGATTTAATATACAAACATATATCTCATGTATGCATGTAAAATTCAAATCTAAATAAAAATTTAGATCAATACATGATATCATATATCTCATATATAAATCATGAATAATATCAAAAATAAATTTTATGATCTAAACATATAATCATATATCTCATATATAAATTATAAATCAGGTCATATAAAATTTTAGGTTTATGCATGCATCTACATATCATACGAACACGAACTAGAAATCATTCTAAATCAAAATTCAGATCTATACATATTTTGACATATCAACTATATATTTTAAAATTAAATTTAAAATAAAATTTTAAATTTAAAAATTCATCTATATATCTCATGTATCAAGAAAAAATCAAATTTTGAAACTCTTTTCAAAATATGTATATCAATTTCATGCATATGAAACTCGAGGCTCTGATACCACTGTTGGAATTTGTATGTTGGGGCATGCATGTGTGTTTCAAAAAATATTTTTTTAAATACCATAGTAGAATAGAAGAATAAAGTATCTTTAATCTATATCATGCATGCATAAAAATATAAACCATAAGGATCCACTTCATATGCTGAAATTTAACATACGCTGAAATTTAACATGTGATCGAATCACATACCTATTTCATAATTTCTTTCTTCAAATCTGGATCTGAAAGAGAATAGGCTCTTTCTTAGTCATGCAAATATCTGACCTCTATGGGTATCCACTCAAAATCAGTCTGGAATAGTCCTCTTAAGATTGAATTTTTTTCTCTAAAAAAATTCAGCCGGTGAATCTGAACGAAGTCTGGATCACAATCAACTCTTTGATCCTTTTCTTGATCTTCTTCTTCTTCTTTTCCCTTGCCTTTCCCTCCTTGAATATGCTGCTACCAAACACCAAGAACCAGCACTAGAGGTGGATGCCCAAGGCCCTTTTGGGCGTGAAGAAAAGGGACGCCCAAGGGAGGACGTGTGGGACACTCAAGGGAGAAGAGAAGGGGGGAGAAGAGAGGGCGTGGGGGGGCTCCTTTATGGCATGTGGGCTACTAGTTTAGATACCTAGGGACCTTAGGAGAGGCTCCTTTAAATAGACATAAGGATTGAATCCTATTCAACCTCATAATACAAGTCCTACTTGCATTAGGTTTCCTTATAACTTAAGTTATACAACTTCCTTTAGGAAACCTATTAGGTGCCAACAATTGGAGCCCTTGCACCCACTAATTCAGACCCTCTTTTGCACCCAAGGGATGCCCCAATTAGGATCCACATGCCCTCTAAAGATAGGACACATCCAACTTGATCAAATCAAGGTGGCGCCCCATCTTAACTATCAAGAAAATAAATTAAGGACTTTGCACCCTTAATTTATTTGATCCAAACCTTAGACACCCAACAATTGGAGTCCAATGAATCTAATTCATTTAGGTTATTAGTAGATAATTAAATTTAAATTATCTTATCAAATAAGAAATTCAAATGTAAAGAGAAAATTGAGTCCAACCATGTGCTAGCAAAGTTACCTTAAACCCAATCGGATTTCTCAAAATCTAATTGGGTTTCTCAAAATCTAATTGAGTTTCTCAAAATCTAATTGACACTTTATAAGTCCAATTGCTTATTTCAGATCCAATTCTTTTGTTGTGTGACCCCATAGGTTCAATTCTATCTAGTAGTGAGGTATATAATGATCTCTATCAAAGTATCATTGAAATTTTTTTTAATGGATCAGAACAATTCTACTCTAACTCATCAAGGATTGTCGATCCAGAACAATCCTAGTGAGCTCTCACAATCCACCAGTAACACCTAACAGTATGTAGTGACAATCCAGTAAAATCAAAAATGAACCTCAAGGTATAGTTAGCATGTGATTCAGTCTCTCGATCGTGAGTCCCAACTAGATGGCAGGTCATGGATAAATCATCAAATCTCAATATCAGTCATATGATAGATTCGATTAGCTCAAATCTAATTGTGATTTTTATGAAAAATTTTTTCATCAATTATACTGCTGTGGCCACAAAATCTCAGACTTAACCTCTTAAATCTCATAGGACTACTCCTCTCTATCAAGATCGATAGATCCCATCTTGATGTGCATCCTACTCCTACAGTGGACCAACTATCACCAACATCCACTACAAGGGCTCATTGAGACCCATATTTATGTGTCAGTCAAACTTCAGCAGCCACACTGCAAGCAGTCATACCATCTCAGATCAAAAGATTATTCATATAACTACAGCATTGAGACAATCACTAACGATCGAATAAAAATTCAAGTGATCTCTCATATGATCACGCTTAGTACTAGTTGTTCTCTAACAACTACCTGTACTCATCATCCAGTATTTTTACACTGTGAACTAAAGACTCATCTATCCCAAAAGAACCGATCTGTATGTCGATCTATCCGGATCAATCACCATCCTCATTATGATACTATGATCAAAAAATTTAAGAATTAAATATATATCTCTAATTTTCAGACTTTTAAGAATATGTATCAAAAATTAATTCTATAGATAATTCAAGGACACATCACACTTGAATGAAAAATAAACTTATCTTTTTATTAATCAAATCAATATGTAAAGTATAAAACTATATCCTAGATTTATTACAATGGTTAGCCATATTGGCTTCTAGGACATATTTCTAATAGATATATGATTACATATTTAGGTCAGTAAATTATTTTCGATATGATTCATGATTTATATATGAGATATATAATATCATGTTATGATCTGAATTTTAGTTTAGATCTAAATTTTATATACATATATGAGATATATGTTTGTATGTTAAATCAAAAAATTAGTTTCATGATTTAAAATTTATTTTTTATATAAAAAATTTAGATCTAAAATTTAGTTTTGGAATCTAAAATTTATATTTATGCATGAGGATTTTGATAATAAAAAAATCAAAAATTAGATCATGTAATTAGATTGCATCTAAAATTTTTGATTTGAACGTTATGGGTTTAATTCAATTAAGTAATTGATCAAAACTGAGTCAAGTATTGATTAGGATTAGATCAATTAAGATATATGATCAAGCAATTATTATTGATCAAATCAATTGAATTCCATATGTAAAATCGATTAACCTAAAGACTTAATTCGGCTCGATGGCTTAAGCCTGATTTGCTTGAGCTAACCTATTTAGACCAACTGATCTATTGGTGTCTAAGGTAAGTAATTGAGAGATGATTATTTAATTGATTTCGTTTACTGATCTGATCAATTTATTAGTGTCTAAGGAAAGCAATGGAGGGTCCCCCACTGATCTTCACTTACCTGACCAATTTGAAAGATTGAGTCTTGAATAAGGTTGCTTGGCATTTTGGTTTAGTCCATGTCAATTAGATCAGTCATATGATGACTGATTAGATGAGATCTAAACCTAAATCTCTTTATAAATATTAAGTCCATGGGTCTTTCATTGTTTTAGATGTGCAGGCATGCTATTGATGTTGATTATTCTCGACTGATCATAGTGGTTCAGTTGCATTGAAAACATGCAACCATTCTATTAACAAAAAGTTACTCCAGGATAAGGATGGGGTTGGGCCTAATAATTATTAGGTGAGGGACCCAATGACGGTCCTATACCTGTTTGTGAATGGTAGGTCGAGCTTAAGTAAAGAGTGTGGTCAATAACTGTTAGGTGAGCCCACATAACTTAAAAATCAAATCACTGCAACATGCATAGAGAAGCATCTAGACAAAGAGTTATCCACGCATCAGTGTGCATGTTACCAATAACTATTAGGTGAGGTACATGATATCGGTGGGACTTCAATGCCCACTAGGAACCCCTTTGTCGCATTAGGGTTTTCACTTTTCAGTCGGAGAGTGGAGAAATTCAAAAAATTAGTGAGAGTCATTGTTTGCATCATAAAATCTCTAGAAGTAAATATAATTTTAAAGTATAAAAGTCTAACTTAAATTTCTACTCTCACAGTTAAATAATGTCAGCCTCTAACCCTCTAGCCCGCATTCTTGAATCCAATCATTTGATCGAAATAAACTATAAAGACTAGCTAAGAAATCTGAGGATTATCTTGACTTCTAAAAAATTAGGTTATGTACTCGATCAGGAACCCCTAATGCTACCAAACCATCATACTGCTTAGCAAAGAGCTACTTATGAAAAATGGACAGATGAAGACAATCGGATCAAGTGCTATGTGCTGGCATCCATATCAAATGAGTTGCAGAGCTAACATGAGCATATGCCTACTACTAGGGCTATGATCACTCACCTACAAGAGTTGTATGGTGAGCAGAGCCGTACAGCGTACTTTGAAGTATCTAAGAGACTCTTCAATTTGAAGATGCACGAAGGACAATCAGTCCATAAGCACTGTATGACAGTAATCAAAGATATTGAGAAGCTTGAGAAACTCAGACTTGATATGCAAAAGGAATTGCAGATGGATTTGATCTTTCAATCCCTTATGAGTTCATATGGTCAATTTATTATAAATTTTTATATGAACAAACTTGATTGCTCTATATCCAAACTGGTCAACATGTTGGTCGCTACGAAAGAAATCTTGAAGAGTTCAAGGGACACTATTCTTGCTGTGAAGTAAATTTTTTTCAAGAGAAAGTCTAGTTGGAAGAAGAAAATAAAATTCACTAAGAAGCAGAAGAAAGAGAGCAAGCCAAAGAAGGACATTTCAAAGAAGGCTAAGCAAAGAAAAAGTATTTCCACTATGATGCTGAAGGCCACTGGAGGAGGAACTGTCCACTCTACCTAGAGAGCCTAAAGATCAAGAAGGATGATAAACCTTCAGAAGGTATGCTCGTAATTGAATCTAACCTTACAGTTTTTTCTACTTCTAGTTGGGTATTAGACTCTAATTCGAATACTCATATATGTACCTCTATGCAGGGTCTAATAAAAAATAGAAGATTGAGGAAAGGTGACATGATCCTTCAGATCGGTAATGAAGCAAAAGTTACTGCAGAAGTTGTTGGTACTTATCCTCTTCGATTACCGTCGAGTTTTAAATTAGATTTAAAAGACTATTATTTTATTTTTGTAGCTAGTCAAAATTTGATTTTCATATTTGTGCTAGCACAGGAAGATTTTGAATTTAATTTCAATAAAGATTTTTATTTCATTTATTTATAAAATAAATTAGTTACACATGGTCATTTAATTGACAATCTATATCACTTGCATGTTGATGCAAATATAAATTTGAATAAGTAAATAGTGAGTGCCATAGGTCAAAAAAGATTCAGAGATGAAATTAATCAGAAGTACTTGTGGCATCATAGACTAGGTCATATTGGAGAGGATAGGATAAACAAACTCAAAAAAGATAGATCCTTGGCTCTCTTCATCCAGAGCCGTATCCAGCTTACGAATCTTGCTTTCGAAAAAAAATAACTAAGTTACCCTTTGTAGGATATGGGGAAAGGGCCACTGAGATACTTGTCCTGATATACATCGATGTGTATGGACCATTTGATGTGCAGATCAAGGGTGGTTATAGCTATTTCATTACCTTTACTGATGATTTATCTAGGTATGGGTATGTATATATGATGAAACATAAATCTGAAACCTTTGAAAAGTTCAAAAAATTTAGAAATAAAGTAGAAAAATAAATAAGAAAATCTATTAAGATTCTTCGATCTGATCGAGGAGGTGAATATCTTAGTCGAAAATTTTTGAAATATCTCAAAAATAATAGCATAGTCTCTCAATGGACTCCTTTCGGAACACTTCAGCTTAACAGGATATCTGAAAGGACGAATAGGACTCTATTAGATATGGTCAGATCCATTGTTGCTCCTAGATTGATTTTGATGATTACAAAGCAGATTGAAGGGATACAAATATTTTTATTTGAAAAAGTCTTTATGCTCTTCAGGGGCAAAATCATAATTTTACTAAAATCCTGATTTGATAGTATCATTTGGTAGAATAAATGATTTGTAATCTATTGGTGAAAATTTCATTTTTTTGGACTTATATTTTTGAAGTTATGAATGTTTGAAGTGCATGAGTCGACTCATGAGTCAACTCATGACACAATGAGCTGCTTGGCACGCTAAAATTTCCCTTGGCACGCTGATTTTTTGGCTTGGCACGACCTGTGAGTCGACTCATGAGTCGACCCACAAGGCATGAGTCGACTCATGAGTCACTTCTGCTGTTTTGGGCCAAAATATCCAGAAACCCAAATCTCTAGTTTTTGCAACAGAGGTCGACTCATGAGTCGACCCCTGAAGCATGAGTCGACTCATGAGTCGACCCCTGCGACGAGAATTGTCTGCAACGGCTAATTTTTTGCCCGTTTTAGTTGCCTTTAATGCTCACATTAAATGCTCTAATGGCTCTTTTTCTGCCTAAAATATTTTTTCTTGTTTCTTAAAGTTATAAAAGGTTTCAAAAGGTGAAAAACAAAAAGGGATCTACAATATACACGAGAGATACAGGAGATCTACAATATACACAAGAGACATACGAGAGATTTTGAAAGAGAAAAGCAAGAGCGTTCAAAAGGGCATTCAAGAGCATTCAAAGAGAGGGTTTCTCAAGCCAACTTTTCAACCTTGATCAAGAGCTCTTTCAAAGCCTTCAAGAAGCCTTCAATCAAAGCTCACCTATTCCTCAAGCGTTCATTCAACTCTTCATCCACCTTGAGGAAATCCAAAAGGGGCTTCTTCATTTGAGTAAAGTATTTTTATTGTTATATTCGCTCATTTAAGGAGCTATTCTTGTACTTATTTGTGCTCTAAACTGTCTTACTCTTTGTGAGTAATTGTTCTTATTTTTGGAGGGTTTCCAAAATAAGGGAAGGTTGATCCGAACCTGAAATCGGAGTGTTTTGAGTTGGCTTGTACCGGAAATAAGTGGACTAGCTTGGGATAGCTAGTGTCGGAGTTTCTGACATTTGTATTCGGGTTGAATACAAGTATAGTGGATTGGAATTCCCAAGTAGGAGCTTGGGGAGTAGATGTAGGTGCAAGGTTGGCACCGAACCACTATAAATCCTTGTGTTTGTGGTGTGCTTTATTGTTTCTCTTTATTTCTTTATTATATCTTTGCATTCTTGCTTTAGGTAATTAATCTTGAACTAAAGTCTTTCTCCTCATTCATCAAGCTTTTAACAAATACTTTTCATAAGTAATTAGTTAAGCTTAAATTCTTTAAAACCCAATTCACCCCCCCTCTTGGGTTGCATAGCTGGGCAACAAGTGGTATCAGAGCCCGGTGCTCTAGCCCTTCTTTGATCTAACAATCAAAGAGCCAAAGATCTATGGCAACCCATGTCGGTACTTCTCTAGCCGAGGGGCAATCTACCAACCGACCTCCACTTTTCAATGGGTCTAATTACACCTATTGGAAAGCTCGGATGAAGATATTCATACAAGCACTCGACTATGATATGTGGAGTATCATAGTGAACGGTCCTCACACACTCACCAAGATTATAGATGGTGAGGAGTCAACCAAACCCGAGAAAGAATGGGATGAGGTTGATAAGAAATTGGCACAATTAAATGCTAAAGCTATAAATGTTCTTTATTGTGCACTTGATGCAAATGAATTTAATCGCATTTCTACTTGTGCATCTGCTAAAGAAATATGGGATAGGTTAGAAGTAACCCATGAGGGAACAAATCAAGTAAAAGAGTCTAAAATAAACATGCTTGTGCATAAATATGAATTGTTTAAAATGGAGCATGATGAGTCCATAACTGCTATGTTTACTCGTTTTACTGATATAATTAATGGTTTGAAGAGTCTTGGCAAATCTTATACTAACAGTGAGCTTGTAAGGAAGATTCTCAGGTCATTGCCAAGAACTTGGGAAGCCAAGGTGACTGCCATCCAAGAAGCTAAGGACTTGAACACTCTACCTCTAGAAGAGCTTCTTGGATCCTTGATGACTCATGAACTTAGCATGAAGCAACATCAAGAGGATGAAGTCAAAAAGAAAAGAACCATTGCCCTCAAATTCACAGCTTCGCCTGATGATGAAATGGATGACACTGAAGATGAAGAACAGGATGAAGAGATGGCACTCATCACCCGGAGATTTAAGAAGTTTCTAAGAAAAAGGAAACAGGGGATGAGAAAGAAGTCATTCATAAAAGGGAAACAAAGCAAAGAGAAAGAGAAAGATCAACTCCTTATATGCTACGAGTGCAAGAAGCCGGGACATTTCAAATCCGAATGTCCACAACTGAAGAAAGGTCCCAAAAAGTTCAAAAAGAAAGCAATGATGGCGACTTGGAGTGCGAGTGATGACTCAAGCTCCGATGAGGAAACCTCAACAGAACAAGCCAACCTGTGCCTTATGGCACACGAAAATGAGGTAACTTCTGAATCCCCTAGTGAATTTACTTTTGAAGAATTGCATGAAGCATTCTATGATTTAATTGATGAATTAAAGAAACTAGGGATGAAAAACAAAGAACTGAAATTGAAAAATCAGTCCTTAGTGAAACAAGCTGAAAACCTTTCAATTGAAAAATCCATCTTGATTCAAGAAAATTAAAGCTTAAAGAATGAAATTAACAAGCTGAAACCTATAGTAGATAAGTTCACCTTAAGTTCAAACAAACTAAATATGATTCTTGATAATCAAAAAGCTGTATATGATAAGGCTGGACTTGGCTATAACCCCTTGAAGAAACAAAAATTTCTGAAGAATATTTATGTAAATTATTCAAGTAACAAGTCTACAAATATTACTTATTTTAAATGTGGTAGAATAGGACATAAATCATACACATGCCTTATTAACAAATCTGCAAACACAACTATAAAGAAAATATGGGTTCCAAAAGGAACCATTTTGACTAACCTAAAAGGACCCAAGAAAGCTTGGGTACCTAAGACAGAAACTTGACTTTTGCTTGCAGGTGTGTCTAGCATCCCAAGGAGGAAACAGAAAATGGTATCTTGACAGTGGATGCTCGAGACACATGACTGGTGATGAATCACAATTCATCACGCTTGATGCTAAGGATGAGGGATGGTCACCTTTGGAGATAATGGCAAAGGAAAGATCATCGGGATAGGTAACATTGGTATCACTCCCTCCAAATACATTAAAAATATTTTGTTAGTTAAAGGTTTAAAGCATAACTTACTTAGCATTAGTCAATTTTGTGATAAAGGGTATAAAGTTGTTTTTGAATCATCTGTTTGCATTGTGACTAGTCCTATTAACGATGGCATTAAATTTATAGGACATAGGCATGGCAATGTTTATATGGTAGATTTGAATGATTTAGCCAAATTAGACATGCAATGCCTAGTATCCTTGAATACTAAAGTTAATGAGACTAGTTGGATGTGGCATCGTAGACTTGCACATATTAGCATGCATTCTCTTTCAAAATTAATTAAGAAAGAATTAGTTCTTGGTTTGCCAAAACTGAATTTTGAAAAGGATAGAATTTGTGATGCATGCCAATTAGGTAAACAAACTAGAGTTTCATTTAAATCCAAAAATATTGTTTCAACTTCTAGACCTTTAGAGCTCTTGCATATGGACTTATTTGGACCAACTAGAACCACTAGTCTAGGAGGAAAACGATATGGTTTTGTAATTATAGATGATTACTCTCGTTTTACTTGGATTTTCTTTTTGGCACACAAAGATGAAACTTTTCATATTTTCACTAAATTTCACCGAAAAGTCACTAATGAAAAAGGGTTTTCAATTCAAAATATTAGAAGTGATCATGGAACTGAATTTGAAAATCAAGACTTTGAAAATTTTTGTGATGAAAATGGAATTGGCCATAACTTCTCTGCTCCTAGGACACCCCAACAGAATGGGGTAGTTGAAAGGAAAAACAGAACCTTAGAAGAAATGGCCCGTACCATGCTTTGTGAAAGCAACCTTCCAAGATATTTTTGAGCGGAAGCAATTAACACAGCATGTTACATTTTAAATCGTGCTTTGATTAGATAATTTTTAAAGAAAACCCCCTATGAACTTTGGAAAGGAAGAAAACCAAATATTGCATATTTTCATGTTTTTGGTTGCCGATATTTTGTATTAAATAATGGCAAAGAAAGACTTGGTAAATTTGATGCAAAATCAGATGAAGCAATCTTTCTAGGTTACTCCTCCACTAGTAAAGCATTTAGAGTTTTCAACAAAAGAACTTTAGTAGTTGAGGAGTCCATACATGTTGTTTTTGATGAATCTAACGATCTTCCTTCAAGGAAGAATGAGGGTGTTGATGATGCAGATCCACTAATAGAAGGTATGAAGGAGATCACTCTGAAAGATTCAGCAACTCCAGAAGACAAGGATCAAGAAGACAAACAAGATGAGAGAGGTGAAGAAATTCAAGAACAACCTCAAGGTACAAATGACCTACCCAAGAAATGGAGGTATGTTCACAACCACCCTAAGGAGTTAATTATTGGTGATCCTATGCATGGGGTAAAAACCCGTTCTTTACTTAGAGATGTAGTTAATCATTGTGCTTTTGTATCTCATCTTGAACCTAAAACTTTTGAAGAAGTTGAAAATGATCATAATTGGATTAATGCAATGCAAGAGGAACTTAATCAATTTGAAAGAAATAATGTTTGGACCTTAGTATCAAGACCTAAAAATTATTCAATAATTGGCACAAAATGCATCTTTAGAAACAAATTAGATGAGCATGGAAATGTAATTAGAAATAAAGCAAGACTGGTTGCTAAGGGATATAATCAAGAAGAAGGAATTGATTTTGATGAAACCTTTGCACCTGTTGCTAGATTAGAAGCTATTAGACTTCTACTTGCATATGCTTGCTTTATGAAATTCAAATTATTTCAAATGGATGTTAAAAGTGTATTTTTAAATAGATATATTGCTGAAGAAGTATATGTAGAACAACCCCCTGGATTTGAAAATCATGCTTTTCCTAATCATGTCTTTAGATTAAATAAAGCTTTATATGGATTAAAACAAGCACCTAGAGCATGGTATGATAGGCTAAGCAAATTTCTACTAAATAATGGTTTTTCAAGAGGTAATGTAGATACAACCCTCTTTATTAAAAGAAATCAAAATGATATGCTGGTTATACAAATTTATGTTGATGACATAATTTTTGGGTCTACTAATGAATCCCTTTGTCAAGACTTTGCTAAGCTTATGCGGGGGAGTTCGAGATGAGCATGATGGGAGAACTCACCTTCTTCCTCGGACTCCAAATCAAACAATCAAAAGAGGGAATCTCCATCACCCAAAGCAAGTACACCAAGGAACTACTCAAAAGATTTGGAATGGAGAACTGCAAACCAATTGGCACACCAATGAGTCCCTCATGTAAGCTTGACAAGGATGATGAAAGTAAATGTGTAGACTTAAAATACTATAGAGGTATGATTGGCTCATTATTATATTTAACTGCAAGTAGGCCTGATATCATGTTTAGTGTTTGTTTATGTGCTAGATATCAATCTAATCCTAAAGAATCTCATTTGAATGCTGTTAAAAGAATCCTTAGATACTTAAATGGTACTCAAACTCTAGGGTTATGGTACTCTAAGGACTCACAAATTAATTTATTAGGATATTCAGATGCTGATTTTGCTGGATATAAATTAGATAGAAAAAGCACAAGTGAAACTTGCCAATTTCTTGGAGTTAACCTAATCTCATGGTTTAGCAAGAAACAAAATTCGGTGGCACTGTCTACGGCTGAGGCCGAATACATTGCAGCCGGAAGTTGTTGTGCTCAAATCTTGTGGATTAAGCAACAACTTGAAGACTTTGAAATCAAACTTAATGAAACACCAATAAGATGTGATAACACAAGTGCCATAAATCTATCTAAAAATTTAATTCAACACTCAAGATCCAAACATATTGAAATGAGACATCATTTTATAAGAGAACATGTTCAAAACAAAAATATAATTCTTGAATATGTTTGCACTGAAAATTAATTAGCTGATATCTTTACAAAGGCCCTTAGTGAGGATAGATTCTGTGAAATTAGGAGAAATCTAGGAATTCTAGATCCATATGCCTAAATTTTTCTCAATTTCCAAGAATTGATGTCAAAAATTCTTAGAGCTCAATTTTTAACATCTATCCTGATCTCAAAAGCTTAAGTTTATCATTCTAAAAACTTATCTTTGAGCAAAACTCCTTCTCCCAAAATTTCAAAATTTTCTGGAATTTATTCACATTTTTTCTGAATTTCTGAACTTCATGAGTCGACCCCCATGCGTCGACTCAATGGCAAACTTGTTATTTCCTCAAACTTCCCACGGGCTCATTATTTTTATACGGGATCCTGTTCGTGAGCCGACTCATCCTTTCATCTTCCTCCTTCCAAAAGCCGACTTTCCCATTTCCTTTTGCTCCAAATCCAAGGATCTAGCTCGAGGCACTTCTCCCTCCTCCTCTCCACCAAAATCCCTCTTCACTCTCTTGTGATCCCTCCACTCATTCACTTATTCCTCCAAGTCTCCTTGCCTGCTACTGTAGTGAATATGGCTCCGAAGATGAAGCTTCCCCAAAGAAGAAAGTCAGTCCGTGAGCTTGAAGAAAATGTCCGAAAGAAAAGGCAAGCTGCTCAGTCTTCCACTGCTCCCACTCCAGCTTCTGTATCTGCTCAAGGTCCCCCTCAATTCTCCCTAAGCCCCAGTAAGAATCCTCTATCTGATAGAAAAGTTGAAACCGGGAAGAATATAGATTTTCGGTTCTTTGAAAAAGAGGGTTTTACATTTGCAACCAAGATTAAAAACCAAGGATGGGGTTTCTACTGCTCCCTTAAGGAAGTCACCTATGTTGACCTAGTTAGAGAATTCTACCAGAATCTACATTATGGAAATGGGTCAGTGACTTCAACAGTCAAGGGTATTGATATTTGCTTGGATTCTAGTATATTGGGAGAAATACTTCATTTGCCTAATGAGGGTTACTCTTATATGGAACTCCGAGTAAAAGAAGAGGGGATCAGAGTTATTCTAGGGGAACTTATTCAGGGAGTTTAAATAAATTGGAAGCAAAGATTTTGTCCATTGAGATGAGGATCCTGCATCAGATGGTAACGAAGCTCTTCTTTCCTAGGAGTGGTAGGCATGATTTACTTTCCAGCAGAGATGTTTGTATCATGTTTCATGTCATCACTCAGACCCCCCTGAACCTCCCTGCACTTATGATAGAGGCCATGAGAGAGACTTTGAACAGATCCAAGGCACACTTGCCTTTTGGTATGGCCCTTACTCGAGTATTTAGGAGGTTAGGAGTTAGCTGTGAGGGGGAGGCTTCTACTAAGCTCTCTCATGTGGACACTTTCAACCAACACACCCTGCACCGAATGGGATTTACAAAGACTGATGGTGGTTGGATCAAGGGCTCTGAAGAGAGAGCTGAGGAGAGAGCTGAGGAGAGAGCTGAAGACAGAACTGAAGACAGAGCTGAAGAAGAAGGTCCATCATCTCCTATCCATGACTTCAGGGCAGCATCACCAAATATCCAGTTCATTCCTGATACAGAGGCTGGCCCTTCAGAGTTTACTAGGATGCCCACACCAGTGTATCAGCCAGAGAGCAGAGCACCTCAATCAGAGTTCAGACTGGCTGACGATCAGATCGAGCAGATATCACAGCGTGTGGCCTCTTTGCTATCTAGTCAGTGGAGCAGTACTACTTTTGCACCAGGAGCCACTTCTTCTGATCAGACCATGACTCCCCACATATCCACTGTGTTTCAGATGATATCAGATCAGTCCATCCGGATTCAGCAGCTTGAGGACACCGTCTGGAGACTGACTGGTAGAGTTCTTGACTTGCAGGGGCAAGTCCTTGCTTTGGCCCATCCTCAGCCACAGGAGTCCACCATTGAGGTCACAGACCTCACTGCAGAGGCTGGCAGGCTCAGAGGAGCACTGGAGGGTGGATATGAGTTACTGAGAAGAGAGATCTGAGGATCGAGTGAGCATGCATCCACTCAGTTCACTGCTCTACTTCAGTCTGTTTCCAGAGCACTGAACGTACTTGATTCCATCAGACTCACCCTTTCTGTTCAGTCCTTAGCCTCTCAGCGTTCTCAGCCACCCAGTTCATCTCGCTCTCCTGCTCATGCCAGAGGCAGACGGGGTAGAGGACGCACTTCTGATCGAGATCCATCATCTTCTTATCCCATATCTGATGACTCTGATCCATGACTTGTTTTGATCATTACTAGATCCTAGGTGTTAGTGTCTTGTTCTAGGATCTGTATTTTAGGGCCATGTATTGACAATTAGCTGGTTGACTTTTATATTATGAACTATGTATTGAAACAATTATGGTTTTATGGTATCATCTTTTACTTATATTTCTACCTTTTGTAATGATGTTGATCATATTTTGGTTATATATATTCTCCTTGTTGAAATATTATCTTCTCTTTGTTGTTATTTGCTGTTAATAATTGCTGTATTAAGGGGGAGCAAACATCTGTGATAAACTCTAAAGGGGGAGAAATTAAAGAATGTTTCAGAAAAAGGAGGAGTTAACCATGTTTGATGATGTCAAAAAGGGGAAGAAATTAAAAAAAAAAACAATCCATCAAAAGCAAAATCATAAATTATGAGCAATTAAAAAAAAAAAAAAAAACAATCCATCAAAAGCAAAACCATAAATTATGAGCAATTAAAGAAAAAGCAACCCATCAAAAGCAAAACTACAAATTATGAGAAATTAATGAATGAATTGGAGAATTTAAAGAATAATATCAAAAGTACAATGCTAAGTACAATGCAAATAAGTAACTTTTAAATTACTTCTTTACATATGCTCTGATTTGCTTTAAAAATTTAAATATGCTCTGATATTCTTCAAAATTCCAACTTGCTTGATACATCTTTTGAAATTTTATTTACCTTGATACATCTTAAGAAATTCAACTTGCCTTGATACATCTTAAGAAATTTAACTTACTCTGATACATCTTAAAATTTTTAACTTGCTCTGATACATTGTAAAATTTTTTTTCTGATAACATTGTAAAATTATTTTTCTTGCTCCGATACATTGCAAAATTTATTTTTCTCTTGCTCTGATACATTGTAAAATTTTTTTCTGATAACATTGTAAAATTGTTTTTCTTGCTCCGATACATTGCAAAATTTATTTTTCTCTTGCTCTGATACATCTTAAACTCAAAATGATCTAATAAACTTTCCAAATCAACTCTTAAACATGCTTCGGCACACATAATTATTTTTTGTATCAAAAGCAATTAAAGCACATAATTATTTTTTGCTCTGATGCTAAAACTAAAATCAAATGAAAATGAGCAAATTTTCAAAATACAGCTTGATCTGATAACAAAAATAAGTTTTCTGCTCTAACACCAAAATCACATAATCAAATGAGCATATCTTCAAATCTTTAAGCAAATGGGCAAACTATTCTTGCATATGACCATTTATATCACATGCCAAAAGAATCATACTCTTTTCAAGCATATAAATCTATAATGCATTCACATAAATGCTTTTGTTCAAGTATTTTGTCATCATCAAAAAGGAGGAGATTGTTGCTCCTAGATTGATTTTGATGATTACAAAGCAGATTGAAGGGATACAAATATTTTTATTTGAAAAAGTCTTTATGCTCTTCAGGGGCAAAATTATAATTTTACTAAAATCTTGATTTGATAGTATCATTTGGTAGAACAAATGATTTGTAATCTATTGGTGAAAATTTTATTATTTTTGGACTTATATTTTTGAAGTTATGAATGTTTGAAGTGCATGAGTCGACTCATGAGTCAACTCATGGCACAATGAGCTGCTTGGCACGCTAAAATTTCTCTTGGCACACTGGTTTTTTGGCTTGGCACGACCTATGAGTCGACTCATGAGTCGACCCACAAGGCATGAGTCGACTTCTGCTGTTTTGGGCCAAAATATCCAGAAACCCAAATCTCTGGTTTTTGCAACAGAGGTCGACTCATGAGTCGACCCCTGAAGCATGAGTCGACTCATGAGTCGACCCCTGCGACGAGAAATATCCGCAACGGCTAATTTTTTGCCCATTTTAGTTGCCTTTAATGCTCACGTTAAATGCTCTAACGGCTCTTTTTCTGCCTAAAATATTTTTTTTATTTCTTAAAGTTATAAAAGGTTTCAAAAGGTGAAAAACAAAAAGGGGATCTACAATATACACGAGAGATACAGGAGATCTACAATATACACAAGAGACATACGAGAGATTTTGAAAGAGAAAAGCAAGAGCGTTCAAAAGGGCATTCAAGAGCATTCAAAGAGAGGGTTTCTCAAGCCAACTTTTCAACCTTGATCAAGAGCTCTTTCAAAGCCTTCAAGAAGCCTTCAATCAAAGCTCACCTATTCCTCAAGCGTTCATTCAACTCTTCATCCACCTTGAGAAAATCCAAAAGGAGCTTCTTCATTTGAGTAAAGTATTTTTATTATTATATTCGCTCATTTAAGGAGCTATTCTTGTACTTATTTGTGCTCTAAACTGTCTTACTCTTTGTGAGTAATTGTTCTTATTTTTGGAGGGTTTTCAAAACAAGGGAAGGTTGATCCGAACCTGAAATCGGAGTATTTTGGGTTGGCTTGTACCCGGAAAACAAGTGGACTAGCTTGGGATAGCTAGTGTCGGAGTTTCCGACGTTTGTATTCGGGTTGAATACAAGTATAGTGGATTGGAATTCCCAAGTAGGAGCTTGGGGAGTGGATGTAGGTGCAAGGTTGGCACCGAACCACTATAAATCCTTGTATTTGTGGTATGCTTTATTGTTTCTCTTTATTTCTTTATTATATCCTTGCATTCTTGCTTTAGGTAATTAATCTTGAACTAAAGTCTTTCTCCTCATTCATCAAGCTTTTAACAAATACTTTTCATAAGTAATTAGTTAAGCTTAAATTCTTTAAAACCCAATTCACCCCCCCCTCTTGGGTTGCATAGCTGGGCAACATCCATGATGAGCTTCATTGATCTATCCTTATATCTTTGGAGGCATGTCTTATTAACTACCATTCATTTATTGAATAGGATTCCATCAAAATCTGTTCTTACTATACCTTATCAGATATGGTATGGTAAGAAGTCAAGTCTAGATTATCTTAAGACTTGAGGATGTCCTATCTATGTCAAGAGATAGATGGCTGATAAATTGAAGGATAGATCTGTAATAGCTCATTTTATAAGGTATCCAAAAGAATCAATGGGATACTATTTTTACTTTTCACAAGATCATAATGTGATTGTGAGTCAGAATGCCATATTCTTAAAAAAATAATTTATCCAGGATGGTGGTAGTGGGAGGTTAGTTGAGCTTGAAGAGAACGTCTCTGAAGAGCAAAGAGCTATAAATCCTCAGAAACCCATTATTCATGAGCCAATAGTTGATGTTCCTCAACCACCTTGTAGATCTAGCAGGGTCTTCTGACCTCCTAAAAGGTACATAGGTATGCATATGAAAGAAGTAAAAAAAATATTCTTTATGGGAGATAAAGGATATAGTGATGATCTTAATATCTTGATGAGGCGATGTCTGACATCGATTTTAAAAAATGGTTAAATATAATGAAATCAAAAATTGACTCGATACATTCGAACCAAGTATAGACCTTGGTGGATCCACCCAAGGGTATAGTACCCATTGGGTGTAAATGGATCAACAAAAAAAAAATAGATGCCGATGATAAGATAGAGACATATAAAGCTAGGCTTGTGGCAAAAGGTTATAACCAATGCGAGGGTATTGACTATCAAGAAATCTTTTCATCCGTAGCTATGCTGTAGTCCATCCGTACTCTGCTTGCTATTGCAGCTTATTATGATTATGAAATCTGATAGATGGATGTGAAAACTACCTTCCTGAATGGATATCTTAAGGAAGATATCTATATAGAGTAGCCTTTGGATTTCACATCTGGTGATAGTAATCATAGAGTCTGTAAGTTGTAAAGATCTATATATAGATTAAAGTAAGCTTCTCAGAGTTGGAATCATCATTTTGATGATGCGATCAAATCATTTGATCTCATCAAGAATGAAGAGGAACCTTGCGTATATAAAAGGGACAGTGGGAGCGCAATAACATTCCTCGTATTGTACGTGGATGATATTCTTCTCATTGAAAATAAAAATTTTCATGTTGATCATGGTCAAAAGATGGTTGTCCAAAAAATTCTCCATGAAAGACCTAGGGGAAGCATTCTATACTCTTGAAATAAAGATCTTAGGGATAGATCTAAAAGGATACTAGACCTATCACAAAAGCTATACATAGAGAAAGTGCTGAAGAGGTTCAGCATGAAAAACTCTAAACGAGGACTTTTATCTCTTAGGCATGGTATTCATCTTTTCAAGTCGATGTGTCCGACCACACCTGAGAAAGTTCAGTGCATGAGTAGGATTCCTTATGCCTCAGCTATAGAGAGTCTCATGTATGCCATGTTATGTACTCGATCCAATATTATCCTTACTGTGAGTGTCACGAGCAGATATCAGTCGAATCTAAATGAGGAGCACTGGATAGCTATGAAGAACATCCTTAAGTACTTGAAAAAACTAAGGATTTGTTCTTGATTTTTAGAGAAGATTTTAAGTTGCGAGTCAAGGGGTATATTGATTCAGACTTTATATCTAATTTTAATGATAAAAAGTCTACATCAGGATATATGTTCGTATGCAATGGTGGCGCAATCAGCTGGAAGAGTTTCAAGCAACCCATCATAGCGGATTCGACCATAGAGGCTGAATATGTCGCTGCTTCGGATGCTGCAAAGGAAGGCTTTTGGTTCAAAAAATTTGTTGCGAAACTTGAGGTTATAACATCAGATGCCATACTACTTTACTACGACAATAATAGAGCCATAGCACTTGCTAAAAAGTCGAGATCTCATAAGAAATCAAAGCACATCGAAAGGTGGTATCATATCATATGTGACTACCTCGAAAAGAAATATGTCGAGGTATGAAGAGTAGACTCCATGGATAATATGACAGATCTACTGACAAAGTAATTAAGCCAGCCAAAAATGGAAGTCTACTTTGAGAGGATGGGATTTAGATTAGTGGCCAATTAGCTTTAGTCCAAGTGGGAGATTGTTAGATATATGTCCTAGAAGTCAATATGGCTGACATATTGTAATAAAGCTAAGACACAATTTTATACTTAATACATTGATTTGATTAATAAAAAGATAAGTTTATTTTTTATTCAAGTGTGATGTATCCTTGAATCATCCATGAAATTAATATTTCGATACATATTCTCAAAGTGTTGAAAATTAGAGATATGTATTGAATTCTTAAATACTTTCGATCATAGTATCATCATGAGGATAGTGATCGATCTGGATAAACTGGCATACAGATCACTTCTTTTAAGATAGATGAGTCTCTGGTCTACAGTGTAGAGATTCTGAGCGATGAGTGTGAGTAGTTGTTAAAGAATAACTAGTATTGAACGTGATCGTACGAGAGATTACTTGGATTTCTACTCGATCATCAGTGATTGTCTCGATGCTGTAGTTGTGTGAATGGTCCTTTGATCTGCAATGGTATGACTGCTCGTAGTGAGGCTGTTGAAGTTTGACTGACACATAAACATGATCTCAAGGAGCCTTTTAATGGATGTTGGCGGCAGTTGGTCCACTGTAGGAGTAAGGTGTGCATCAAGATGAAATCTATTGATCTTGATAGAAAGGAGTAATCCAATGAGATTTGAGAGGCTAAGTTCGAGAGTCTGTGGCCACAGCAGTGTGATTGATAAAAAAAAATTTTATAAGGATCAGAATTGGACTTGAGCTGATCAAATCTATCATATGATTGATGATGAGGTTGGATAATTTATCCATGACCTGCCATCTAGTCGGAACTTACGATAGAGAAACTGAATCACACATGAACTACATCTTGAGATTTTTTTTTAATTTTACTAGGTTGTCACTACATACTGCTAAGTATCACTGGTGGATTGTGAGAGCTCACTAAGATTGCTTAGGATCAACAATCTTTGATGGATTAGAGTGAAATTATTTTGACCCATTAAAAAGAGTTTCAATGATATTATGATAAAAATTATTATATATCTCACAACCAGATAGAATTGAACCTATGGGGTCACACAATAAAGGGATTAAACCGAGAATAAGCAATTGGACTTATGAAGTCTCAATTAGGTTTAAAAAAATCTTATTGGGTTCAGGATAACCTTGCTAGCATATGATTGACCTAATTTTTTCTTTACGTTTGAATTTTTTATTTGATAAGATTAATTTAAATTAATTATCTACTAATATTCTAAATAAATTAGATTCATTGGGTTCTAATTGTTGGGTGTCTAAGATTTTGGATCAAATGAATTAACGGTTCAAGTTCTTAATTAATTTTTTTGATAGTTTTAATTGGACGCCACTTGATTTGATCAAGTTGAGCATGTCCACCCATTAGAGGGCATGTAGAACCATTATGGGGCATCCTATGGATGTCATGTTGGATATATTTTTGTGGGTACAAAGGCTCCAATAGTTGGCACCTAAGGGATTTCCTAAAGGAAGTCAAATAACTAAAGGAATAAGAATTTCTAATGCAAGTAGGAATTGTATTAAGTGATTGTTTAGTTTTGAATAGGATTCAAATCTTATACCTATTTAAAGGGACCTTCCCTAAGATCTCTAAATACTTCAACCAGTAGCCCCACGCCTTCTCTTGGAGAGCCCATGCCCCCTTTTCTCTTCTCCCTTGGAGTTCCAACATCCACCATATTGGACATCCTTCATCCTTCACACCCAAAGGGGTTTGGGCGTTCCTCTTGTTTGTTGGTTTCTACTCTCTGGTTGCTCCATAATCTAGAAAAAAAAAATAAGAGCAGAAGAAAAGGAAAAGATCAAAGAAATGATCAAAGAGTTGATCGCGATCCAGACTTCATTCAGATTCACAGGCTGATTTTTCTTAAAGAACAAAAATCTATTTCAAAGAGGACTGTTCCAGACTGATCCTAAGTGGATATCCGTAGAGGTCGGATACTTGTATAGCTAAAAAAAAATCTCTTCTCTTTTAGATCCAGATTTGAAGAAAAAAATTACGAAACGATATGTGATTCGATCACATATTCAATTTCAGCATATATTCAATTTCAACGTATGAAGTAGATCCTAGTGGTTTATGCTTTATGCATACATGATATAGATTAAAAGATATTTTAATCTTTTATTCCACTGTAATGTTTAAAAAAAAAAAATTGAAATATACATGCATGCCCCAACATTGAAATTCCAACACTAATAGGATGTTAGATAGCTAATCTTCCAATCAAGTACCTAGGCTTTCCACTCTACTACAGAAAATTAAAGAAGTCTGATTGGCACTTCCTAGAGGAAAAGATCAGGAAAAAAAATAGCTGAGTGGAAAGGTAAGCTCCTATCCATGACAGAAAGAATTAAATTAGTCAATATTACTCTTGGTGCTATCCCTTGATACTAGATGTTTATCGTAGTCTTATATGCTGAAGTAATTAGAAGGATCGAGAGAAAAAGAAGAGAGTTCCTATGGCAAGGAGATAAAGTCTATAAGGTATTAAAAGAAACTTAGTACATATTAAGGAGAGCAATCAGTCCCTCTCATAATATGATAGCAAGAAAATCTGCAAATGATTTTTTTCTCTATTAAAGAAAACTTAGCACGTATTAAGGAAAGCAATCAGGCCCTCTCATAATATGACAGTAAGAAAATCTATAAAGGATTTTTCTCTCTTTCAATTGATTCTGTCCCCTAGAATAGTTAACTATAATTAGAATTCAATTCATCGATTTTAGGCATTAATCCCTCATATTGTATATATATTTGAACCAATATTAAATGCAATGTGAGTGTGCTTCATTGCTATATGTGTATTCTCTTCTTTTCGATATTAGAGCCATCTTGGTCTAACAACCAAATTTGATCCTCATTTTTGTTTCCATGGCCAACGAAACCTCCAGCACTATGAACAATATACTTGTTTCCCCAATAATCCATTCCTCACCATTGCTTCCAAACCCCTCATTTCAATCAATGTAGGTGCTCAATTTCCCCTAAAGCTCACCAAAGCCAACTATCCATCATGGTGAGCACAAATCCAAGCTCTCCTTATTGGGTACGACCTTATGTCGTACATTGACCCTACTATTTCTCCACCCCCTAAAACTATCACTACTAAGGGCAAAACCATCCAAAATGAACACTACCTGCACTAGTATCGTCAAGACCAACTTCTAATTCATGCTATTATTGCATCTGTTCATAAGTCTGTTGTCACCCTCATCTCGTCCTCCAGCACTACATAAGCTGCTCGTCTTTTTGCTAATCAGACTAGGTCCCATGTAATGGGCCTTAAAGAGCATCTCACCACCACCACCAAAGGTGATCAAACTGTTGGTGATTACTTGTACACAATAAAATCCATCACTAATGAACTTGCACTAGTCAACTATTCCATTGACGAAGATGACTTAGTGCTACATATCTTAAATAGTTTGGGCTCTGAGTTTAAGAAAATTTCAGCTACTATCCATGCTCATGACTCTCCTATTTCTTTTGAAAAACTCCATGACAAACTAATTGAGTTTGAAGCCTCTCTCAAGTGCATGTCACCATCTTCTGACATTGTTGTGCCTACAACAAACTACACCAAGCAAGGGAACAATAAAGGTTCATCCAATCGTCCACCTCAACACAATCATCCTCTGCAGCAGCAACTTTTCACTTCTTAAAGAAATCAAAGGTTCTATCAAAACTATTCTTCTTCATCTAAACCTAAGATCGTCTGCCAAATCTGTGAAATTTTAGGCCATAGTGCAAAGACATGCAGATGAGGAAAGAAGTATTTTAAAACTCAGCCTGTGGTTAATTACACTGCTGCCCAGCCCTCTCCTCCAACTTGGTATATGGACTCCTGTGCCTCCAACCAAATCACTTATGATCTCGAAAACTTAAGCATTCATTCAGACTATGAAGGGCCTGATGAAATCATTATTGATGATGGTACACGTTTGCCAATCACACACACTGGCTCTACCTCTCTCACTACACCTACCACCTCTTTCTCCCTTCAAAATGTCTTGTGTATTTCTACAATTCAAAAGAATCTTATCTCTATTTCTCATCTCTGTAAAACTAATTTGGTATCTATTGAATTCTTTTTCTCTTATTTTATTGTGAAGGATCTTTTGCATAGAGGTGATCTTAGCTTGTGGATAGAACAAAAATGACGTGTATGAACTCCCTACAAGTGTCAGCATGTCACCTTCTTTCCATGTTGCTTTTTCCACTATCAGGCTTCTCTTGCAGACTGGCATAAGCGATTAAGCCACACTTCTCACCGGACACACACTCATGTTCTTCGTTCAGCCTCTTTACATTTTGGGTCCTTTTCTTCTAGTTTCTTTTATAATTCATGCTCATGCAATAAAAGTCACAAATTATCTTCTGAGACTTCTATTTAATCCGGTCACTATCCTTTAGATCTTATTTATGGTAATGTTTGAGGATCAGCTCCCATTTCTTCTCTTGATGGTTTTCATTACTATGTTATCTTCATTGATCATTTTACCAAGTATGTTTGGTTCTATCCCATGAAAAAGAAATATGATGTGTTTTTCACTTTCTTACAATTTAAATAGCTTATGGAGAACTATTTTAATGGCAAAATCATTTCTCTATACTCTGATGGTGGTAGAGAGTATGAAAAATACATAACTTTTTAATCTTTCATGGCATCTCACACCTAAAGACACTTTCACATATATTCCAAAATAATGGCATGTCTGAACGCCATCATAGACACATTCATGAAACTAGACTCACACTTCTTCACCAAGCTTCCTTATCTTTCAATCTCTGGACCTATGCTTTTCAAACCGCTGTCTACCTCATCAACCATCTTCCCACTCCTACACTTAGCCTTCAATCTCCCTACCAAATCTTGTTTCACTAATCCCCAGATTATGCCAAACTAAGGACCTTTGGCTATGTGTGCTACCCACGGCTCCATCCTTATAACAAACACAAGATTAGTTTTAAGTCTAAACCGTGCATTTTGTAGGGTATTCTACCAACCAAAGTGCGTACTTATGTTATGACCCCTCCACTAATAAACCATAAGTGTCACGTCATGTTGTCTTCAATGAATAAATTTTTTCAGATTCAATTCTTGCTGCGCTACTTCCTAAGGAGATGAACCCTCATGCATTGCAGCCTTCGCATGACTCAGGTGCTCAAGCATCCCACTTTCTTGTTCCTCCATCATCAAGGTATATCTCTCACCCTTCCAGCTGTTTCTCCTTGTCACCTACACCCACCACCACTTCAATCTCTACCCCATCCTCACAAAACTCCTTAAGCACTCCCCCTACTCCCTCACCACCCGCTCCTTCTCCATCAGTCCGGCCTCCACTCAACTTACATCTCATGGTTATCTGCTCCAAAAAATATCTTCAAATATAAACAGCTCCATCTCACCACCAAACACCCATCACCCTCTCCCGTTGAGCCTATGTGTGTGACACAAGCCCTCAAAAATGAACATTAACATGCTTCCATGGATGAGGAGTTTAATGCATTAGTCCAAATGGCACTTGGACACTTATTCCCCCTAGCCCTCAATAGAATGTGGTGGGTTATAAATGGGTATTGCAGATTAAACAACATCCCAATGGCAGAATCTCTTGCTACAAGATAAAACTTGTTGCCAAAGGGTATCACTAATGACCTAGCCTTGATTATCATGACACTTTTAGCCCGATTGTTAAGCCTATCACCATCCAAATTGTGCTTTGTATTGCTTTAACTATGCAATGGCAGACTTATCAGCTGGATGTGAATAATGTATTCTTATATGGTATCTTAGATATTCCTATCTATAGGCATCAACTTGCTAGTTATGTAGATGCAACCCACCCCTCTCATATATGTCAACCCAAGAAAGCACTTTATAGTCTCAAACAAGTTCCACGAGCTTGGTATTCAACTCTCAATAATTTTCTACTTGGCTATGGGTTCTCACAGTTAAAATTGACCCTTCTCTTTTTATTTTTGAACACCAATAGATTATCTACTTTCTTGTATATGTTGATGATCTCTTGCTCATAGGAAATAACATGATAGCATTGCATGATTTGGTCAAGCCCTTGGAGCCAAAATTTCTCTCAAAGATCGCTCACAACTTGGCTATGTTTTGGGGATTGAAGTCATTCCAACATCAACATATTTATTTTTATCTCAGCAGAAATATGTTCAAGATCTCCTAGAGAAAACTATCATGATCGGTGCCAAGGGTGTCTCCACTCCACTTTCTTCCTCTGCATCTCTCACTTTATATGATGGTTCTAAAAGCATAGATGCCACACCTTATAGACAATTGATTGGCAGCCTCTAATATCTTTCTATCACTCATTTGGATATTGCTTATGCTATCAACAAACTTGCTTAATTTATGCACAAGCTAACTGTACTTCATTGGAAAGCTGCCAAACAGATGCTTCGCTTCCTCGAACATACCTTAACCTATGGTCTTCATCCCAAATGCACTTTTGATAAGTGACTCTTTGCCTTCTTTGATGCTAATTGGGTTGATGATCATGATGATCATCGTTCAACCACTGCTTACATTCTCTACTTTTGTGGCAACCCAATTCCTCGACAATCTTGCAAACAAAAATCTATTGCTTGATCATCCACTGAGGCTGAATATAGAGCTATATCCTCTACTATAGTAGAAGTTACTTGGGTTCAATCCTTACTTAGCGAACTTGGCATACATCTATCTCATCCACCTACCATCTTTTGTGATAATGTTGGCACTACATATGTGTGTGGGAATCCAACTTTTCATTTCAAGATGAAGTATATTGTTATTGATTATCATTTTGTGGGGGACAAAGTCACCTCCAATCTTCTTTATGTGAAGTACATCTCCTTCAAAGATCAACTTGCTGACCTCTTGACAAAATCTCTTTTACATCAGCGGTTTCATTATCTTTTGTCCAAGATAGGTATCTATGATGGAAATACTATCTTGCGGGGATATATTAAAGAAAACTTGACACATATTAAGAAGAGTAATTAGCCTCTCTCATAATGTGACAGCAAAAAAATCTGTAGAGGATTTTTCTCTCTATTAAAGAAAACTTAGCACATATTAAGGAGAGCAATCAGCCCTTCTCATAAAATGACAACAAAAAAATATGCAGAGAAGTTTTCTCTCTTTTAATTTATTCTTTCTTCTAAAATAGTCAACTATAATTAGAATTCAATTCATTGATTTTAGACATTAATCTCTCCTTGCATTGTATATATATTTGAACCAATATCAAATGCAATGTGTGTGTTCTTTATTGCTATACATGTATTCTCTTTTTTACAAGGGTGGTCATTATTTAGCAAACTGGTCTATAGTCTGTCAACCAAAATCACTTGGAGGGTTGGGTTGATCAACTTGCACCTCTTTAAGCCATGGAGAAAGTTGATCCAAGGTATTCATTATAAGCATTCAACTCCAAGTCAAGCCTTCACATTAAATAACAGACCTTCAGCTGTCTGAAAAAGTATTAAATCATCCAAACAGTGGTTCTTCCAAAGCATCAATTTTAAACTGGAAAATGGTGAACCAATAAGCTTCTAGAATGGCTTATGGATCTCAAACACCTTATTGAAAAATCTCTTCCTATTGTTGCGCTCAATTTTGGCAAAAAAAAGGATGCCATAATTGTTGACATCCTCTCCATAATAAGACAACAAACAAACAACAATTTCCTTTTGAGCCAAAGGGGAGTGGAGGAATTAAAGCAATTAAAAGCTGTCATGCAAATTATATCTCTCACAGATGTAGAAGATAGCATAATCTGGAAGTGGAACACCTTGAAAGATTTTTCAGTCAAAAATTGCTATGGATTCTTCAGCCATGGCAGAGTAACATCCCACTTTGCCAAATTAAACTAGAAATTGCCACTTCCAAAAAAAACAAAGATCTTCAACTGACTAATTTTTCATATTCTAATTAAGAAAAATATGAGAGCAAGACAATGGAATATTTCAGCATTATGCGTTCTTTGTGGAGTGGCGAAAGAAATAGTAGATTATATCTTCATCACAAGCCTACACCCATAAATAATATGGCAGCATGTACAGGTGTATCTACAAACAATGTCACTCTAAGATCAGTGGCAGAGATGTGAAATTACTAGAGATCAAGAAAAAAGGCCACAACACCTGATGCATTAGACTGCTTTTGCACTATAATTGTTAGGGAGGTGGAGGAAAACTCAAAATCTCCCTTCCCTCTGAAGTTTCCTAAAAGTTTAGTTATAAGTTTAGTCCCATATTGGAAAAGAACAATCTCTTCTTGATGTTTATCTACCTTCTTTTCTTGCCTACCTTTGCTTGGGTCGAGGAGGAAAGTGGGTTTACACCACACATGCATGCCCCACTTGGTCCGATTTGGCTCGCACTCAAACAAATATATTTCTCTTTGGCCGGTCACTTCCCATCACGTTCAACTAGTCAAAGTATCCCTTTGTTCGCATCTTTCCATGGTCTATATAAACCCATGAGTTCGGATGGCATGGGCCATTGAAAAAAGGTAACGATCATATTTCTCTTTTCAAGTCTTTGCTTTATCTTCTACTTCCTCTCTTTGGTATTCAAATGCTTCTACTTCTGTTCTCTTTACTGAGTTTTGAAAGATCACATGCTACTCGATTTTCTCCTTCATCTGCATCATAAATTAATGAGCCAATCCAACCAGACTCTTTGTCAGTCAATTTTTTATTCTTAACTTTATAAAGTAGTGTCTAGATAGAAGTTAAATTCCTTTGATTTTATCAAAAACACCACTTTACTAAAACTCTTTTAATGTTTGACTAAAATCCTTTCATAAAGAAGAACTTCTATGTAACAATCTAAGGCAAATATTTTTTTCGATTACTCTATTATGGTTTTCTTTAAAAAAAAATCAATTTTGATATTTTAATTCATTTGAAACATTGAATTATCGAAATAGCATTTGTTCTTTTATTGTTCTAAAGGTCAATTACTAGTATATACTTATAGATTTTCTATGAACTCTAAGAATCCTAATGTTCTATAAACTCTATTTGTAGCTCTATTCAGACCCTCCAAAATTAAATTAATTGTAATATTAATTGTACATCAATTGGTGCTGAGAAAGCTTTGACCCTTAAGCCCAAAAAGTTTAATGCCCATGGGTTCCTTAGGTGGCAAGAACAACTTGAGGCCCGGTTAATCACATTAGGCCTTGTAATTGCTATTAGAAAAAGGCCACCATATGATGTGTCCTCTTTCTCATCTAGGTCAAGATCATCTACCAAATCATCTGATTTCTCAGACGCCTCTAAAACTGATAAGTCACTTGAAGAAATTGAGTTTCATTATGGGTTTAGAATTCTTAGTTGTTTATCAAATGACCTATATAAGACATATAGAAAATATAAAACTACTAAAAAATTTTGGATTACCCCCAAAGATGCCTATAGTAGAGACAATGAGGGAGCCATGAGATTTACCATTAGTAACTTTAGCAACTTTAAGATGGTAGATAATATCTCAATTTATGACCAAATCCATCATTTCCAAAATTTGCTCCAAGAGATTCATAAAGAGGGCTTGACATTAGATGAGAACTATCAAGTCTCTTATCTAATTGAAAAGCTTTTACCATCATGGACTAATTTGGATGTGATCTTACAAGAACCCAAGATAATCTTACCCTTAGATTAGTGATTTAAGTCATTAGAATAGAAGATCAATATCGAATTAGAGAATTGAAGAAAAATCAAATGAAATCCAAAGTAAATCTGATCGAATCTCAAAATCTAGAACAAAAATCTAAGGGTCAAAACCATTATGGCTTGAACTAGACCTTTAAATATAAGAACTTCAAAATTAAGGATAAGAGAAAAAGAGGTAGATTCCAAAATTAGCCTAAAACCAATTCTCAAACCATAGGAACCAAAAAACTTACTAATGGGAGGCTTTGCTTTGTTTGCAGCTGAGACAACCATCTTGCACATTAGTGCTTCTACCATAAGAAGAAAAATATTGTGACCAAGAAGAAGAACCAACCTCAAACTAAATCTTATATCAATATGGTTGAAAGAAAACCATCCACTTTTAGATTATTATTCTTTGTCCCATTAGTTAACTTTACGTATAAAACTACTGATTGATGGTTAGATTCTGATGCCAATATCCATGTTTGCACTAATAGAGTATCTTTTTCATCTTATCAAAACTCAAGTGGAGAAAGTGTGATCATAGAAAATGGAACAGCTGTCAATATTTTAGGTAGAGAAGATATCAACCTAAGGTTTATCCTAGGAAAAAGCATTATCCTTTAAGATGTGCAATATATTCCTAACATCAAAAGAAACCTCATCATTGGATCCTTATTAGTATAATTAGTGTTGGGTATAAAATACCCACAGCCGGAATCCTCAACGGAATTGACATCAGTGCAGCTCCGCCCGGACTCCTACGGGAGCCGGGCTCCACCGCCGACAGCAAGTGCAGCTCCGCCCGGACTCCTACGGGAGTCGGGCTCCACCGACGACATCAGTGCAGCTCCGCCCGGACTCCTACGGGAGCCGGGCTCCACCGCGACAGCAAGTGAAGCTCCGCCCGGACTCCTACGGGAGCCGGGCTCCACCGACGACATCAGTGCAGCTCCGCCCGGACTCCTACGGGAGCCGGGCTCCACCGCCGACAGCAAGTACAGCTCTGCCCGGACTCCTACGGGAGCCGGGCTCCACCGCCGACAGCAAGTGCAGCTCCGCCCGAACTCCTATGGGAGCCGGGCTCCATCGCCGACAGCAAGTACAGCTCCGCCCGGACTCCTACGGGAGCCGGGCTCCACCGACGACATCAGCGCAGCTCCGCCCGGACTCCTACGGGAGCCGGGCTCCGCCGCCAACGTCAGAACAGTTTCGCCCGGACTCCCCCAGGAGTCGGGCTCCACTCACGACCCTTACCGCCAGGAGGACCCTACCCAGACCCCAACAGAAACCGGGCTCCGGCCGTTGTCGAGCTTCAATCGACAGATCTGCGCCCCCTGACAGGCCCTCAAAATGGCAACGACCCTGCCCCACTTCCTGTGGCAGACCCCGCGCAGTACTATCATTCACTGACAGGCCGCAGTAACCATAGCCGCCCTGCTCCACTTCCTGTGGCAGACTCCGCACAGCTCCACTATCCCCTGGCAGGCCACAATGACGGCCACGAACCTGCTCCACCTCCTACGACGGATACCATGCGATTCTTCTATCTGCTGACAACGGATGCTGCTCCACCCCTCATAACAGATTCCACGTGGCGGGCCGAGGTAATGGCCACGTGTCCGCTCCACTATCTTTCGCAATCAATTCCCCTGACCATGGGCGGCCCACTACCAGCGGTTACGAACGTTGCCATCAATCCGTTGCCTCCTCCGCCTATAAAAAGGGGATTCAGATACGTTATTCTTTAAGCTCCTTTTCCTTATCTCAAAATTCTGCTAAATTCTCCGTTCGAGCACTCCATTCTTGTTGAGGCAGAGAACTGACTTGAGCGTCGGAGGGTCTTGCCGGAGCAACCCCACCTCCGGTTTAGACTTCCCTTGCAGGTCCCGGCGGCAACCGCGGCTTCCCCGACTCCAGCTTCTCCGGCGCGAGCGGAATTTTGCACCAACAGGATTGGTGCTAGAGGAAGGGCTGTGTCTTCTCAGCACCCTTGTTCTTAAAGGAGTGTTCAGCGGAACCGCCTCCGACCATCTCTCCGTCATCCATTCCTAATCCTCCCCCGCGAGATCGACACTCGATGACTCCGCGCAAGGCGTCCACCGGCGGTCCACGGCCTCCACGGCCAGATCTCAGACTCCGGCCTCCCCTCCCGTTTCTCAGCCTCCTCCTCCTCCCCCTCCGGCGGCGGCGGTCGGCGCGGAGTAGTTTGACTTGCTGGCGCAGCAGGTCAAAGGCCTCGTCGAGGCCGTACAAGCAATACAGCAGCAGCAGCCACAAGCATCGACGCATCCAGAGGGGGCATCTCTGGAATGCCAGAACCCGACGGTGGGGCGGGCCACCTGGGCCAGCCGCCCCGTCCTTCCTGGGAAGGCGAATCCGAGGGTAGAGAGCTCTCAGTCAGACCACGACTCCACCCCTGGGAGATCCCTGCCCCCGTTCTGCCAAAGGACCCTCGAGACTCGGAGTCGAGAGGACTTCCTGGACCGGAGGCTCCAGGAGATGAACCGGCGGATCGAAGAACTCCGCCATGCGCCTCCCGTTTATGGTGAGGATATCTGCACTGACCCTCCCTTCTCCCAAATGATCATGCAGGAACCGATCCCGCCGAATTTCAAGCTCCCCCAGTTTGAAAGCTATGACGGGACGTCGGACCCGGTGGATCATCTGGAGGCCTTCCGAATGATGATGCTGCTTCACGGTGCTTCTGACGCCATCTTGTGCCGGGCTTTCCCATCTACTTTGAAGGGAGCAGCGAGGAACTGGTACTCGGCTCTGAAGCCGGGTACTATATTCTCCTTCGATCAAATGAGCCACCAATTCGTGGCCCATTTCGTCAGCAGCGGCGTCCCCGGAAAGGTTCGGAGTCCCTCATCAACATCAAGCAGAGGGAAGGGGAGTCCATACGGGCCTACGTCAACCGCTTCAACATCGCGGCATTGGAGGTCCGAAACTTGGACCAGTCAGTTGCCATGGCCGCCCTGAAGGGTGGCCTTCAGAAGAATGACCTCTTGTACTCCCTGGAGAAGAAGTACCCCAGGGATTTTGCTGATCTACTGGCTCGGGCTGAAGGATACGCCCGAGCGGAAGAGGCCTTCAAAATGAAGGATGAAAAGACTGCGAGGGAGCGTCAGGCGGGAGATTCTGGTAAGCCCGCAGTCGAGAAGAGGCCAAAGGAAGCCCGGCCTCGCTCCCGATCCCCTCCTGGACATAAGCGCGCCCATACTCCCCCCATGGCGCACAGGCAGAGAAGCCCGGACAACAGGTTTCGACGGGGTTCCCCCCAGAGAAATTCCGCAACTACGCCCCCCTCAACGCCTCGAGGGCCCAGGTGCTGATGGAGGTCAGGGAGCAGCTCCCTAGGCCAGAGAGGATGCGCACGCACCCCGGGAAGCGCAACCCCAACAAGTTCTGCCTCTACCACCGCAACCACGGCCACGACACTGAAGAATGCATCCAGCTCTAGGATGAGATCGAGGAGCTCATCCGGCGAGGTCGACTCGACAGGTTCATCCGCCGCAGGCCTGAGGGTAGGGGAGACCGGCCAAGAGCCCTCCCACCGCCCGAACTGCAGAAAAGGGAGGAGCAGCCCGGGGACCGGCCTCCTATCGGGACCATCGACTCCATCGCCGGAGGGCCTCAAGGAGGAGCGGAAGAACTGTAAATGTATCACTTACTATTTCGTTTTGAATCTACTCTTCTTTCTAGCTAACGTGCCCCTCCTACTTAACATGGATGTATTATGACTGAATATGACCCCTCCAAAAACAACGGCCATGTCGGGAACAGGAGAAGGACCTCGTCCTGACATGAGCAAAGTCAAAGGCCCGGTTCTTTTAGACCGGATGGGGGGAGAGGCCTTGCAACGCCCTAATGTGCCCCCACAGCCTGTTAGGGACAGGAGGAGAACCTCGCCCTAACTTGAGCAAAGTCGAAGGCCCGGTTCTTTTAGACCGGATGGGGGGAGAGGCCTTACAATGCCCTAATGTGCCCCCACAGCCCTGTTAGGGACAGGAGGAGAACCTCGCCCTAACTTGAGCAAAGTCGAAGGCCCGGTTCTTTTAGACCGGATGGGGGGAGAGGCCTTACAACGCCCTAATGTGCCCCCACAGCCCTGTTAGGGACAGGAGGAGAACCTCGCCCTAACTTGAGCAAAGTCAAAGGCCCGGTTCTTTTAGACCGGATGGGGGGAGAGGCCTTGCAACGCCCTAATGTGCCCCCACAGCCCTGTCAGGAATGGGAGGAGAACCTCGTCCGGACATGAGCAAAATGGAAAGCCCGGACTCCTACTGGAGCCGGGTCCCTACGCCAAAGAAGACTTCACCCGGACTCCTACGGGAGCCGGGTTTCGCCGCCAAGAAGACTTCACCCGGACTCCTACGGGAGCCGGGTTTCGCCGTCAAGGAGACTTCACCCGGACTCCTACGGGAGTCGGGTCCCTACGCCAAAGAAGACTTCACCCGGACTCCTACGGGAGCCGGGTTTCGCCGCCAAGAAGACTTCACCCGGACTCCTACGGGAGCCGGGTTTCGCCGCCAAGAAGACTTCACCCGGACTCCTACGGGAGCGGTTCCGCCGCCAAGGAGACTTCACCCGGACTCCTACGGGAGCCGGGTCCCTACGACGAGGAAGACTTCACCCGGACTCCTACGGGAGCCGGGTTTCGCCGCCAAGAAGACTTCACCCGGACTCCTACGGGAGCCGGGTTCCACCGCCAAGGAGACTTCACCCAGACTCCTACGGGAGCCGGGTCCCTACGATGAGGAAGACTTCACCCGGACTCCTACGGGAGCCGGGTTTCGCCGCCAAGAAGACTTCACCCGGACTCCTACGGGAGTCGGGTTCCACCGCCAAGGAGACTTCACCCGGACTCCTACGGGAGCCGAGTCCCTACGCCAAAGAAGACTTCACCCGGACTCCTACGGGAGCCGGGTTTCGCCGCCAAGAAGACTTCACCCGGACTCCTACGGGAGCCGGGTTCCACCACCAAGGAGACTTCACCCGGACTCCTACGAGAGCCGGGTCCCTACGACGAGGAAGACTTCACCCGGACTCCTACGGGAGCCGGGTCCCACCGCAAAGAAGGCTTCACCCGGACTCCTACGGGAGCCGGGTTCCTACGACAAGGAAGACTTCGCCCGGACTCCCACGGAAGCCGGGCTCCGTCAGCCACTCCCACAGCAGGGGTTAATAATGGCGGCGAAACCCGGCCACACGACAAGGACGGATGGAAGGGAAGAGCCCCCCCCCCCGCGACGACAAGTCGAACGACAGGAGAAGGTCAACAGACGACAACATCATGTTATGCGTGGATGAGGTAACGCAAAGCACTTTTTTCCATTTCCCATGTGCATACTACAGGGCCAGGACGGCCAGAAAAGAAGAGCAAAATGACAAAAAAAAAAGGGGGTGATTACAGAAGACAAAAGAACTCTAAGGAGGCCCTGCTCCCTCCGACCTAGGGTTATCACTTCCATCCCTCGACCAGGACTGCCTCAGGCTCTCCACTGCTTCTTCTAGTTCTTCCTTCTTCCGTAGCGCATCCTGGAGCGCCTGACGAAGTCACCGACTTTCAGCCTCCGCTTCTCGATGCTGCTTCCGCAGAACTTCGGACTCCGCCTCTGCGTCCGCGACGGCCCTCCGCTCAAGCGCCAGTTGGATGCTCACTTGTTGAAGCTCGACTGTTTTCTCCCCAAGGGAGACAGAAATCCCCTCGACAGTGCCCCTCAGGGCTAGGAGCTCTTCGGCATCTTGGGCGTTGGCAAGCTGCGCCCTAGTAACCAACTACCTCTGGAGACGAACGACCTCGTCCGCCGCTTGACGGAATCTCCCTTTGTACTCTTCTACCTGCCGGCGCCAGCTGGCCCGCTGCACATCGTGGCTCATCTCAGCATCTTGAAGCTGCTTCTGGAGGTCGAAGACCTTTTGTGACCATATCTGCTCATCCCGCGCCACGAGCCGGGATGAGTTCCCTTCCAGCTGGCCGATCCTCCTCTTCGCAGCTGACAGCTCCACCTTAAGGGCACTGATCCTAGCTTCTTGAGCCCAAGTTCGGTCGCTGGCGCTTTTCGTGCATTCCTCGAGCTCCTTTGTGAAGTTCGCCTTCCTCCGGCTGTAGTCCATGATTGCCTTCACTTGGAGACTCCTGAAGTGGGCGGCCTCAGCGGCGGCCTCGGAATAGCATTTTTTCGACTTGCAGAGCTCGTCCTCCGACTTTCTCAACTTCTTCGTCAGGTGGAGGACCTCCTTTTTTAGCCGTTGGATAGTTGACTTCAGCGGGACCCCCAGGGGCAAAGGGAGTGCTTCGGTAGGACACTGCCATCGGAAGAAGCAAACGTCAAAGACCAACTCATTACAAGGAGAAAGGCAGAAAAGAAGGAGCAGGGGGAAGGAAAGGCCATCCACAATAAGAAGTTCGACTTTATTGATTAATTTTGAAGACAAGCGGAAAGAAAATATGGCGACAAAAGAAAGATACAGGATCGGAGGTCTCAGACCTCGGGGGCAGGGGGTGGAGAGCTCGGCGTGGGGGGTGCGACTGCGGTAGCGGCGGACGAAGGGGCGGCCTCGTCGTCAGACTCCTCCAAAAAACCGAGATCAAGGTCGGGGTATCTACTGGCCACCCTCTCTCGGCAGAGCTCGAACCCCTTGGTAAACGCCTCCAGGCCGAACTGGACGTTCAGCTCCCTCATCTCTGCGGAAGCCTTGAACTCCTCCACCGCAAGGGTCCTGGCCTCCGAGACCAGAATCGGAGTTTGCTCGGCCAGATGGGCGACCTCAGCCTCCGCCTTCCTCGCCGACTCCTCCAAGCTTCGTCTCTCCTCCTCCCGGGCTCGTCTTTCCACTTCCCGGTCTTGTCTCTCTCTCTCCAGGGCCTCCCGGAGGGCGGCCACCTCGGCCGTCTTCGCTTGGAGACGAGCAACCTCGTCTTGGCAGCGCTCCTCCGCCCGAAGAAGGTCCCTTCTCATGCGGCCCGACGCCTCGACATAGACGAAGAGCTGGTGCCCGATCTGTAAGGATAGATAGAGAATTACAACAAAGACCGAGCAACTGTGCAAGTAAAAATCCGCTTACCTCAAGAAAGGACCCCAAAGTGTCCCAGGCCCGCTGCTCGGGATCGGCCAGATCGATCCTCTCCACGACGTCGGGCAGAATGCAACCATCGAGCAGCCGTCGGATCAGAGCCTTGTCGTTGAAGGGGTTCTCCGATCCCCCCTCGGAGCAGACGGACTCGTCTACAGCGGCTCGGTGGCTGTTCACCCTGCGGGCCACCGATTTCCTCCTCCTCCCCGCGGCGGGCGCCTCCGTGGGGCGAACCTCCGGAACGGGGACCCCAGTCGGCGGGCTCCTTGGGGAAGCCCGGGGGGCCGCTGGCTCGGCATCCGAAGGAATGTCGATGGTCGGGGTTGCCTGGACGGGCGCGGCCAGGCTCGTCTCCTCCACCCTGGCCCTCTTCGCCGAACCGGAGGTCATCGCGCCCTTCCTCTTCTGGGCTCTCATAGCCTTGGCGAGCATCCGCGTGGCTTCGGTGTCCATTGCTAAAAAAAAAAAAAAAAAAACAACAACATAAAACAGAAGAAGAAAAGAAGAAAGAAGAAATAGCACCGATCAGTCCAGAGTCAAAAAAAAAAAAAAAAAAAAAAAAAAAGAGAAAAGAAGAGAAAGAGAGAGAAGAAGAAGGCGAGAAAAGGAAAGATAAATACTTGCTGGATCCTGAGGGCTCAGGCCGATGTTGAAAAGAAGCTGCTCCCTCAGAAGGTTAGGAAGGGAAGGAGCGGGATAACTCAGAAGCTTCTGGGCAGCCTGGAGGTCGTCCTCTCCTAGGCTGGGAGCCCGGCGGACAGAATCCCTCAGAGACCCCCAAGGGGGCAGACCTAGTTCCAGGGTCGGGCAGTAGACAAAGAGAAATTTCTCCTTCCAGTTGTGAATCGAAGAAGGGGCACCCTTCAGCAACCCCTTCTTACCGAACTGGGGGGAGAAGTACCACCAGTCCTTCGCTGAAGGATGGTGTTTGAAGGTGTAGAAATGTCTGAACAGGGAGAGGGATGGCTGGACCTCGGCTATATGGCAGAGAGAGAGAAACCCTATCAAAAACCTAAAGGAATTCGGGGCGACAGAGGCGAGAGAAATGTCTAAGAAACGAAAGAAGGCGGCAACAAAGACAGGAAGCGGAAGCCGGAGTCCGGCACGGAATGCCTCCTGGTACAAACAAAAGCGACCAGGAGGGGGAGCACTGGCCCGATCAGAGGGGCCAGGAAGCTCCAGGTCGTACTCCGAAGGAACCCCGTACCGAGCCCTTATCAGGAGGAGTTCGTCCGGAGTCGACGAACATGGAATGGCGCCCGGTGCAAAAACCGGGCGAGGCCCTGCCCCGAACGCGGGTTCGTCCGCAGAAACGGGGGCCTGGGGGTTCGAAGCAGAAGAACTCCCAGAACTTACGGGGGCAGAAGAGTCGGAAGACATTTTTTTTTTGGGGGAGAACCTAAAGGGCCCTAGAAAGGCAGACCGAGAAGGGAACGAGACGCCGAAGGTCAACTCAGAAGAAGACACAAAAGAAATGAAAAGAGGAGAAGCCCCTAGGCGGTAAGAAGAAGAAGGTTGGCACTAACCTATCTTGCTCTGGGGACCCGGGAGCGAGAAACGGAAGGCGCCTACGGCTCGAGAGGGCGTTCGCTAGAGCAGACTCTCGGGGAGATGACAGACGCCAGCAAAAAATCAGAAATGGAGTGGGACGCCTGAAGGGGGGAGGACGGGTTTAAATAGACCCTGGGATCCGACGCCATAATGATCTCGAATCCCCCCAGGCCAGTCCGCATCCGACGCGTGTCCCACTCCCCGTGGCAGGCGGCTAAAGGTGGCTGGCGGTTGGCAGGGTCATAATTACACCGTACCTGGGCCAGCATACCTGTGGGGTCTTCGAAGCGTCCCCTCGTACCGCCCCAATTCGAGAAGACTCCGGCACGCGCTCATTTAATGCCAAAATATCTGGGAGCGACAGGGCGCGAGATTCGAAGGGACGGTTCCGGCTGTACCTCTATGTACTTCCTTCATTTGAAATTCAAAACTCAGATGTAGGGGGACTGGTGTTGGGTATAAAATACCCACAGCCGGAACCCTCAACGGAATCGACATCAGTGCAGCTCCGCCCGGACTCCTACGGGAGCCGGGCTCCACCGCCGACAGCAAGTGCAGCTCCGCCCGAACTCCTACGGGAGCCGGGCTCCACCACCGACAGCAAGTGCAGCTCCGCCCGGACTCCTACGGGAGTCGGGCTCCACCGACGACATCAGTGCAGCTCCGCCCGGACTCCTACGGGAGCCGGGCTCCACCGCCGACAGCAAGTGCAGCTCCGCCCAGACTCCTACGGGAGCCGGGCTCCACCGCCGACAGCAAGTACAGCTCCGCCCGGACTCCTACGGGAGTCGGGCTCCACCGACGACATCAGCGCAGCTCCGCCCGGACTCCTACGGGAGCCGGGCTCCGCCGCCAACGTCAGAACAGTTCCGCCCGGACTTCCCCGAGAGTCGGGCTCCACTCACGACCCTTACCGCCAGGAGAAACCTACCCAGACCCCAACAGAAATCGGGCTCCGACCGTTGTCGAGCTTCAATCGACAGATTCGCGCCCCCTGACAGGCCCTCAAAACGGCAACGACCCTGCCCCACTTCCTGTGGCAGACCCCGTGCAGTACTATCATTCACTGACAGGCCGCAGTAACCATAGCCGCCCTGCTCCACTTCCTGTGGAGGACTCCGCACAGCTCCACTATCCCCTGGCAGGCCACAGTGACGGCCACGAACCTGCTCCACCTCCTGCGACGGATACCATGCGATTCTCCTATCTGCTGACAACGGACGCTGCTCCACCCCTCATAATAGATTCCACGTGGCGGGCCGAGGTAATGGCCACGTGTCCGCTCCACTATCTTTCGCAATCAATTCCCCTGACCATGGGCGGCCCACTACCAGGCGGTTACGAACGTCGCCATCAATCCGTTGCCTCCTCCGCCTATAAAAAGGGGATTCAGATACGTTATTCTTTAAGCTCCTTTTCTTTATCTCAAAACTCTGCTAAATTCTCCGTTCGAGCACTCCATTCTTGTTGAGGCAGAGAACTGACTTAAGCGTCGGAGGGTCTTGCCGGAGCAACCCCACCTCCGGTTTAGACTTCCCTTGCAGGTCCCGGCGGCGACCGCGGCTTCCCCGACTCCAGCTTCTCCGGCGCGAGCGGAATTTTGCACCAACAATTAGAATATAAAATTATATTAGAGTTCCATAAGATTGTAATTTCTAAATTTGATATATTTATTGGGAAAGAATTTGTATCTGAGGGTTTATTCAAATTTCGTGTAATTTCTCCTTCGGTGAATGAAAGTTCATTGTCAAATCCTTCTTAATAGATCTTATTAAATTCTGAATCTTATGAAGTTTGGTATTGTAGAATAGAACATGTGAATTTTAAATCCATTCAAAAGATATTCAATCTTAATCTTATTCTTAAATTTAAGATTGATCATAAATCTAAATGTGAGATTTATGCTCAATCCAAACAAACTAGATAATCTTTCAAATCCATCCCTCATGATCAAGAGACTCAACTCCTTAAATGAATTTATAATGATGTTTGTAACTCTTGTAGAAATCCAATCTATAGAGATAGTTGTTATTTTATAATCTTTATAGATGACTTCTTCAAATATTGTTATTCCTATCTCCTAAAAACCAAGGATGAAGTCTTTAATAAATATAAGTTTAAGATTTTCAAAGCTAAGACTGAAAATCAAACTGAAAAAAAGATCAAAATCCTAAGATCTGATTATGGAGGAGAGTATACTTTAAATGAATTTGTCATATTCTGTGAAGAACATGATATAATTCATGAAGTTACTGCCTTTTGTTGTCTTCAATCTAATGGTGTTGTTGAATAGAAGAACAAAATTCTTTTGGATATAGTTAATGCCATGATAATTAGTTTTGGTGTTCTGAAAAATTTTTGAGAAGAAGCTCTTTCGACTTCTACTTTCATTCTTAATAGAATTTTATCAAAGGATAAAGAAAAGACTCTCTATGAGTATTGAAAGAAACATGCACCAAAGTTGAGTTACTTCAAAGTCTAAGGGTACTTAGCTAAGTTATTATTCTTAAATCTAAGAGAATTAAAATTGATCCTAAAACTATTGGTTCTATCTTTGTTGGTTATTTTTTTGATAGTAATACCTATCATTTTCTTGCTATTTATTCTGATTTTATTGATATATCTGTTAATACCATAATCTAAGCTAGAGATGTAATTTTTTTTGAAAATATATTTTCTTTCAAGACTCAAATCTCTAGATCTACACTTGGTTATAACTCTTGCTCATTATCTAGTTCATCTTCAATCTTTAGTCCTCTAATTCCTAATGATCCTACTTCTAATCAACCAATCTTTCCTCCAAGCCCAGAAGGAGCAAATGGTTAGGATCAAAAAGAATCTGGGTGAAGGTTTCTTTAGCTTATTAATTGAGGATACACCTATCTCTTACTAGAAAGCTATGAGATCTTTTGATGCTCTATTCTAGAAGGAGGCAATCAATAGTGAGATTGAATCAATTATTGGAAACAATACTTAAATTCTCATTGATTTATCTCCTGGAACCAAATCTTTAGATCATAAATGAATCTTTAAAAAGAAACTTAGGATTGACGGATTGGTGAAAAACTATAAGGCATAATTTATAGTCCAAAGATTTGGGCAAAAGGTTGATATTGATTTTTTTGATATGTATGCACTGGTTGCTAGTATTATGACTATCTATGTCCTTGCTCTCGCTTCCATCTATAATCTCTTTGTATATCAAATGGATGTGAAGATCACCTTCCTTCATGAAAATCTTGATGAAGAATTCTATATGACCCAATCTGCAAGCTTTATAATGCCCGATCAAGAGAATAAAGTGTGTAAGCTATGATCCTCATATTGATTAAAGCAAGCACCTAAATAATGGCATGAGATGTTCGATAGTATTATTCTTTCTTATGATTCCAAATCAATGAATCTGATAATTATCTCTATCGTACAAGATTTAATGATCGATATATTTTTTTTAATCTCTATGTTGATGATATCTTGATTCTATCTTCTGATTTTGATTTAATGAATGATGTTAAGAAATTTCTTTCTCATCACTTTGATGAAAGATCTGGGTGAAGCTGATCTAATACTTGATATAAAGATCAATCGATCCTCTAATTCTATTTCTCTATCTCAATCTTATTGCACCCAATTGTTGATCGATAAATTTGATTGTTCTGATTGTTCACTTGTATCTACTTCCTTTGATCCTTTTATCCAATTTTTGAGGAATTCTGATCAACCTCCTATAAATCAAGAAAGATATACTCAAATCATTCAATCTCTAATGTATCTCTCCAATCGAACTAGATCTAACATTACTTATATTGTTTCAAGACTTAGTCGATATCCTAATAATCCTAGTAGGACTTACTGGATTACTCTTGAAAGTATTATTCTATATTATCTTAGATTAGTTGGTTGTCCAGCTGTGTTGGAGAGATACAGTGATGCTAACTGAATTTTTGATTTATCTGATGTTAAATCTACTTTTGATTATATGTTCCTTCTTGGTGGTAGTGCTGTTTCTTAGAAATCTGTCAAACAAATCGTTCTAGCTAGAAATATAATGAAATCTAAACTTGTTGCTCTTCATTCTATCTACTCCAAAGTTAAATGGCTTAAAGTTATCTTTTATCTAAATTTTTTTTAATTTCATCTCTTATTCCTCAAATTTCAATCTATTGTGATTTTAGAGCTGTAACAGATTATTTTTAAAAAAAATTATAAATTCAAAGATAAGTAGACATATAAAAGTAAGACAAAAGACTATAAGAAAATAAAAAATCCATGGCATTATTTCTTTGTCTTCTTATAAAACTAACAATAATCTTGTAAATTATTTTACTAAAGGTCTAAATAGGACTAAGATCCTAGAGCCATCGAGGGGGATGAGACACAGCTCTATAATGGGCCCTCTAATAGTGGAAACCTAACCTCTGTGATAGATGATCCTTTGAAGGAGGTTCAAAATGATAATAACATACTAATTGATTGGTCAGAGAACACATGTTCTTATATATCTATAAGAGTTTATTTCACTCCAACTTATCCCTATGATGATTAGTGGTCCTGTGTAGATGTTAAGAAAAAGTATAGCTCTGAATGAGTTCCAAAAATATAATCTTTTCAGAATGTGACTCTATACATATCCCTAGATGGCTTATCTATATGAAAGCTTCTGTACATAGCTACAACTAGGAGATATAGGCAAATCGTAGGTGCTCTTATGAACAACAAGATATTTGTGCATGATCAATAATGCACAATCTCATGATAGATATTTTTGTACTATATATGTGATAGTTGAAGTTTGAGTCAAAAGAATGTAGTTCAAGATTTGGTTTACTCAAATTCTTTCAGATGAAAATTATCAATGCTGAGTGAGGTTAAAATACTTCATCTACTGCATAGTATAAATGAGTCTGAAATGATGATCCCATCGAACTCGATGAGAACGATGAGGATCCGATCACCTATATGGATGCAATGCAGAGACCTGATTTCGAGAAATGGCTTGAAGCCATGAAATCCAAAATGGAGTCCATGAAGGTCAATGATGTATGGACATTGGTTGACCCACCTGAAGGAATTAAATTCATTGGGTGTAAATGGGTGTTCAAAAAAAAAAAGAGCACAGACGGAAAGGTGGAGACCTATAAAGCCCGTCTGGTTGCCAAGGGGTATCGTCAACGTTATGGTATTGACTATGATGAGATATTTTCTCCTATGAAAATACTCAAATCTATTCGGATAATACTTGCAATAGCTGTCCATCTAGATTATGAGATCTAACAAATGGATGCAATAATAAAATTTCAATTATATTGATATTAAATAATCAGTATTATTTATTATTAAAATTTAGGGTTTTGAGGGGGATTGTTATGGAGTTGGAGGGAAAACTCAAAATTTTCCTTCCTTCTAAAGTTTTTCAAAAGTTTTTTTATAAGTTTAGTCCCATATTGGAAAGGGACAATCTTTTTTTGATGTTTATCTATCTTCTTTCCTTGCTCACCTTTGCTTGGATCAAGGAAGGAAGTGGGTTTTACACCACACATGCAAATAAACATGGCGTGGCATGGCCCGCATGCATGATGGTATGATAATTTTATTTTTTATCATTTTATTTTAAATCATCACTATTGTAACAATTAATTGACCATTTGACCAGATGGATGTATTTCTCTTTGATTGATCATTTCGTATCATGGTCAACCAATGAAAACATCCCTTTATTTGCATCTTCCTATGGTCTATATAAGACCATGAGTTTGGATGGCATAGGACACTAAAAAAAGATAGCAATTGTATTTCTCTTCTTAAGTCTTTGCTTTATCTTTTACTTCCTGTGATACCCCAAACCTAGTTAAACAGCCACATGAATCTTAAAGTAATGAAAAAATCAAAAAAAAATTAAGAGACGACAGGAGTCTTCTCTCCCATTGATTTTTGTCCCTTTAGACTCTTGATCGAAGTCGAAGTTAGAGGTTGGGAGGAAGTCTAGGTCCTCCCTTGATGTCTATTTAATGGGATGAGGTCCCCTATGAAATCCACCACCATCAACCATGGTCCATCAATGAGAGAAGTCCTTTTCCTCTCTTCTTCTTTCGAGATTTTTCTTTAAGTTCATTAGAATCATATCCAAACTTTGTCAGAGATAAGGTAAATATTGATCCTATAATTGATTTTGATGATCATAAAATATTGAATAATTATGATGCTAATCATGTATTTCAAGATTGAATGTAAGATTTTTAAAGTATTTTCAATGAAGAAAACATCCTTGGAAGAAATCCTCTCAAGAAGCTAAGTCAAAGCATTTTAAAGATCAAGTTTTCACAAGTTTGGCTAAGAGGAGTTGACTTCGAAAGGTTTTGAGCTAATTCTGGCATGTTGAAAGAAGACTGGCATAGGTTTGAGCTGACTCAAATGCAATTGGAGCCGACTCTCTCAAAAAAATAGAAAGATTTCACAGAACTAAGACCAAGCTGACTTATTTTCAAATTGAGCCGACTCATCTACAAATTGAGCTGACTCATTTGCAAATCGAGCTGACTCATCTACAGATGGAGCTGACTCTAAGCATGGGATAACAATAATGGCTAGTTTTTTATACTTTTTCAACAGTTAATTTTTGGATCTAACAGCTATTCCAAGACTTTTAATGGTTAAAACTCATTCTCCAGCCACTTCCAAGACTATTGAAGGCTGGATGAACATTTGAGAAGAAAGATTAAGAGAATTAAAAGAGAAAAAAATATTCTTTTGAGTGAGCATCATTGAATACATTTGAGAAAGAGAAAAGAGAGGCATTTCTGCATAGAATTTAGCAAACATTCAAGAGCTACCTTCTTCATCTTTTTTATATGCTCTCAAGCTTCAAAGAAGAGAAGATTGCTTCAAAAGATCAATCATTCAGCTTCTTCTTCATGCTTTAAAAACTTTTTATTTTTTTTATTTTATGCTAAAATTTTCATCTTTGTATTTTGTTTCATTATAAGTTTCTTTGGAGGAAAGAAACTTGGAAATTAAGCCTATCCGAGCTTGGAATTAGACTTTGTAGATTTTGATTGGTGAGCTTGTAAAACCAACTGAATTGATTGTGAACCCAAAAAATAATCAATGTATAGATTATGGTTGGTGATCCCAAAAAGTCAACTGAATTTATTTGTTATTCCAAGTAAACAAACATGCTATAATTAAGAGAATTATAGTAGAATTTTCAAGAGACTTTTGGAGAGTAGATGTAGGTGCGAATTACACCGAACGACTATAAATGTGATCATATTTGTATTGTAACTTTTTGTGCTTACTTGATTTGCTTTTATCTCTTGCTTGACATTGTCTTAATTCTTGCATACCTTATTTTATCTCTTATTCACCTATTATATATTGCTTTCACCTCATATTCATTTAAGTTAAGTTAATTGAAGCACATAATTATCTTAAATTTTAGACTTAGTAGAGATTTTTAAGAATCCAATTCACCCTCCTCCCCCCTCTCTCTTGGGTTGCTATCCTTCTGGACAATAATTGGTATCAAAGAGGATGCTCTAATATTATTTGTTGACCAAGTGATCTTAAGCCAAAGATCATGACAATCCAAATTAAATCTTATTTTATTGAAGGTCATTATATAGATAGTCCTCCACTTTTTAATGATTCAAATTATATCTATTAGAAAGCTAAGATGAAAACTTTTATATAAGCACATGATTATAATTTATGAAAGATTATAGTTAATGGCCCACATACATCCAATTTATTGATTGATGATAAAAAAATAATCTAGCTAAATGCTAAAATCTTAAATATACTTTATTATTCATTAGATATAAATGAGTTCTATCTAATTTTTTTTCTTGCACTTCAGCAAAATAAGTTTAGAAGAAATTGAAAACAACTTATAAGGGAGCAGATCAAAAAGAGGAATCAAGCTATCAAAAAAATAAAGAAGCTCTTCTCAACTTATACCTCATAGCTCATAAGGATGAAAAGAAAAAGAAGAAGAAGAAACAAAGAAAAAAGAAAATATTGATTAAGGGAGAGCAAAGCAAAGAAAAGAAAGATGAGAAAGAGGAAGAAGGTATTGCACATCTTTACCTTATGGCTTATGATAATGAGGTAAACCCTAAAGATTCTTCCAAATTTACATTTGAAAAATTATTTGAAGCCTTTAATGAGTTAATGGATGAATATAAAAAGATAGAGCTAAAAAATAAAAAGCATAAAAGTTCAAATATATCTTTAGCTGAAGAAAAGAATAAGATTTTAATAGAAAAAGAAGAACTTATGAAAAAAAAAGTCTTAGTTGAAGAAAAAAAATTTCTTAAAATTCAAAAATCTCTTATACAAAAAAATGATAATCTTAGCAAAAAGATTGAAATATTGAAGCCTATACTAGAGAAGTTCACAAATAGTTTACAAAAGCTTTAATTAATTTTGAATAATCAAAAAGCTATCTTCAACAAAGCTAGAATTGGTTTTAATCCCTTAAAAAGATAAAAATTTGTTAAAAATATGTTTACAAAAGCTTCTCCAAAAAATCACTCTATAGTTTATTTCAAATATAACAAAGTAGGGCACAAAATTTTTGAATGTAATATTAAGAGAGTTGGCCATACTTTGATCAAACAAATTTAGGTTCTAAAAGGAACCATATGCACTAACTCCAATAGACCCAAGATGACTTAGGTATCAAAATTTAGAAAGTGATTTTGCAGGTATTTCAAGCATCCAAGGGCATTAAAGGATGAACTCTTGAAAATGAATGCTTAAGATTTAAAAGGATGGATGATGATGTTCGGTAAAAGCTAATTTTTTTCTACATCATACTATCATTAATTGTTATAATTAGTTAACATAATTAATTGATTTTGATGATCTTTTGTGCATACTTGTAGAATACATTGTTCCTATCTTGCATTTGAGAATGCCTCACTCTTGCCTTGAATGTCTTAATGAACACATCATTGTAAGCACATATTTTTTAAATTTTGGATGCTCTTTTAATTGTCCATATCACCTTGATCATTAATAATTTATGAAACTTAAAATAAGCTTGATTGCATATAAAATCATTTGAGTGCAGAAATCTTAAATTAACTCTTGACATCTTCATAAGATATGTAATTATAGAAATATTTCAAGAATTGCTTGATTCAAGAAACATCAAGATAAGACATTCATTCATAAAAGTTTGTATGCTTGATGTTAATTGATTTGCATTGCATCCTAGGCTTGACTCTTAAACATTTAAAAATCCCCTAACTAAACCTAATTTTTAGAGCCTTTATCTAGTTTCCTCTTAATTTGATCCTATTTGCTTTGATTGATTATAAATTGATTAATTCTTGATCCCTGATTTGATTACCCATTTATTCTATTTATTTTGATCAATTTTTCTTGATTTCAAACTCTTTGAACTATTTTTTGTATCAAAGAGTCGACTCTTGAAATCAAGGAGTCCAACTCGTGGCTTCTTGAAGAAAAATAGCTTTATGAGGAGTCAACCCCTATTCAATGTTTCCTTAATAGATTTGAAACACCTTGATCTAAGATGGTTTTTTTTATTGGAGATGTCCTGTGGCTGTATCATTCTATATCTTTTTCTTTTGAGCCAAACCTCATTCAATCCTCTTTTACCAAAATTGAACCTTTCATTCTCCATTTGTACCTGATTCTTTTGGTCTTTGTTCTCCAATGGCACCCTAAAAGCAATTCACCTAAAGGAAGAGGAAGTCCAATGCACAAATTTCAAGATTTAGGACTTCTCCAAGGAAGAAGGACAAAGCTTCAAAATTTTAGGAGCAAAAAAGATGTGCATCTGGATAGAAAATCAAGAGATTTTGCTAAAAATTTCTATGTTCTTTGGATCTCTTGACCTATCCGAACCTTGTTCGAGAATTCTTTAGAAATATAAAGTTCAGGGTTAGAAACTCAGAATCTAAAGTTTGATGGTCATTGGCTTCGTAGAGGCATGGCACAAAGAGATAAGAAGGGCATAGATTATGATGAGGCTCATGCAGCAATATCTATCACTGACATTAGATTTGAGGAGTCAATAGTACATACAGAGCAGTCAACACCAACAGAGATAATTTCTCCTTCATAGACTAGTCGTTCAGAGAGTTCAAATCATCTACTTAATATACTGGATGAGGATTCATTTGCTGAGAGAGTCTCTACCAAGATCGTCACTTTAGTTTATGTAGAGCTTCAGCAGTACACATCGGAGGCACAGTAGGCAAGGAGAAATTTATTGGAGGCACTATCATTGGTCAGAGAGGAATCGATAGATTGATCCAAGCTCTTACTTCTGCAAGAGTTGAGGTTCATGTTTGGGGTCAGCCATCTAAAAATAGTAGACCACCCTCACCTTCTCAGCCTGGACCTACTTCTTAGAGTTACCCTGACCTATACTTAGCATGCTAGGATTCCTTTCTCAGATCCTTAGTGACCCTAGCAATCCCCCTTTTAATAGATATAGCTCTCATACATCTTATGTATTTTCATACTCTTATCATTTGTTATGATCAAGTTTTTCTAATTAATGAAATATAACTTTTTCTTATAATACAAGATGCTTAATGCCCTTACTTATGTTTAGTTGCTTAATTGAACAATTGCTTTGTTTACAAAACAAAAGAAAAGAAATGATTGCTTGCTTAAATTAAATGATCATACTTATTTGCTTAATTGAATATTTGTTTTATTTATAAAAACTAAGGGGGAGAAATGTGTTCTTATAATGCTTGATTAAGATTAATGAATGTGCATGATTTAGAAGAAAAAGGAGGAGAATTAAGAAAAATAAATTTTTTATAAGAATTTATTATGTAAAATAGAGAGAGAATATTATTTGAATATTATCACAAAAATTATTTTTAAACTTTAAAAAAATTTATTGATAAATTTTTATACTTTGCTTGGCTCAACTTAGCCATATAAATTTATTTGAGCATTCTTATAGTTTTAATCATTTAATTCATTTCGAGCAACTATTCACACTTCACATATTCTGATCATATTATCAATTTTTAATAATTAATTGATACTAAAAAATCATTTTTTATCTCAAAAAGAGAACTTATTAATGAACTTGATATTTTGTTTCCACTGATTGATATCCAAAAATAAATTTGAAAAATATTTTTCTTGAATCTTTTGAAATTGATATTGTTAGATGTGTGCCCTAGAAGTCAATTTTGGTTGACACATACCTTTCTCTAGGGTATATTTTATACTTGATGGGTAGTCTTTATAACCAATTATGTCATAAGTGTCCATGATTTGTCCTTTCAATTAACAAAGATAATTTTGCATATTCTCAAGATGTTGAGAATTTGAGACATACATCATTAGTAGTTAATTTCTAAATACTCCCAATCGAAGGATCATCACGAAGGATAGTGATCAATCCATTCAAGATCAATGTATGGATCACCACCCTTTAAGACAGATAAATCTCGAGTCTGCGGTATAGAGAAACTGAGATAAGAGTGTAGGTGGTTGTTAGAGAACAACTTACACTGAGCGTAACTAACACAAGAAACTATTTGGATGTCTACTCACTCATCAGTAGTTTTCTCGATGCTGTAATGGTGTGATTGATCTTTTGACCTGCTGTGTGTTGGTTATTCGCAGTGAGGCTACTTAATTTGATTGCATATTTTTTTTATCCCTAGCCATTCGGATCTTTGCTGTGTATATTGGCTATTGTAGGTTCAGATTCACTATTTAGAGTAGGATGCATCTAGATGGAATCTATCGACTTAAGTAGAAAAGGAGTAGTCCTATGTGATTCGTAAGACTGAGTTTAGGAAGTCTCTGGCTAGAGTAAGAATGAATACTGAAAAAAAATTTCATAAAATTTACAAATAAACTTGAGTCGAGCCAATCTAATATATGACTGATGATGAGATTTGACGAGTTCTCTGAGACCTCTATCTAGTCAGAATATATGATAGAAGAATTGTATCATACGATAATTGCACCTAGAGGTTTATCTTTTTTGTTCTACTGAATTACCACTACATGCTGCTAGATGTCACTGGTGGATCATGAGAACTCATTAGGATCATTTTTGAATCAACAATCCTTGTTGAGGTGAGTTAGAATCGTTCTAGCCCATTGAAAAGAGTTTTGATAAAACTGTGATGGAGATCATGATATGTCTCACTACCAGATAGAATAGAACTTGAGGGATCATACACAAAAGGAGAATGATCTGATCAATGGCTTGGATCATATTCGAATTATCAATTGGATTGATAGTTTGAATTTTAAAAACTACTAATTTGTAACCGTTACAATTTTCGCAGTTGCTAATTGTTAGTGTCGGGACTTAATTATAAATATTATAATTTTATTGAGATTGATTAAATTTTGGATTAAGTTTTAATTAATTTAAATTAGATTTAATTTAATTTAATTAAATTTAATGACTAATTGGATTCAATTATCCAAAGCAGATTTAGATTTCAAGCTTGATTGGATCAGGCTTGACAGTCTTTCGAATTCGACTCGATTCGGATTCAATTTGAATCTGATTGAGATCCAATTTGAACTAGATGAACTATGACTTAGAGAGCTCAAATTGTTTAGGACTCTCTCTCTAGTTTTCATGTTGAGAAGGAGAGGGAGCATGTGAAAATGAGCCCCCTTTGTTTTTGCACGCGTGAAAGGGGAGGAGGCACCAATAGTTGGTGCCCCACCTTATTGAGGATTCTCTTTCTTCCAGATTTAATTCTTATTTGAATTTGATTTAAAATAAGATCAAATTTTATCTGATATGACATGTAAAGAATCATATTTTTGTGCAACAAAAATGTTGAAAATGGGGTGTGCGTGCATGAGAAAGTTTTTGGGCATTTCTTTTCTTGCGACGTTCCTTCTTAATGCCTCAACATCTCATCCATTCATTTGATGAAATCAAATCTTATTTGATTAAAAAAGAGGGGGTGATATTTTGTGCGATAAAATATTTTGGGTGTGATGAGTTTTTAGCGTGAGAGAAGGGACGGCTTCTTTAAGACATCAAATTTGTTTCTTGTGCCACCTTCTTTCTTTCCTTACACCTCGACGCCCTCTTTCTTTCCTTCATCCTTCACACCTAGATCTGATGGATCAGGTCTAAGAAAGAAAAAGAGAAAAAGAGAGATTCTTCTTTTCTACTTGGTGATCTGGTTCAGATCCCATCAGATCTGCGCGAAAGAGTTCGCACAGCGATCTTCTTCGAGATCTAGAAGAAGAGATGTAGATCCAAGGCTGAGGAGCGAGATCTACAAGGTGCTAGCACACCGATGATCTCAGTGCTCTAATTAGATATCTCCATGTGGATACCAGTAGAGGTCGGACATGTGCGCGGCTACGATCGAAATCTCGAACATCCGCAGGATCCAAAGGTATGGAGATCTGATCTCCGATTTTATTTTGCTGACGTTTGATTTTTCTTTTCAGATTTCAGATCAAGGTAGCATGTTTGTGTCAAGATCCTATACATAGTTTTTAGATTAGATCTGGTATATATTTTAAATTAAAAATATTTTAATTTATTTACTTTCACTACATAAAATTTAGAAAAAAATTTTAACTACATGTATGAAACCATAGTATTTTCTAACCGTGGTATCAGAGCACAAATTCTGATACGAATATGAAAACTTCTCAGATCTAAAATTTGATTTGTAGAAATCAGATTTGAAGGTTAGTTAGATAATCAACGTCATTCTGAAATAAGGTTGCTCTGGCATAATCTTGTTATACTGAACGATTGTCCTAGAATGATGTAGAACATCAATTAATGTTAGATCTGAATTTTCTGTATATTGTAATATGATTACAGAATTATTTTGGATCTAAAATTATTTCAGATCTAAAAGAAATTATAAATTATTTAAATCTAAAATTAATTTTAGATCTAAATATATTAATTAAGATTTAATTTGGATCAGTATGATTGCTGAAATTTTTTTTATATACATAAATTTAAAATTATTGTTCATATGTTTAATATGTGAAAGATAATTAGATCTAATTTTTAATTGATTACATATGTGATATGTTAGATTAATCTCTTAGTAGCTTAGTAATCGAATTGGAATAATCACCATGACCATCCAATCATAAGAAGATGAAGGGATTAAAGTCCCTCTCTTGCCCATTTGATGGGTTTTTCTCTTATGACGTGTAGAGGTGCCAACTATAATATTTTCTATGAAGATGAACAGCGAACAAAAAATTATATGTATTACATATTTTAGATTTAAATTAGATTATGTATGTATTTTTATATATTTTAGATCACTAAATATTATATATGATATATTATTTTGACACATGATCTAAAATTTAATTTTTGTAAAATTTTAGATCCAAAACCTTAGGTTCTGTTTGTATGAAACTATGAAACTGTGACTGGCATACATGTGGAGTCGACTCGATTCTCAATTGGGTCAACTCGAGTGCTTGATGAGTTGATTTATTTTGTTGGAGTCAACTTAAGACCCTGGTAGGTCAGCTCATTTACTGATGAGCCAACTCAATTGTGTAGGCTAGGTCTACAGATTTCTGTTTGTCTCAGTGTTGTGCCGACTCACTGTGATAAGTCAATTCATGTACCAAGATGAGTCGACTCGATTTTGCAGACAATCAAATTGTATGAGATATAACATAAATTATTTAGATTAAAAATTATTTCAAGATCTAAACTTAAATCCATGCATATAATGCACTTAATTGAGAATTAAGATTCAAAATTATAAGATCTAAAATTGTGAATTGAAGATCTAAATTTTAATACATAATATATGAGCTTCAGGTATGGATTAAACAAATTAAGTTTAAAGACTAAACTACAACTAGGGTCATTGATTAGATCAGGTTAGAACTATTTTCGATTTTGAGCAGTTGATCAAACCTAATCAGGAGTTGGTTGGGACTAGGTCAAAGGGGCTCAAAATTGAATTTAGTTGTAGTTGGTCAAATTGATTCACATGTGACGTGAATTGATTAAGTCAAGATCGAATTTGGCTCAGTGGTTCGAGCTCAAATTTATAGGTTAACCTAATTGATTCTAATCAACTAATTTGGTATCTAAGGCAAGTCTTAGATGGTGGTTCTTTAATTGATTCTGTTGTCTGACCTGATCAATTCATTGGTGTCTAAAGAAAGCAACAGGGGGACCCCCACTCATCTTCACTTATCTGACTATTTTGGAAGATTATATTTTATATTAGGTTACTTATTGACCCGAGTTCACCCATGCCAACTAGGTTGGTCAGACATGAAACGTGCGGACCCAAACCATATTAGTCATTACATCAGATGTATGTGACTAATTAGAAGAGATCTGAATCTAAATCTCCTCACTAAAGATTAAGTCTACTGGTCTTCCACCATTGTGGAGATGTAGATGCCTTTTTCAGTGTTGATCATTCTCGACTGGTTACAGTGGTTCGGTTGCATCAGGAAGACACAACCACTTTATTGGCATTAGATGCCCCGAGGTAAAGATGGGGTTGAGCTCAATAACTATTAGGTGAGGGATCCAATGATGGCTCTACACTCACTGGTGAATGGTGGATCGAACTTAATTAAGAAATGTGCCAATAACTGTTAGGTGAGGCCATAGGACTTAGAGATCAAGTTGCTGCAACATACTTGAAGAAGCATCTTGATAAAAAAATTTTCACACATTGGTATACGTGTCATCAATAACTGTTAGGTGAGGTATCGTATATTGGTGGGATCGCAGCACCCACTAGAACCACTTATCGCGTTAGGATTTTCGTTTCTCCATCCAAAGAGTGTGAGAGACTCGAAAAATTAGTAGGAGCCTTTTTTGTTTGTTTTTAAAGTCTCTAGAATAAACTATTATAAGTATAATCATCTAATTAAATCTTTACTCTTTATGATCAATTCTATCATCTAGCTCGAATCCTAGATATCAACCACTTAATCAAAATTAATTACATATTCTGACTCAAAAATTTAAGAATAGTTCTTAACTTTTAGAAATTAAATCATATTCTTGATCAGGTTAACCCAATATCATCAGCTTATCCAATCCATAGTCAACAAGCTATACTTGACAAATGGTTAGACATTGACAATTAGGTTAGGTGCTATAAATTGGACTCTATAGTTGATGAAATCTAATGTATGCATAAGGACATGTAGACTACCAATGACATGCTGATTCATCTACAATAGTTATGAGATGATCAGAGTCACACAATGCATGAAATGAGTGATGGACAGTTTATCCATAATCAATGATTAAGGATATTGAAGAGCTTAAAAAGTTAGACATGACTATGCATAAGAAATTACAAATGAATTTGATTTTGCAATCTTCGATTCATATGGATAGTTTATGAAACTATTATATGAATAAATATTGTAGCACCTTATTTGAATTGGTCAATATGTTGTTAACTAAGAAATCTTGAAAAGTTCAGAGGTACATACCTAGAGAACCTAAAGAATATTGACACACTTTTGGAAGATATGTTGAATTGCTCAAAATTGATCTTACAGTTTTTTCTTTTTCATTAGATTCCAGTGCATATTATGCACTTTAGTATAGAATCTAAGGAAGAAAAGAACTGAAGGAAGGTGAAGTGACTCTTTTGAGTTGATAATGGTGCAAAAGTTGCTCTATGACCGTAGATACCTAACCTCGATGATTATCATTTCGATTTAGTTCTTTATCATTTGCATAGTGATGCATTTATGAACTTATTTGAGCAGATAGTAAATGCCATTGGGTCTGAGAGATCTAGAATCAAATAACTTGATGTACACAGATGGTTCTTTGGCTAGGTCATGTATGAGAAGAAACAATTTGCCGACTGAAGAAAATGGATCTTTGGGCTCACTGACTGTTAAAGTCATATCTAATCTGTGAATCATCTCTTTGAGGATTAATGATCAAGCTGTCCTTTATGGGTCAAAGGGATATAACTACTAAAATACATATCCTAGTACACATACGATGTGTATGACCTATTTGATGAGTCAAACTAGGAGGTTATCACTACTTCATCATTTTTATTGATAAACAGTCATGGTATAGGTATATGTATGTAAGATACAAATCTAAAAGACTTTAAAAGGTTTAAAGAATTCAAATGTGAAATAGAAAAGTAAATCAAAAAAACTCTAAAGGTACTTCGATCAAATCGAGAGCACAATACCAAATAAGAATTTTGTCGGTTATCTAAAGAGAATGGCATAGTTTCATGATGAAATTCTTCTTGTACACCTCAAGTCAATGGGGTATGTATGAGGAGCGATGGCATTGTATGAGATATGGCCTCATCCATCATGAATATCACTAATTTAACTATTATTTCTTTAGAAATAAGATTTAATTTTTGAAATTTAAATTAGATTCCCTCTAAAGTTGGTTTCACCACATCATATGAAATATGATATGATGGACAGGTTAGAGGATAAGTCTGTGAGAGCTCGTTTATGAGATATCCCAAAAGGGTTTAAGATGTCATTTTTTCTTCCCAGTGGTTCACAATATGATTGTGAGCGATCGTGCTATTTTTTTGGAAACAGTAGGAGGATGAACTCAAAGAGAGAGTTTCTAAAGAACAACGAGTCACAGGACCTATATAATCTATTTAAAATGAGCAAATATATGTAGTAACTCCTCTACCTCATAGATCTAGTAGGATCTCTCATCCTTTAGAAAGGTACTTGGTATTCTTACAAAGGATTAAGAGAAAGTGTTTCTCAAGAGAGATTGAAAATATAGGGATGATCCCAAAACTTACAACGACGTAATATGAGAAATCATGTAGTTACATGAAGATCAGTGGGAGGGTTCCATGCTGACATCGGTTATGATGTGGTTACATATAAAATTTTCTTATCAAAGACCTAAGTCAAACATTCTGAAAATAAAGATTTATAGAGATAGATCCTGAAAGGATGTTTGCTTTTCACAGATAAGAACATAGAAGAGGTGTTGCAAGAGTTCAGTATTAAAACCTTCAAGAGGGATCCGTTATCCTCTTAAGCATAGGTGTATGCCATGCTATGTACTCAACTTAGTATATCTTGCTGTGAAAGTCACAAGCAGATATTAGTCGAATTCAGGCTAGGAGCATTGAAATGCAGTGAAAAATATTTTTAAGTACTTGAGAAGTACTAAGAAATTATTTCTCATATTTGAAGAAGGATTAGAGCTAAGAGTGGGAGGATACATTAATACTGATGGTAGAATATCTACATCAGTATGTATTCTTAAGTTATGTTGGTTCGATATGATGGAAGGGTTCTAGGCAATCGACCAATGGAAGCTGAATATGTTATAGATGTACAAGATGTATTCTAGTTCTTATGATAGTTGCAGAACTAGATGTCATACCATTAGATGCTATGACATTATACTACAAAAATAATAATCCATAGCTCTTGCTAAAGAGCCAAGGTCTCACTAGAAGTTTATGAACTAGAGCAGGGATATACGCGATTACCTCAAGTAGAAATACATGGACGTACAGAGAGTAGACTCCATATAAGATGTGGTCGGCCCGAGTCACTTAGCTAGCTAAACACTGAAGCCTGTCTTCAGAAGATGGGGCTCAGGTATATGGCAGATTGGCTTTAGTGCAAGTGAGAGTTTGTTAGATGTGTGCCCTAGAAGCTAATCTTGGCTAACCCATACCTTTCTCTAGGGCATATTTTATACTTGATGGATTGTCTTTATAACCAATTATGTCATAAGTGTTCATGATTTATCCTAGAAATTAACAAAGATAATTTTGGATATTCTCAAGGTGTTGAAAATTTGAGACATACATCATCATGGTTAATTTCTAAATGCTCCCGATCGAAGGATCGTCATAGAGGATAGTGATCAATCCATTCAAGATTGGTGCACGGATCACCTCCTTTTAAGACAGATGAGTCTCGAGTCTGCAGTGTGGAGACACTGAGGTGAGAGTGCAGGTAGTTATTAGAGAACAACTTACACTGAGCGTGATTAATAGAGAAATCACTTGGATGTCTACTCACTCGTCAGTGATTTTTTTGATGCTGTAGTGGTGTGACTAATCATTTGATCTATGGTATATTGGCTATTCGCAGCAAGGCTACTTAGTTTGACTGCACATTTCCTTGATCCCTAGCCATTTGGGTCTTTGTTGTGTATGTTGGCTATTATAGGTTCAGGTTCGCTATTTGGAGTAGGATGCACCTAGATGGAATCTATTGACCTTAATAGAAAAGGAGTACTCCTATGCGATTCGTAAGACTGAGTTCAGAAAGCCTCTGGTCAGAGCAATAGTGAATACTAAAAAAAAAATTTTATGAAATTCATAAATGAACTCGAGTCGAGCCAATCTAGCATGTAACTGATGATGGGATTTGACGAGTTCTCCATGACCTCCATCTAGTTGAGACTCACGATAGAGGGATTGTATCACATGATAACTGCACATAGGGGTTCATCTTTTTTGCACTGCTGGGTTACCACTACATGCTGCTAAGTGTCACTGGTGGATCATGAAAACTCACTATGATCATTTTTGGATCAACGATTCTTGTTGAGGTGAGTTGGAATCGTTTTAGCCCATCGAAAAGAGTTTCGATGATACTGTGAGGGAGATCACGGTATGTCTCACTACTAGACAGAATAGATCTGAGAGATCACATACAAAAGAAGTATGACCTGATCAATGGCTTGGATCATATTCAAATTATCAATTAGATTGATAGTTTGAATTTTAGAAATTACTAATTTGTAATCGTTACAGTTTTGGCAGTTGCTAATTGTTAGTACAGAGACTTAATTATAAATATTATAATTTTATTGAAGTTGATTAAATTTTAATTAATTTAAATTAGATTTAATTTAATTAGATGACTAATTGGGTTTAATTATCCAAATCAGATTGGAATTTCAAATTTGATTGGATCAGGCTTGACAGTCTTTCGAATTCGACTCAATTCAAATTCGATTTGAACCCGATTGAGATTCAATTTAAATAGATGAATAATGATTTAGAGATCTCAGGTTTTTTGAGACTCTCTCTTCAGTTTTCATGCTGAGAAAGGGAGGGAGTGCATGAAAACGAGCCCCCTTTGTTCTTGTGCGCGTGAAAGGAGAGGGGGCACCAATAGTTGGCACCTCACCTTATCTGAAATTCTCTTTCTTTCATATTTAATTTTTATTTGAATTTGATTTAAAATAGGATCAAATTTTATCTAATATGGCATGTAACGAATCATATTTTTATGCGACAAAAATGTTGAAAATGGGGTGTGTGTGCGTGAGAAAGTTTTTGGGCTTTCTTGTCTTGCGATGTTCCTTCTTAATGCCTCAACATCTCATCCATTCATTTGATGAAATCAAATCTTATCTGATTACGAAAGAGGGGATGATATTTTGTGCGACAAAATATTTGGGCATGATGAGTTTTTAGCATGAGAGAAGGGACGGCTTCTTTAAGACATCAAATTTGTTTCTTGCAATACCTTCTTTCTTTCCTTCATCCTCCAAGCCCAGATCTGATAGTGATCAGATCTAAGAGAGAAAAAGAGAAAGAAGAAGAGAAGAAGAAAGATTCTTCTTTCCTTCTTGGTGATCTGGTTCAGATCCTGTTGGATCTGTGCAAAAGAGTTTGCGCAATGATCTTCTTCTTCGAGATCTAGAAGAAGAGATATAGATCCAAGACTGAGGAGCGAGATCTACAAAGTACTAATACACTGATAATCTTGGTACTTTGACTAGGCATCTCTATATAGATACCAGTAGAGGCCGGATGCATGCACGGCTACGATCGAAACTCCGAACATCCACAGGATCCAAAGGTATGGAGATCTGATCTTCAATTTTGTTTTACTGATATTTGATTTTTCCTTTAAGATTTCAGATCAAGATAGCATGTTCATGTCAAAATCCGATGCATGGTTTTCATATTAAATCTGATACATATTTTAAATTAAAAATATTTTAATTTATTTACTTCTATTGTATAAGGTTTAAAAAAAAATTTTAACTATACGTACGAAACCACAGTATTTTTTAACAAATATCATAAAAAATATTTCAAAAAAAATATCATTAATCTTTAAAATTAAATATTTAAAAAAAATTAATTTTATTCAATTAGTATCAGATAGCTTATTATTTATCTTATATTTCATTGATTTATCTTTTGACAAAAAGAAAAGAATATCTTTATCTCAAACTTGATTTTGTACAACTATATTTTTGATATGATGTTTGAGACATATTAAAAAAAATTTATATCTTTTCTAAACTGAACGGCTTGATGTTTTTTTAAAAAAAGAAGAGATGATCCTTTTGAAGAATAACTAAATTTTTTTTTTTTATTTGCTTTGCATGTTCTATTGGTATCAAGCTGAACTTAAAATATACTTTCATATTTTGCTAAGATGGATCATTTTTTAGAAATTATTTTGAAATTTTTTCTTATTTATCTCCAATTGGTATCTGACAAACTACTATTGCTATGCATTTCTTTGTTCTATTTCTTAGCAAAAAACAATTGAATGCTTTATCCTAAGCCTATTTTGCTCCGATACCATATTTTGCAATCTCTGATTTTGCTCTAATACTATGTGTTAGGACCGTAGATTTGCACTGATATATTTATGATATAATTTCTAAATTTAATTGATTAATACTTATTAATAAAAGAAAGATATAAGTTTCTAAATAGCTTGTATGCTTGGTTTTGATACTTTATATTCTTAGTATTGAAAACCTCTATCCTTCTTGAATCCTTGAAGCTCAATGCCTATTTGTAATTAAATTTAAGAAGCTTTTTAATGCATCAACTTTATTCAAAAAGTGAGAGATATATTCTTAAATCTATGATCAACAGAAGAAAGATATTTTTTTTTGGATTGTTGCTATTTAAATTAAATATTAAAATATTTGATATCAAAAAAAATTAAATTAATTATTTTTTATTTTAAATTAATTATTTTTTAAAAAAATAAACTCAAACTTCTTTCAATTGGTATCAAGCAGACTTTCTGAAGAATATCATTACAATTGGTATCATAATTCTTATAATTGATATCAAATAGTTTATTCTTACCCTAAACTCTATTGCTTCACCTTTGATAAAAGAAATGAATATTTCATCTTAAATATGTTGTGCATTGATATGTTCTTGATATAATATCATTTGAGGTAGATTTAAAAAATTTATATTTTTTTCTTCTAAGCTTAAATGGGTTGATACCTCTTAAAGAAAGAAAGAAATGATTTCTATAAATTTAAATATGTTTTGTGCTTTGCTTTAAATTATCTATTCAAATATATAGTTCTAAAAGTCTCAATTAATGCTGGATCTTTCAAGTTTAAAGCAATTTTGTAATTAAGGTGGAGAATTTGTTTGATGCAAAAAGGGAGAGAAGCTACAAAAAGGGAGAAGTTCTAAAATCTAAATTTGAAAGTTAAATTTAAGTTAAATTTGAAAGGGGGAGAACTTAAATTAAATTGAATGTCTTTAGATTTACATCTGTGCTTGATTTTGATGATTCATTTTAAATCCTTTTCTTATACTTTTTGATGCTATCAAAAAAGAGGAGAGTTATGTTGAGTATATGCTTGAGTTGATTACATGCTTAAAATGCTCATTTATTTTACTTAAAATGATCATATAAAATGAGTATATATTGTGGATGTATGCCTTCTTAAATATTATGTATAAAATTCTTGAGTAAGTGAATTTATGATGAATTGAAGATGAGTTAAAACTTTCATGAAGTACATATTTACAAGTGCTCATTTATTCACTTCATGATTATATCAATAAATTAATTGAAACACAATATGTTTTATTACATATATACTCAAAATTATGTCATCATCAAAAATAGAAAGATTGTTGATCCTAAGATTGATTTTAATGATCATAAAATATTAAGTAATTTTGGTATTAATTATATATTTCAATAGTGGATGTAAGATTTCTCAAGTATTCTCAATGAAGAAAATATCTTTGAAAAAAATCCTCTCAAGATGCTAAGCTAAAGCACTTCAAAGATCAAGTTTTCATAAGTTTGGCCAAGAAGAGTCGACTCCGAAAGGTTTCGAGCTAACTCTAGTATGTTGGAAGAAGACTGGCACATATTTGAGCCGACTCTTTTAAAAAAATAGGAAGCTGAATTTCACAAATTTGAGATTGAGCTGACTGATTTTCAACTCAAGCCAACTCATCTGCAAATGAAGCTGACTTGTCTGCAGATCGAGTGGACTCCAAGCACGGAGACAGCAGTAATGATTAATTTTTTGTATTTTTTTAATGGCTAGTTTTTTAGTCCAACGGCTATTTCAAGGCTTTCAACAGTCAAAACTCATTCTCCAGCCACCTCCAAGACTATTAAAGGTTAAAGGAACATTTGGGAAGAAAGATTAAGAGGATTAAAAGAGAAAAAAATATTCTTTTGAGTGAGCATCATGAAATATATTTGAGAAAGAGAAAAGAGAGGCACTTGTGCATAGAATTTAGTGGGCATTCAAGAGCTACCTTCATCTTTTTCACATCCTCTCAAGCTTCAAAGAAGAGAAGACAAAGCTTTAAAAGATCAATCATTCAGCTCCTTCTCTGCACTTCAAAAGAGTTTTTATTTTTTTATTTTTTGCTAAAATTTTTACCTTTGTATTTTGTTTCGTTACAAATTTTTTTGAGAGAAAAAAACTTAAAAATTAGATCCATCTAAGCCCAGAATTGGACTTTGTATGTTTTAGTTGATGAGTCTGTAAAACTAACTAGATTGATTGTGAATCCAAAAAATAATCAATGTATAGGTTATGATTGATGATCTTAAAAAATTAACTAGATTTATCTATAATCTCAGATAAAACAAACATAGGGATGGCAACAAAATCCAAATCCATGGATACCCAATCTGACCCGATACGATTGGGTCAGGTAGTCAATGCATTGACTAGGTTTGGGTTAGATTTGGGTAAAATCCAAATGCTTAACTTTGGATTTGGGCTAGGACTGGATAGTTATGCATCCAACCCGATACCCTATCCGAACTCGATCTGAACTATTTTAGTATTTTAATAGTATGTATTATATTAAATTTATTTTATCAATATCCATCTATTAGTTACCAAACTTTAACTTATTCATTCATTCCCCCTTTCTCCCTTTCTCTTATTCCCTTCAGCCACCGCCTCACAAGCATAAAGAGCAAAACAACAAACCAAACCCTCCTCACCCATAATCCCACATGGCCAGTCGGACATACACACACCACCATCCACCAACCATCCCATCGTCCCTTCCTCTGGTTAGTAGTGACACCGTCGTGAGTTCGTCAACCAGCTATCAGTCCATTTGCCGACCGTCAGTCTGTCAAAAGTATTGGAACTAAATATTATTATCGAATATCTTGGTCTGTTAAATTTGTATTGTGTTTAAATTTTATTTTGATTAAATATGGAACTAAGTATTGTTAAACTAACTATTGTTGAATTTTATTTACTTAAGACAGTTTGAATTTTATTTTGATTGAACATGAAACTAAGTATTATTAAATTTTATTTATTTAAAATATGTATGATTTATGAAATGGTAGTGTAGCTTTAGAGTTGACAGAAATTTAAAAAAAAATACTCAATGTGACTCAATTAGATTCGGATTGGGTAAACCCGGATTATCCAATACTCGATTGAGACAGGTTTGGGTAGAAAAAATATGTCCCGATAGCGTTGGGCTGGGTTTGGATAGTTTATTGGATATTTGAATTTGGATTTGGATAGTTAGAAACCCATCTTGAACCCGACCTGATGCCATCCCTAATACAAACATGTTGTAATCAAGAGGATTATAATATAATTCTCAAAGGACTCTTGGAGAGTAGATATAGGTGCGGGATTGCACCGAACCACTATAAATTTGGTCATATTTGTATTGTGGCTTTTTGTGCTTGCTTGATTTGCTTTTATCTCTTACTTAGCATTATCTTAATTCTTGCATAACTTATTTTATCTCTTATTCAGCTGTTGTATATTGCTTTCACCTCACATTCATTTAAGTTGAGTTAATTGTGAAGGAATGACCGCATGTCCGATCGATCATATCAGGATGCAGCAGACTTCAAAAAAATTTTCTCGATCCGACATGCGATCAGATCGAGATCAGATCTCAATCATGGCTAGATCGATCATGCATCTAACATCAAAAATATAAAATTAGATATTTAAACTACTTTAAATCAGATGGTAATCATATCATCTTGTGTGGGTAGATGAACTCTGCAATCTGATGATCCATGGATTTTCGAGGTTCGCTATTAAGCCATGCACATACCTAACTTCTTTAGGTATCCACTTGAGCTCGAACTAGGATACTATCTCCTTGATCAATCCACCAACTCCTAGATGGATCAGCAGGCTCCTTGGTCTGCTTTCAATCTGATCTTCGACAGAGCTCCAATCAGCCTTCGATCGCAGCCTTCTCGCTTCTTCATGCAGATCTGATGGCTTCGATGCTTCGAACCCCCCAGATGGTACACCCAACACTTTTGGATGTAGAAGAAGGTCTGGGATTAGAGAGAAGGCATGAAAATTTTCTATCTCATGAAAATCTATTTTGTCAATCAAAAGGGGACCCATTATATAGGCATCTGATTAGATCAGATACCTTAAAGCATAAGAACTCTGCTAAGGCACCACCCATCATGAATTTTCTCTCATTTTGTCATTAAAAATCATCGAGAAACATCAAATGGCATGAAGATAAGATAAGATGGTTATCGCCCCATTCAATCTCCTCAGTTTCAAATTTGAACAGATCAAATTTAAATCCAAATTTAAATTCAGATAGAGCTTTTTCTTTTATCCTCTAATCAAATTTGAACTCTTCAAATTCAAATAGGGATGAAGCTCTTATCCTCTCACCTTATCCATAAGCGGCACCATCCCTTGGATCTTATCCATATGGGGCACCACTCCATCTATGAACAAAACACACGATGAAAAATGTGGGGCACCAATAGTTGGCGCCCCCTCCCTATCTCTTAATTCTTATATGGAAGGCTTGCTTCAGGGACTCCAATTCTTGGTGTCCAAAATGAGCTTGCTACAATTTCGTTTAGTCTTATCTAATAGGAAACTCAAATTAGGTTGAAAAAAATGGATTTAACCATATGCTAGCATGACTTTCGTAAATCCAAAGCTAGGACTCAATTGATCCTCACCCAATCAAACTATATTTAGCTCAATTGTACCATCCTAAACCAATACTCTTATTTGTGTGATCCCATAGGTCCAATTCTATCTGGTAGTGAGATATATTGTGATCTCTATCAGCAACATCATCGAAACTCTTTTTAATAGATTAGAACTCTTTCCAATTCAGTCAATTATGAATCATTGATCATCAAAATGATTCTAATTGATCCCACAATCCACTAATGATATCTAGCAATATGTGGTGATAATCCAGTAAAACTGAATGATGAACCTTTAAGTACAGTTATCATGTGATTTAATTTTTTTATCATAAATACCGACAAGATATAGGTTAAGAAACTCGTCAAACCTAATTCTTACCATATGTTAGAATAAATTGACTTGAGTCTGATGTGAAACTCAATAGAAATACCTTTCTATTTTTCACACTACCACGGTCATAGGCTTTAGGACTCAGTCTCATGATTTATATAAGACTACTCCTCATCTATCAAGGTCGACAGATCCCATCTTGGTGTGCACCCTGTTCCTATAATGAGTCTACTACAGCCAATTACACCTCAAGGCTCCGTATGACTAAAAGACTTAGTTATGATGTAGTCAAACTACAGCAATCTCACTGTAAATAGTCGAGACACCATAGGTGAAAGAACTAGTCACTCTACCGTAGTATCGAGTTAGTCATTGATGAGTAAGTAGACATCCTAGTGACTACTTATGTTTGGTCATGCTCAGTACCCTTATTCCTAACAAGTATTTGTACTCTCATTCTGATGTCTCCATATCGCAGATTCAAGACTCATCTATCCTAAGAAAGTAATTGTACACAAATCTCTCTGGATCAAGTATCATCCCCATGATGATCCTATGATCATGAGTAATTTATAAATTAATTATAATGACACATGTCTCAAATTTTTAACTCTTGAGAATATATGTCATTATAACCATTAACTCAATGGACGATTCAAAGATACTTAACAACACAAATCTAAATGAAAACAAACCTAATTTATTAATTATAAGATAATATTATAAAATGTGTCCTAAGAAAGTATTACAAGTGTCGGCCAATCTGACTTCTAGGGTATACATCTAACAAAATAAAGCACATAATTATCTTAGATTTAAGACTTAGTAGAAATTTTTAAGAACTCAATTCAACCCCCCTTGGGTTGCTATCCTTCTAGGCAACAGTAAATATCTTTCCCACTGTCTTCTCCCTCTTTATTTGGCCACCAAAGCTTGGTTTTTGGCTGGCAATCACTAGATTTCTCTTGAGAAAAACCCTCCCCTCCTTTGATTTGTTTTTCTGCCCTTTCTTTTGGATTTTCTGACGTTAATAACCATTGCTGATTGTCGGTCTAGGGTCCATCAGCTATTACCAGCTTAAACCATGCCAACGGTGACCCATTGTTCCAGAAATTAATGGGGGAAAACATCCCCTATTTCATTATGGAACCAAGAAGGAGAGAAGAAAAGGACAAAAGAAGAAAAAAAATAATTCTTTCTTCCTTTCTTTTTCTCTCTCTCTTTCCTCTCTAATCTTTTCTCCCTCCACCTTCTCTCTCTATTTTCTCTCTCTACTCTCTCTCTATAAACTTTTTCTTTCTAGATTATTTCTCTCTTCAATATTTTTTTCTATATACCATGTTGTTGTCTCTTTTTTTTCTTAAAATTGATGAAACTAAAGATTTATCTTCCATGAATCATGATTAGTTAGATCTTATCCGAAAAGTCTAATTCGAGAGGCACATCCAACTTTTTGTATGATCTTAAGTGGGATTTTGATTTGAGAATTTATTTTGATCCAGTTCTGAATGAGAATTAATATAGAAATACAATTTTGATTAATAGATTTTTGAAGAGTTTTTTTAGGATTAATTGACCTATTCGTTCAGTATTCTGCATAAGGTAAGTAATAAATCATCTTTTCTAGATATTTCATAATTTATTTTATAAGTAAATAATTATATTTTGAATTATACATGATTTATAAAATTATATTTTGAGAAAAAAGTGATTTTCAAATTGAGATTTTGGAACAGTATGGTTTATGGATTGATTACGGAGTATAGATGTAATTATGATATATATATACATATATATATATATACATATATATATATATATATAGATATACATACATACATACATACATTCATACATATATATATGTATGTATGTATGTATGTATGTATGTATGTATGTATGTATAGATATACACACACACACACACACACACACACACACATACATACATACATACATACATACATACATACATACATATATATATATATATATATATGTATGTAGGTATGTATGTATGTATGTATTGTAGCGAAAATTTAGTGCAGGGGCAAAATGGTAATTTTAAAACTTTTTCAAAATTATTATTTTATAGTGAAATTATTAATTAATCTCATTAATTAATACTAATTAACCCTACACTAGGATCTAAATATGATACAACAGCATGCATTTAAATTTAAAATTCAAATTTGAATCAGTAAACATTTTACAGTACTGTGTTCAGAACACATCACCTTTTGTGGGTAGTCGATCACCGCAATCTGATCACCGTCGGAGGGCTCTGATTGTCACGTCGCAGCCACATAAATGTCTGGCCTCTACGGATCATCCACACGAAGCTCCCGTCTGATCAGCTCCTCACGAATGCTAGTTCGTGATTTCACTCATTTGATGGCAGATGTTGATCAAACTCCTTCGATCGATGTGTGCTGACTTCTAGGATGCTCTGGATCATCTGCACAGTTGCTTGAGAGGCTGATGGATCTCTTCCTAAAATTTGGTAGACTCACGACACTCGTGGCACACCAATCTCACTTCCCGAACCCTAGGTAGAAACCCTAGGGTACACACTAAAAACCCTGCGCCCAATTTTCTCTCTTTTCTTTCTTTTTCTCTCGGAAGGTTTTGGACCTTCACCTTGCATAGAAGCCTTCCTCACACCTCAAAGTTTCTCTCCTAAATTTTTTACGCACGTCCCACCTTTCTCCTCTTTTTAAAACAACGTTGAACGTGTCTTATCCGCGTGAGAGGATAAAGACAAGAGGTTACACATTTGAATTCAAATCAAATTTGAATTCAAACGAAAACCAACTTATCCCTATCCTTTTGCGCGTGAGAAGAGAAGGGGCGTGGCTCTTTGTGCGTGAAAAATGTTTCATGAGAAACCTTTTCTCATGTAAGTAATGTGGCGTACAAAATGGATAAGGATGAAAGGGCAAGTGATAAGTTATCCATTCAAATTCAAACATGCTTTGAATTTGAATGGCTAACTAATTATTTTATCCATCCATATGGCGCATAAATGAGGGTGTGGAGAAGGGTTTTGTGTGAGAAAAATTTCACGAGAAGTTTCTTCTCGTGAATACAAATGGGTGCAAGGAAGTTGGGTGTCGCAGGGAATTTAAAACAAGGTGGTTTGATTCAAATTGAGCCAACCTAGTTTAAAATAGGTTAAGCACAATTAGACCAGATTAAACCCAATATAATTAGGATTAATTAGGCTCAATAAAATCTTAATCAAATCAAGAATTAACTAAACTTAACCCCTGATCAAATCAGGGACTAAACCACCTTAGCAATTAGGTCAACATTTAACCTAATCGGGTCAATCCAAACTGAATCCAATTCAATTTGGACTTGATCCAAAATAATTACTCAATCAAATTGAGTTAATTAGTGATTAAATCACTAATTAAACCTCTCATAAATATTGATTCCAAATCGATGGGCAATCAGGCATCAGAGACCATCGATATGAAACCCTGATCAAAGAGTTCAAATTTTAAATTCAAAATTTGAAATTCAAAATTTTGACCCCGGTACCCAAAATGTGTGAAACTCATGATTAGAGAATCCTAATTCTCAATCATATAGTCCTAAATAGATAAGACTCATAATCAGCCATCAGATCAGAAAGGAACCTCTAATGTGTGTGACCCCGCAGGTTCGAACCTAAACTGGTAGCACAGGAACCAATTCCTGTACTAATCGAAGTGACCATCTAGCAATGGTACCCGACAACCGGATAGGTCGAATAATTGCAATCACAACATTCAGAACCTACGTGAATATGGTTACCGTATAATTCATCCCTTTTGACCCCTGTGTTTAGGACGACTTAGGGTTAAACTGTCAACCCTGATGATATCATCCGAATCGTGCTCAACTCAATTAGTCCTGTGACTCCTCACTAGGACTACCCTGGCCAAAGTTTTGCTAAATTGAAATACGACTGTACACAGCTCCTAAACTGGAGTGGTCAATCCCATCTTGACACACGCACCGACAAGTCAAGTACTTGACTACACCCAGCAACCTTCCGTCACTGAATTAGAAATTCAGGTAGTCCAGTGCCTAAGTGCAGTTAGTTGCTTGCAAGTCACCGTGGCGGTCTTAGGTCGGAGGGACATTTATATCCATATCCCATCGGAGCAAATCTTGACAGCAGAAATAGCTCCGGAGTTGGTCACGTTCAGTGCAGATGTACCATTACATCTCACCTGTATGCCATACCAGTGTCTCCACACTCTTTGGTTATGAGGACAACCAACCCATATGGCACACAACGACCTATGCTCGATAAACGTTGTCGTCCTTGGTAACAACGTATCATTTGGTCGCGAACATGTTTAAGGACTAAGCGACAAATCCTCCTTTGTTGAGTCTAAATAGTCCTAAGGACTTCACCACAACACTGGAGTTCATTAGAAGATGAAACATTTATGATGAAAAAATATCAAAATAATTTTTATTTATTTATAATTCATGTACTAATACAAAAAGGAGCACAACCGTCAACAGACTGACGATTGGCTTTGGGACACTATTCCCAACAATCTCCCACTTGGCCTAAAGCCTATCGGTGCAGTATCTAATACCCATCTTCGACTTGTAGTCGTTGAACTCCTTCACCGCAATGACTTTAGTGAATGGGTCGGCCAGGTTCTCCTTCCCGTCGATCTTCTGAAGGTCGATGTCACCTCGATCCACGATCTCCCGGATGAGATGGTAGCGGCGCAGAATATGCTCCGTCCGCTGGTGTGCCTTTGGTTCCTTCGCCTGAGCAATGGCTCCAGAGCTGTCGCAGTAGAGCAGAACTGGACCAACAAGGGAGGGTGCTACTCCGAGCTCGGTGATGAATTTTCTCAGCCACACCACTTCTTTGGCAGCATCTGATGAGCAATATACTCCGCCTCGCATACTGAATCAGCCACAGTGTGCTGCTTGAAACTCTTCCAGCAGACAGCCCCACCATTAAGGGTAAAAATAAATCCTGACACACTCTTGCTATCATCGCGATCAGACTGAAAACTAGAGTCTGTAAACCCTATAAGTCTCAAGTCCGATTCACCATATATAAGCCACTGGTCCTTAGTATTTCTTAAATACTTCAGGATGGTTTTAACAACCTTCCAATGATTCTCTCCTGGATCAGATTGGTATCTACTCACTACCCCTAGTGAGTATGTCACATCTGGTCGTGTACATGTCATGGCGTACATGATAGATCCCACTGTCGAAGTATATGAAATCCTACCCATACGCTCTCTCTCTTGAGGTGTTGTCGGACAATCCCTCTTCGAGAGAGAAATTTCATGGCCTATTGGTAGATAGCCTTTCTTAAAATTTTCCATGCTGAACCTTTTCAGCATAGTATCAATGTACGTGGACTGGGATAAGCCAAGCAACTTTTTGGATCTATCCCTATAGATCCTCATCCCTAGGATGTAGGAAGCTTCTCCCAAATCCTTCATGGAGAACTGTGACGATAGCCAAATCTTTATTCCCTGTAATGCAGGGACATCATTCCCGATTAAGAGAATGTCATCCACATACAATACAAGAAATACTACTACTGAACCATTAGCCCACTTATAAATGCAGGACTCTTCTCCATTCTTAACGAAGCCATACGTTTTGATCGTCCTATCAAAACGTATATTCCAACTCCGAGATGCCTGCTTAAGTCCATAAATGGACCTCTGTAGCTTGCATACCTTAGACTCATCTGTGGATGTGAACCCTTCAGGTTGTATCATATACACCTCTTCATCCAGCTCTCCGTTTAGGAAAGCTGTCTTCACATCCATCTGTCAGATTTCATAGTCCAGATGGACAGCTATCGCAAGCATAATCTGAATGGATTTGAGCATTGCCACAGGAGAAAACGTCTCGTCATAGTCTATACCATAACATTGACGATATCCCTTGGCAACCAAACGGGCTTTATAGGTCTCCACCTTTCCGTCTGCGCCCCTCTTCCTTTTGAAGACCCACTTACACCCTATGGGTTTTACTCCTTCGGGTGGGTCAACCAATGTCCACACATCGTTGACCTTCATGGACTCCATTTCGGATTTCATGGCCTCTAGCCATTTCTCAGAGTCAGGTCTCTGCATTGCATCCATGTAGGTGATCGGATCCTCATCGTTTTCATCAAGTTCGACAGGATCACCATCCCGGACCAAGAAACCATAGTATCTGTCCGGTTGATGTGGTACTCTACCAGACCTCCTTAAGGGTGCATAATCAATAGGCTCCAGATCTGATCTAATCAAATCCGGTTCAGGTTCAGTAACATGTGTCGGTTTTTTCACCTGTCGAACTTCGTCAAGTTCGACTTTAGAGGTAATAGTTCCTTCACTAAGGAACTCCTTTTCTAAAAAGATTGCCTTAAGGCTGACAAACACCTTTTGCTCATCAGCAAGGTAGAAATAATACCCTTTGGTCTCTTTTGGGTACCCTATAAAATTACACTTGTCAGACCTAGGTCCAAGCTTGTCTATAATTAAACGTTTAACATAAGCCGGACACCCCCAAACCCTAAGGTGCGAGAGTACTGGCTTACGTCCTATCCATATCTCATATGGCATTTTGGCTACAGACTTACTCGGAACTCTATTTAGAAGGTAACAAGCCGATTCGAGTGCATATCTCCAGAGGAAGATCGACAGACCAGCAAACCCCATCATGGATCGAACCATGTCTAACAGGGTCCGATTCCTCCTTTCAGACACACCATTATGCTGTGGTGTTCCAAGAGGAGTCCACTGAGAGAGAATCCCATTCTCCCCTAGATACGTTAGAAACTTATTGGAAAGGTATTCACCTCCTCGATCAGATCGAAGAGTTTTAATACACTTCCCAGTTTGTTTTTCTACCTCATTTCGGAATAGTTTGAACATTTCAAATGATTCCGACTTATGCTTCATTAAATAGACATACCCATACCTAGATAGATCGTCTGTGAAGGTTATGAAGTAGAAAAATCTACCTCTTGCACTTGAGCTCATGGGTCCACATACATCAGAATGTACCAGACCTAAGAGTTCACTGGCTCGCTCACCTTTTCCAGTAAAAGGTGACTTGGTCATCTTCCCAAGAAGATAGGACTCACAGGTTGGAAGTGATTCACACTCACTAACTTCAAAAATTCCTTCTTGAGCCAACCTGTTTATCCTGTTCTTATTGATATGACCTAGCCTACAGTGCCAAAGGTAGACTTCTGACACATTATCTATTCTAGAGCGTTTACCGAATTTTTGAACCACATTAACAGGCTGTGATAGTAAGTAAATTTCATTATTTAATTGTCCAACAAATATTGTAACACCATTCAAAATGATATTGCAAATATTTTTTTTATTAAAAAATCATAACCGTACATGGCCAAAAGACCTACAGAAATAATATTTAATAAAAAACTTGGACAATAGTGACATTCACTCAGAATTACATTACGAGAATTGATTACAAGACTCATGATTTCTAAAGCTAGAACTAAAACTTTGCTTCCATCTCCAACATTCAGGAACCTCTCGCCTTCATCAAATCTCCTACTGACCTGCAGACCCTGCATCGAATTACAAATATGATAAGGGCTTCCGGTATCCAATACCCAGGCAGTAGTATCACAAATCGAAATGTTGCAAGGAGTTATCATATAATTACCTTGCTTCTTCTTTGGCCTGTTCGGGTCCAGGGAGGCAATGTATTGAGGACAGTTCCTCTTCCAATGCCCGTGCTTCTTGCAAAAGAAGCACTCCGCCTGGCTCTGGTCATGCTTGCGCTTCTTGGTCTGACCCCGTGCTACTGTCCCAGCATGAGATTGCACCTTCTTATTTTTCTTCTTCTTGTTCTTCTTCCCCTTCCCAAAGGGTTGATGACGAGAAGAAGACCCTCCCACTACATTCACCGACTCCTTATGGAGTTGGTGATCCTTCTCAAAGTTCTGCAGCAACCCTAACAATCCGTGGTAGTTTACTGCAGGCTTTGTCATTCGAAAATGAGTAAGGAATAGGAGGAAGGACTTGGGCAAGGAATTAAGGATCGCATCCTTACCGAGCTGCTCGTGCAGAGGAAAGCCCAATTTGCTTAGGCACTCAATCATCTCGATCATGTACAGTACATGATCAGTGACTGAGGCCCCATCCCTCATCCGAGCATTGAAAATGGCACAACTAGTTTTGTGCCTTTCAACATCGTCAGGCATGCCAAAAGAGTCATTCAACATTTGAAGCATCTCCTGTGGCTGGGCGTTCTCAAACCTTCGACTGAACTCATCATTCATTGCTGCCAGCATAATACATCGAACGGTGGTGCGGTCATTGAGCCACTTCAAATAAGTATCTCGGATCGCCTTACTAGCGTTCGGAGCTGGCTCCTCAGGTGCTGGATCCGTTACTATATAAAGGATCCGCTCATGCTCAAGGACGATTTTTAATTTTCGATACCAGCTATCGAAATTGGGTCCCATGAGCTTGTCATTATCTAATAATGACCGAAGCGACAAGATAGTGGCCATAGCTGCATAAAGGAAAATCAAACTTTTATTAGTACATAAATTATTAATACTAAAGACTTGGACTTTAGTCTAAAGTTTCTCCCAATATTTTTACGAACTGGTAGCCTCAACCTCCAATTCGAGGAATTACTTTAATTTCTTAGTGGGTACTAGAATCCACACAGACCACACACGAGCCCAACTTTGGTTGGTCAACTCGTGCATCTATGGGTAGGTTCATAACCAGTTGTTTCTCTAAACAACTTCTAGTAATTAATTTTACCGCAAACCTAATCAGTAGGCTTTGGCCTCCACTGAAAAGATCTGGTTAGGTCCAACCATTAACATGACTTGATTTGATGAATCTGACCAATAAATGATCAGGCCCGACTTTGGCCGGCCAACCTGACCACCATCAAAAAGACTCAACCAAATTATCATATTATGAATGATAATTTTATTAGTCAATAAGCACCAGGCCTTTGGGCCTCCAATGATCATTGAACTAATGGACTCATTATCACTCACTTAATGGAAGGCTATGACTTAGTTATCATTATAACTTAATCATTTTAGGGACCTAATAATTTTGAGAATTTTATTAAAGAATAGTAGAGAAGAAATCATCCAGCCAATTTCAATCCTCCCACTGACTTCATCAAGTCAGATTAAAAAAGGATTTAATTAAAGCTGGCATTAGGAGCACCTAAATCAGTCACACTGATTTACCTAATGACATGGGTGAGCTCTAATCACCAAGTGATCTAATCAAAATCTAACTTACCAGATTGGCCAGGTAAGTGAGATCAGTGGTGGGGATTTACCATTAACTCGTCAATGATCGAATCAATGCGAGTAGCTCCCGCTTAAGAACCACTGGTCAAAACTGTCGAACTTACCTTAGACACCAACCGGTTCATTAGTTTTAATTTTGATCAACTTAGTAAATAGGGCTCCACCGCGTAGCCATGAATTAAGTCCATCTTGGTCTAGTTAAAGACATGGACCCATTCAACTACAACTATTGAAGTTGAGTCTAGAGTATCCTTGACCTAATCTAATTCAACTTTTGATTAGATTTGACCAATTACTCCATTTAGTTCATTTTTTAAACTAACCTTAGGTCTAACCCAATTATGGACCTAATTCATCTAACCCATTGACCCACAAATTTATGCAATTGTCTTAGGTCTTAATTCACAATTCTAGACCTACTAGACAACACTTAATTCTTTTAATTAAGTACTTGGGCTGATGGGTCAGGGTTTGGCATTTCGAAAATAATTTTCAAATTTGAAAGATTTTATTTTCTGTTCACCAAATATGTTAACTCATTTCACAAACGGGTCAGCACATTTCATAAACAGTAATTCTATTGCTCATTTCATAACAGAAAATAACTCAAAATAAATCATAAATTTTCTTTTAGATCTAATCTAACACATTCATGATAAATTTCTTAATTATGTCCTTTCACTGCTTCATCGGCATGGGATATAATTGCATCGGCACCCCTACCGCCATAGGAGATCCCATCGAATGGGAAGAGAGGGCCTTTAAACCCTACTTTTCTCCTATGACTGGACAGCCATGGCAACCAACCCAATTAGATTACTTGCTACTTGGATCAAGTATATCTAAATATACCAATATCAAAATTTAAATTTTGAATTTCAAATTTCAAATTTTAAATTTTAAATTTCAAATTTGAGATTTCAACCAAATTTCAAATTTCGAATTTCCAATCTTTGAATTTTAAATTTTGAATTTTAAATTTCAAATTTCAAATTTCAAATTTGAGATTTCAACCAAATTTCAAATTTTGAATTTTGAATTTCAAATTTTGAATTTTGAATTTCAAATTTCAAATTTCAAATTTGAGATTTCAACCAAATTTCAAATTTTAAATTTTGAATTTCAAATTTGAAACTTCTAACAAATTTAAATTTTAAATTTTAAATCTTTTTGAATTTTGAATTTTGAATTTGAATTTTAAATTTAAACTTATAGATTACACCTTAATCTACGCATGCATATGTATATCATATTCTAGAACCATGCTCTGATACCAATTGTAGCGAAAATTTAGTGCAGGGGCAAAATGGTAATTTTAAAATTTTTTCAAAATTACTATTTTACAGCAGAATTATTAATTAATCTCATTAATTAATACTAATTAACCCTACACTAGGATCTAAATATGATACAACAGCATGCATTTAAATTTGAAATTCAAATTTGAATCAGTAAACGTTTTACAGTACTGTGTTCAGAACACATCACCTTTTGCGGGTAGTCGATAACCGCAATCTGATCACCGTCGGGGGCTCTGATCATCACGTCACAGCCACATAAATGTCTGACCTCTGTGGATCATCCACACGAAGCTCCCGTCTGATCAGCTCCTCACGAATGCTAGTTCGTGATTTCACCCATTTGATGGCAGATATTGATCGAACTCCTTCGATCGATGTGTGCTGACTTTTTGAATGCTCTGAATCATCTGCACAGTTGCTTGAGAGGCTGATGGATCTTTTCCTAAAATTTGGTGGACTCACGACACTCGTGGCACACCAATCTCACTTCCCGAACCCTAGGTAGAAACCCTAGGGTACACACCAAAAACCCTGCGCCCAATTTTCTCTCTTTTCTTTCTTTTTCTCTCGAAAGGTTTTGGACCTTCACCTTGCACAGAAGCCTTCCTCACACCTCAAAGTTTCTCTCCTAAATTTTTTACGCACGTCCCACCTTTCTCCTCTTTTTAAAACAACGTCGAACGTGTCTTATCCGCGTGAAAGGATAAAGACAAGAGGTTACACATTTGAATTCAAATCAAATTTGAATTCAAACGAAAATCAACTTATCCCTATCCTTTTGGGCGTGAGAAGAAAAGGGGCATGGCTCTTTGTGCGTGGAAAATGTTTCACGAGAAACCTTTTCTCGTGTAAGTAATGTGGCGCACAAAATGGATAAGGATGAAAGGGCAAGTGATAAGTTATCCATTCAAATTCAAACATGCTTTGAATTTGAATGGCTAACTAATTATTTTATCCATCCATATGGTGCACAAATGAGGGCGTGGGGAAGGGTTTTGTGTGAGAAAAATTTCATGAGAAGTTTCTTCTCGTGAATACAAATGGGTGCAAGGAAGTTGGGTGTCGTAGGGAATTTAAAACAAGGTGGTTTGATTCAAATTGAGCCAACCTAGTTTAAAATAGGTTAAGCACAATTAGACCAGATTAAATCCAACATAATTAGGCTTAATTAGGCTCAATAAAATTGTAATCAAATCAAGAATTAACTAAACTTAACCCCTGATCAAATCAGGGACTAAACCACCTTAGCGATTAGGTCAACATTTAACCTAATCGGGTCAATCCAAACTGAATCCAATTCAATTTGGACTTGATCCAAAAATAATTACTCAATCAAATTGAGTTAATTAATGATTAAATCACTAATTAAACCTCTCATAAATATTGAGTCCAAATCC
>NC_025996.2:89883128-89893205 GCF_000442705.2 Elaeis guineensis
TTCCTTATAAGAACAAGATTGCTTTTATTAAATTGGAAAACATCTATTTAGCCAAGCATCATGAATTATTCTGATACGTACGATGATGATTTGCTAATCAAATAATTCGGTCAAAAGGATATCCCGTTTAATCACTTCTTGCAGAGAAGTTATTTCATATTTAGAACCCATAAAGCTTAGGTTATGATAGAGCAATCTAACCATTATACCTAGACCCATCCTTAAATAACTCATAATTAATCCAAAAAAAAATTTACAATATTTTTAAATTTTCTCGATATTAATTACTTAGGTTATGCTAGGACAACCTTACCGTTGTGGCTAGGCCCGCCCTCAAATAACTCATTATTAATCTAAAAAAATTTTGACAATTTTTTAAATTATCTAAATATTAAGTTAAATTTATTTTTTTATAATATATTTATTTATCCATATTTGTTTATCTTCTCATCTGTACTATATATAGAAGTATCAATAAATTTTGTCCAGGAAAATTTAGAACCTCTCGGTTTGATGGAAAGCATCTCAACCATCCAAACTTTGATAATTCTTATATTTAATTTGTTATAATACATGTTGTTAGAAGCCAAATATGGTATGTAGCTTTAAGAGGCCGAGGAGGATGTCCCCTACCAATTAAGATCTTGAGTTCTCAAAACAATCAATGCTGGATCCACTTGCAGTATTTCTAACGGGAGCACTTAACAGGCTATCAATGTCTGCGCTCATTGCTGTTTCAATGCCCACTACTCCTGTTCCGGTCCCAATTCTTCTACATCTCTTTTAATCCCACATCTAGGAATCCCAGTTCACCGTGGTCTCAGTGCAGTTCCTTAAGGCGTCGGCCAAAGCCCGAGAAAAGCCTGTTGCCCAGATCTATCTGGACTCGTCGTCTGGTCCTCTACCCTATAAAGGCCAACATATAGCCCATTTGATTTATGGGCAAATGAACCTAACAAAATAAACCTGCCTGATCTGTAAACATTCAGAAACTAATCTGGTCCAACCAGAATCAGAATTGTTTAGATCAGACGTGGACTTAAAAATATGACCTGTTTTGAATGTGAATTCGATTTGGATAACTAAATTTAATGTGAATGAACCTTGATTCGAAATTAGCATTTTGGGTTCAATTTGGGGACCTGATTCAAATATAGATTGGATTTGGATCATGCCCATCCCCAATTGAATCCGACCGACTTATAGCCCTATTCAGTATTTTTGGTATTGTAAAGTTTGTGCTACATAAACTCATTGTTGGCATTGGTATTTTATTTGAATGTACCACCTGAGTGGATCTTAAACAAACCTATATTTGCCTGAGCATAAACACCTTCAAATATTTGGCCATCCATTTACAAGCATGTCATAAGAATCAAATCAAATTTATAAATGTTGAGATAAATCAATCGATCCCCGACTCAAGTTAACCGACTACCAACTCCGACTCAACAACAGCCGATCGATCGGACATATAACTCCAACTCTACATCAGCTGAATATATGGTTTCGACTCTTCATCGACCAACTGAACGAACCACACCGATCTATTGCCGGCTGACTGACTAATAATGACTAATGATTCGACTACTATCGATCGACAGTGGATGACTTAGACCATCGGCATAACAGAGCTACTAGCCGACGGTCGCTTATGGATTCTACTGACATATGGTCGGTTCAACCGACATATGGTCGGTCAGTCAACTCAGATATACCATAACCATCATAAACGGTTACCGGCCGTATATCATAATGCAATCAATGAGAATTAATGATCCACTACATAATTATGGTCCAATGATTTAGCATAATAAAATACGGGACTACGTCCGACGGTTATGAAAATCTCATCTATAAAAGGGAGTAAGGAAAATGGGGCTGGTAAGCCAACTCGGGGGCCAAAACTCTGCTACTGTTTACATTCAACTCCTGTTCACCAACTTTTTACTCTAACTTAAGCATCGGAGAGTCTCCGTCGGACACAAATTCGGTCTGTGCAGACGCTATTTTGCAGGTGTTCATTCCCGACAACAGACGACGAGGAGTTGGCTGTAACAGATTGGCACGCCAAGTAGGGGAAGAAGATAACTTGCAATAACGAAAATCAGAGCTCAACGGTCAACAGCAACTGGATCTGCGAGGTACTCTTCCCGTCGGGAAGAGGCTCCTCTCCTGCCTCCGATAGCAGAGCTCAGTTCTCCGCGATCCGAGGTCACCACGGATGTCCAGCTTGCTGTAATCGTGTAGCAAATGAATATTCTTATAGAGACAGTCAAAAGCCTCCAGCAGCAGCAGACCCAACTACCACAGCTGCCAGCAGAGCAACCGGTGGTGCATTCGGTGCCATCTAGACACAACCGCCATCATCCATGGCAGTTTCCTTCACCAGAGCGACCGTCTCAGCTCTCTCATTGGGATAAGCAGCGGCACTCGTAGAGCTCTCGATGCGCCACCCACCATTCATGGTGTCCCTCTCCTTCTCAGTTGGATCGAGCAAGGAAAGGAAAGCGACCGCAAACACCGTCTGCTTCCCCCTCTAACTCATCGGGAGGTTCAACCCTTAGAGTTTTCCAACGGTGATTCGATGATTATGAACGTAAATTCCAAGAGATCAATCGCCAACTCGCTCAACTTCAAGTGGAAGGTCGGAAGTCCTCTAATGACTACGACTTCTACACCGTCCAGCCAATTTCTCGGCATATTCTAGACCAACCGATCCCATTTTGATTCAAGATGCCTCAGATGGAGCCATACGATGGATCTACCGATCCGATCGATCACTTTGAAAGCTACAAAGCTTTCATGATGATTCAGGGAGGCTACCGACGTCCTCTTATGCATCGACTTCCCGACAACTCTTCAGAAAGCTGCTCGAGCCTGGTACTCCGGACTTCAGTCGGAAAGCATATATTCTTTCGGACAGCTAGAACATTCTTTCGTGGCTCACTTCAGTACCAGTTGAAGACCGCCACGCACTTCTGATAGTCTCTTCTCGATCAAGCAAGGAGAGACTGAATTACTTCGGGATTTCGTGGCTCGTTTTAATGCGGCCACGCTTGAGGTCAAAGATCTCAATGAAAGCATGGTTATCTTGGTCATGAAAAAAGGTCTGAAAAGATCTCGATTCACATATTCTCTGGATAAAACTCTTTCTCAGACTTATATCAAATTTTTGGAGCGTGCATACAAATATATGCGCACAGATGAAGGAGTTTCTGACCGGCACCAAACAGAAGGCAAAAGTCAGAAGAAGAAGAAACAGAAGAGGGAAGGAGCTCCGGTTGAATCAAGTTGGTCACCATCCAATAAGTGAGCTTCGCCCCGACGACGGAATTCAAGGCCGAGTTACGGTAGGTATAACTCCTATACTCCTCTTTTCGCTCCTCGTACGTAGATTTTTATGGAGATCGAAGGAGTGAAATATCTACGACACCCCCCACCAATGAAATCATTATCGAGGAACCACGATCGAAAGAAGTATTATCGGTTCCATCGTGATCACGATCATGATACCGAATAATGCATCCAGTTCAGGGATGAGATAGAAGCTCTGATTCGATAAGGTTATCTTGAAAAATATCAGAGAGATCTGCCGACTCAACCTCCTACTGATCAACGACCTCAACTGCAAACTAAAGAAGCTGTAAATAATCAACTGACTGTAGGGGTGATCAATATGATCTCTGGATGACTGGACAGGGGGGCAACTTCCAAAGATGAGTCGGCAAAGTGACGACGACTCGACAATGTAATAACTTTTTCGAAAGAAGATGTTCGGAGAATTCAGACTCTCCATGATGATGCTGTTGTTGTTTCGACAACAATAGCAAACTATGATGTAAAAAGAATCCTTGTAGATAATAAAAGTTCAATCGATATTTTATTTTATTCGACTTTCTCCCGAATGTGACTGTCGACTGATTGACTCAGAAAAGTCTAGACGCCACTGGTCGGCTTCATAGGAGATGCTATCACAGTGGAAGGAGAAATTTTTCTCTTCTTAATCGCTGGGATCGAACCACAATAGAGCACTGTTTTCATAACGTTCATGGTACTTCGAGTACCTTCGGCTTACAATGCCATACTCGGACGATCTAGACTTAACACTCTGAGAGTAATGGTTTCGACATACCATTTGTTAGTCCAATTTTCGACAAGATATAGAGTTGGAGAGATGCATGGAGATCAACAACTCGTCCGACGTTGCTTCCTTATCTCTATCCAAAATAATAAACCTAAAGACTCTTTGCCTGTTGACAAATTGGACCAAAAAAAAAATCAGAAGAGGGGTGAACCAACTAAAGAACTGGTTTTCATTCTATTAAAAGAAGAAGATCCTGAGAAAATGGTCCGAACTGGATCACAATTACCTGACTCAGAGCGGCAACAACTAATAAAATTGCTTAGAGCCAACGTCGATATTTTTGCTTGATTGGCCACCGACATACTCGAGATTCCTTCAGAAATAATAACTCATCGACTTAACATCAACCCAAATGTTAAGCCGGTGAGACAAAAGAAGCGGTCTTTTGCTCCTGAAAGACAAAAGGTTATTGATGAAGAAGTCGACAAACTCCTTACGGCAGGCTTCCTCAAAAAAGCTACATATCCCGACTGGCTTGCCAATATGGTAATGGTAAGAAAAGTTAATGGAAAGTGGAAGATCTACATCGACTATACTGATCTGAATATAGCTTGTCCGAAGGACAGCTTTTCGTTGTCGAAGATTGACCAATTGATTGATGCGACTTCTGACCACCGACTTTTAAGTTTCATGGATGCCTTCGCTAGATATAATCAAATCCACATGGCACCAGAAGATGAAGAGCACATGATTTTTATGACCGATAAAGGCATATACTGGCACAAAGTAATGCCTTTCAGTCTGAAAAATACCGACACTATCTACTATCTATCAACGGATCGTCAACAAGATCTTCAGACACAGATCGAATGGAATATGAAAGTATATGTGGATGACATGCTGGTAAAGAGTCTCCAAACTGTAGATCATGTTCGAAATCTGGAGGAAGCTTTCGACACACTCCGACGGCATTAGATAAAATTAAATTCGACTAAGTGTGCATTTGGGGTAACCTCTGAAAAATTCTTCAAATTTCTTATTTCACAATGAGAAATCGAGGCTAATTCTGAAAAAATTAAAACCATTATCAACATGAAGCATCCGAGTTCAAAGAAAGGATACAGCAACTCAACGGAAGGATTGCCGCACTCAGCTGATTTATTTCTAGGTCGGTCGAGAGATGCTTGTCATTCTTTAAAACTTTACAGTAGATGAAAGATTTCTCATGATCGGATGAATGCCGACAATCCTTTGAAGACTTAAAATAATACTTGGCTTCTCCACCTTTGCTCACAAAATCAAAGATCGAAGAGACATTGTATCTCTACTTGGCAACTCCAGCAAAAGCAGTTAGTTCGGTGCTCATCCAAGAGGATGAGAACCGAATCCATCAACCAGTCTACTACACCAGCAAAGTACTTCACAATGCCAAAGTCCGATACTCGAGAGTAAAAAAAATGATTTACGCCTTAATCATATCAACACAACGACTTTGTCTGTACTTCCAAGCCCATCCGATTATAGTTCTGACAAATCAACTGCTGAAGGCAATCTTACATTGACCTGACTGTTGAAAAATATGTCCCAAAAGTCAATCATCAACCTGTTGACGGTTGAGCAACCTTGTATTATAATTGATTTATTAATAAATAAAATATATTTGATATTTTCATCATAAATTTTTATCTTCTAATGAACTTCGTTGTTGTGATGAAGTCCTTAGGACTATTTAGGTTCGATAAAGAGAGAATTTATCGATTAGTTCTTAAAACTGTTCACAACCAAATGATGGGCTGTTAATAAGGACGATAGCTTCTATCGAGCATAGATCGCTGTAGGCCATATGGGTTGGTTGTCCTCTTAACCAAAGAGTGTGGAGACACTGGTATGGCATACAGATGAGATGTAAAGGTACATCATCACTGAACGTGACCAACTCCAGAGCATTCTGCTATCAAGAATGTCTCTGATGGGATATAGGTATAAGTGTCCCTTAGATCTGAGATCGCCTCAGTGACTTGCAAGCAACTCACTATGCTTTGACACTGGACTAACTGAATTTCTAAGTCAGTGACGGAAGGCTTCTGGGCACAGTCAAGTACTTGCAAAGTCAGAGTGAGATCGAGATGGAATTGACCACTCCAAGAGTTGGAGAAGAATGAGTCGCTGTATTTCAATTTAGCAAAATCTTGACCAAGGTAATCCATCAAATGGATTTGATATTTTGAAATATAATGTGGACAACCTGATCAAAGTTGATAGTTGAACTCTGAGGTATCCTATGAGCATTTTGATCAAGGAGATGAATTACATGAAAACTATATCTGTATGGGTTCTAAAAATATTGTTCTACACATTCGACCTATCCGACCGTCGGGTATCATTGCTAGATGGTCACTTCGATTGGTGCAAAAATTTATTTCTGTGCTACCAACTTAGGTTCAAACCTATGAGGTCATATACATTAGAGTTCACAATCCGATCAGATGGTTGATCAATGATTAAGAATCATTCTTGAATTAAACGATCAATACGATTGACATTTAACCTAGTACAAGTATTGCAGGAGGATCGATTAGCAATTTGATTGCTAATTGGCTTAATTTGATTAAGCCAATGGGCTGAGATTAAGTCTAATTGAATATGATTTAATTAGATTTAGTTTGGACTTGATTGGATCAAGTCCAATTGGTTGATTGGATAAGTCAAGTGTAAGAAAAAACTAGTCCTAGTTCAATTAGGATTTGGGTCAACCTAATTTCTAATTCGATTAGAAAATTAAGTCAGATTTAAATCTAATTTAATTTAATTTAATTAGATTTTTAATTGGGTTAAGACCTATTTTAATTAGATTGATTTGATTTTGATTTGATTTGGTTTGAAATACTAAATTTGAACAAGTCATAGATTGAACCCTAGTAAGACTAGGATTCCACCTTGCGCCACCTTAGCCCCCACGCCCACTCTCTCTTATTTTATGCAATAAAACCTTCTCTCCCAGGCCTTCACGTACGCCCAAAGATTTTCACTCTTTCTCTCTTACATGGAATGTGGTTGTAGACCAAGTCAAAGTAGGAATTAGTTTAGATTTCAAATTCTATGAGATAGAATTTTAGGAAACCAAAACTCTTTCCTTATGGCACTGATTTTACCCAAATTTTTTTTGAGATTTTTGTGACTTTTATGGCATATATTGTGTACCCTTTGCTGGTGGTCCATGGAAGAAAAAGAAGGAGGGGGCACCCATGAGTTGGGCACCCCTTGTCTTTCCCTGTTTGGATTTTCCTTGACTAGGTATTTGACCTAGACAAGGATTCTTCATATCTCATTATTTAAGATGAATTTTTTCTTAAATTTTTTGTGAATTATAGAACATTGAGATATCTTTGGGGCATGTGAAAATCAGGAAGAAAGAGTGTTGGGTGTGGAGATATAAGAGACACAAAACTAAGTGTCTGGGTTAGAGCAAAGAGAAGAAGAAGAGGATCTTCTTCTAGGGTTGCTGAGTTCACCTCTTCCCTTCCTCCATCTGTGAGTTTTCTGAGAGTGTCTCACATCTATAACTCCTCCTATTTCTCATCTTTGGAAGAATTCAAATCAAAAGAAGGAGGCATCTGATCGACCATCGAAGAAGGATCAGCATAGTACTAGCATACTGTGTTGATTTCCTGGACCAGAACTTCTGATCATGATTCGTGGGCTCGTGTGAACGACTCCTAGAGGTCAGATGCATGTGCGGCTTACAACATCATCCTCAAGCCCAGATCAGCAAAGTTAGAATGTCTAATTTGCAAGGTAATAGATCTGATCTATTATATTTTACATACATTAGATGTAGTATAGAAATATGTTGATATGATCAACATGTAGTTCTTGCTCTTTATATTTTAATTTTTGATTTAATATCATATAATAATCATATAATAGGATCTTAGATCTAAGGATTCTCTGATTTTATAAGATAAATTTTGATTTATTTTAGTCTTTCGCTGCCTGATCTTGAAAAAGTTTCAAGATCTAACCCTGAAATTTAGATCTGATTCCTTCAATTGGTATCAGAGTGTAGGTTGTTTATTACATGATTATTTATACATGCTTAGATTATTTCTTAGATTAGATCTAATTTATAATCTGACTGTTAAATCTGAAATTAAAATTTTTAAATCAATCACGAACTGTAGGTTGTTCTGCTGTAAGGTTTATCCCTTACGGTGCAAAGGTTGTCCTAGTTCGTGTAGATCTATCTTTAATCATAAATTTGTTAGATGTGATCTAGATTAAATTTATGATTTATTAGATTTAAAAGATATTTAAATCTAAAATAAAATCTCTTTGTTAATAATTTTTGCATAAAGAACCATAATATATTTGTCTGAAAAATTTACGCAGTTTAAAGTTGAAATTATTTTAATTACATGAATCTGTTTAGATTAGATCTAAAGTAGTTTCATGCTTATTTCACTTGCATTTTGATTATAAATCAAACATATAACTTGGTTAGTAGAACCATGTTATAAAAATATTTTACAAATATGAAAATTATTTTCGAAAAGCCGAACCCCAACCTCAGCCCAAAACTTAATTGAGAATTAAGAAGTTGTTTGATTAGGTTCTAGGATTGTGAATTGAAGAACCTAAGACACAAACCATAACACATTGGGTTAATGGGTTAGTAGGAATTAGGTCCATTAATTGGGTTAGACTAAGGTTAGATTAAAGATAGACTTAATTAGAGAATTGACTAAATCAATCAATTGTTGTCTTAGATTAGGTCAAGGATTCTCTAGATCAATTACAATAGTTGTAGTTGGTCAAGTCCATGTCTTTAACAAGAACCAAATGGACTTGATTCTTGGCTAAGCGGTCTAGTATGAATGTTAGGTTGATCTAATCGAAATTAATTAAACCAGTTGGTATCTAAGGTAAACCAGACCGGTGGTTTTTAATTGGAACCCGCTTACCTGGCCATTTCTGATGGTGTCTAAGGCAAATTTGACGGACCGTCCCACCGATCGAACTTACCTGACTCTTGATGAAATTAATTTTGATCGGATCACTTGACTATTCGAGCTGACCCATGTCAGCTAGGTAAATCAGTGTGACTGATTTAGGTACTCCTAAACCATCCCTTTTAATAGTCTCCCTTAAGCTGACTTGGTGAAGCCAGTAGAGGATCATGATAAGCTGGTTCATCTGACCTCCTCTTCTAAATCAATTAAATCTTTAAAATTATTAGGTCTTAAAATGAAATAGTTATAGTGATAACTAGATCATAGCTCCCATTAAGTGGATGATAATGGGTCCATTAGTTGGATAATCATTAGAGGCCAAAGGCCTGGTGCTTATCGGCTGATGGAATTGTCATTCATAATATGATTTCTTGACTACATCTTTCTAAATAGTGGTTAGGTTAGCCAACCAAAGTTGGGCCTAATCATCATTGGCTAGATGGGCCAAGTATGGTCATGTTAATGGTTGGACCTAACCAGACCTTTTCAGTGGAGGCCAAAGCCTACTGATTAGGGACTGGGGCAAAATTAAATTACTAAAAATTATTTAGAGAAACAATTGGTTATGAACCTATCCTTAGATGTACATGGGTTGGCCAACCTAAGTTGGGATTATGTGCAGTCTAAGTGGATTTAGTACCCACTAAGAATTAGGGTAATTCCTCAATTGGAGGTAGAGGCTACCAATTCGAATAAAATAGTGGAGAAACCTTTTGATTAAAGTCCAAATCTTTAGATTTAATGAATCAATTACTAATTAGGTTATGATTTTTCTTTGTGCAGATATGGCCACTTCCCTATCGCTCCGATCATTGTTGGACAATGATAAGTTAGTGGGACCCAACTTCGGTAGCTGGTACCAAAGTTGAAGATAGTCCTGGAGCATGAACGGATCCTATATGTGATAACAGATCCTGCACCTGAGGAGCCAGCTATAATGCATGTGGAACAATCAGAGATATTTACCAGAAGTGGCTCAGT
>NC_025996.2:89893305-89907687 GCF_000442705.2 Elaeis guineensis
TCAACTCAAACAGTCCTGTGACTCCTCACAAAGACTACCCTAGCCAAGATTTTGCTAAATTGAAACACGACTGTACATAGCTCCTAAACTGGAGTGGTCAATCCCATCTTGACACACGCACCGATAAGTCAAGTACTTGACTACACCCAACAGCCTTCCGTCACTGAATTAGAAATTCAGGTAGTCCAGTACCTAAGTGCAGTGAGTTGCTTGCAAGTCACCGTGGCGGTCTCAGGTCGAAGGGATATTTATACCCATATTCCATCGGAGCAAATCTTGACAGCAGAAATAGCTCCGGAGTCGGTCACGTTCAGTGCAGATGTACACTTACATCTCACCTGTATGTCATACCAGTGTCTCCACACTCATTGGTTAAGAGGACAACCAATCTATATGGCACACAACGACCTATGCTTGATAAATGTTGTCATCCTTGATAACAACGTATCATTTGGTTGCGAACAGATTTAAGGACTAAACGATAAATCCTCCTTTGTCGAGTCTAAATAGTCCTAAGGACTTCACCACAACATATGAGTTCATTAGAAGATGAAACATTTTGTGATGAAAAATATCAAAATAATTTTTATTAATTCATAATTTATGTACATATACAAAAATAAGTACAACCGTCAACAGGGTGACGATTGGCTTTGGGACACTATTCCCAACACGCACAACCCCCACTGGCAGGGTCCACAAACACCAGCGCACAACCCCCACTGGCAGGATCCACTAAATACCAGTGCACAACCCCTACTGGCAGGGTCCACTGAGTACCAACGTATAATCCCCATTGGTGGGGCCCACTGAAACATAGTTGGCTGAGAGCATAAATCCGATCTGTATCAAAATACTTTTGTATCATAATATATCATAATTTTTTACTGAACATGTGCATAATCGACGTACCATAATATTTCAAAAGTACTTCTCTTTCAAAACATAATTTCATAAATCATGCATAATTTCAGAGAATAATTTTTTATTTTTAAAATAAATATGAAATATCTCGAGAAGATGATTCATTACTTATCTTTCACAGAGCACTGAATGAATAGATCGACTAACTTCTAGGAGATTCTTCAATACCTATTATCCGTAATTATATTTTTATATTAATTTTAATTCAAAATTAAATCTAAACAAATCTCAAATCAAAACCTCACTTAGAATCAGACTCTTCCCTAAACTCGATCAAAATCATCAAAATGAAGCCTTTCACTACGCTAATCTTAGAAGGATAACTTTGGAGAGAGAAATCCATCAAGAGAGAAAAATAATCTAGAGAGAGAAAATTCTAGAGAGAGAAAGTAGAGAGAGAAAGTCCAATTTTAGAGAGAGAAAGTAAGGGTTCAGACTGAAAGAAGAGAGAGAAGAGAGAGAAACTCTCTCTCATTTTTATTTTATTATTTATTTATTCATTTATTTATTTATTTTCTTTTTTCTTTTCTTTTTTTTCCTTTTTCCTTTTTCCTTTTCTTTTTCTTTTTTTCTTCCTTCTTCTACTTCTTCCCGTGGCCTCCCTGGGTGAAAAAAAATGAAACAGGGGACCGACTGGTCCCCTCATATGGTTGGCCGACCGACGATCGACCGACACGAGAATGGCTGGCAGCCGAAGGAGAGCGCACTGCCATCCCAAGGGTCCCAAACCGGTGGCCGACGATGACCACCGACGTTCGAAAATCAAAAAAAATCGAAACCTCTCCCACGATAAAATTCGGTGACTCCGATCACTGAAGAGCGTGCACACCGGCATGGGAAGGAAGGGAGAGAAAAGAGGAAGAGAACCACATGCTTACCTCGAGCTCCGACGACCTCTCCGACGAGGAATTGCGGCGGGCACGGTGACGGTTTCTGCGAGCGATTTTCAACGATCTTCACCATTTCGCTCCAGGATTCTTTGGTAGAAAGAAGGGAGAAGGGTCTCCCCTTTAAATAGAACTGGAGGAGAGGAGTTTGACTCCTCTCCGATGAGGTTTCTGACTCCGATTAGGAGCCGGAGGAGAGGAGTCTTCTTCATTTTTTTTTTTGTGGGCTGGGTTTAAGGTCCAATGGGCCGGATGTTACATTCTTTCCTCCTAAAAATAAATTTCGTCCTCGAAATTTTTCTTACCTGTCACCATTGTATTGGAAGCCTGTGCATTCTATTGAGTAAGCACATAAACTCTTCCCTGGGTTTTAGAAATCTGTCCACCACCCTTATGTTGTCCTTCATAAGTTCTTTGGCCAATTTGATTTTTAGTATTTAGCGGGCAGCTAGCAATTTTATGATTCATCTGACCACATTTGAAACAAGCACCTGTATTCCAATGGCAATCTTTGTCTGCATAATTTTTGCCACATCTAGAGCACTGCTCACCATCAATCTGTTGAGTCTTATTATAAATTGCTCCCTTAGCTAAACTTTTGACGTTTTTATTATTTTGTCTTTGTATATCATTTGATTTTGCTCTCTTTCTTTGCTTTCTTTTCCTTTCCATGCGTTCTTCATTGACTTCTCTTTCAATTATCAGTGCTTTGTTTACCACATCTGCATAAGTTATCAATTCATATGGAACCACTTATTTTCGAATCTCAATTCTCAGTCCCATCTCAAACTTGTGAACGTGTTCTTGCTCACCATCTACTAATCTCGGAGCAAATTTTGCTAACTCTGTAAATTTTGCTTCATATTCAGTCACACTCATATCTTTTTGCTTCAAATAAATAAACTCTTGCTCTTTCTGGATCCTTATACTCCGAGAAAAATACTGATCGTAGAATGCAATCCGAAATCTTTCTCAGGTAAGTATTTCGCCGTCTTGTTCATACTTGTGCTATAGTCGCTGACACCAATTGTATGCTTCTCCTTGTAGTAAATAAGCTGCATATCGAATCTTTTCTTCATCAAGATGCTCTTGGACAGCGAAGGCCTTCTCCATCTCCATTATCCAGTTATCATCCTCCAAAGGTTCAGTAGTCCCCTTGAAAGCTGGAGGAGCAAGCTTTTTAAATTCTGAAATGTTGTTCCGTTGTACTGGTTGCTCTCCATGTTGTGGTGGTGGATGTTGATGTTGTTGTGTATCTCGTTGTATCTGCTGTTGTTCAAGCATTTGCTGTTGTATTTGTTGTTACGTTTATACCATCCCGATTAGGGTATGCATTAACTGAGCCATATCTGGTTTTTGACGTGCTCTCGAAGTACTTCCATTAGGATCTATGACTCCCTCCTCCTGAGGGATGCCACTGGTCAGATGGGGAGTGCTACCATCCCATGGTTGTGATGTCTCTCTTGCAATTCCTTGAGTAGTTCTTGTCATTCTACGGGAAGGCATGATAACCTTGTAGTAGTAAAACCTTATTAGATTCATTTATTTATTTTTTAGGATGGATTTATTATGATGCTCATACTTTAATGTCCCAATATTTTTAATGTTTACCCACCTATACTCATACTATGTCTAATTCTATGTGTCATAATTTATCCACTTATGCTCTGATACCATATTAATTATCACGCCCTCGGTCTGAGATCGCGAGCAGGAGGTCGCAGCAACCACCGCATACTTATGAAAAACTCTCTCCTGAAGCATGCAAGGCATCTCATCACGATATCAATGCATCATAGCAGAATAAATTTAAATAATTATTATTTAATTTTAATTCAAGTAATTAAATCAAATATCTTACATCCAATAAAATTTTACTAAAAATAAAATAATAGATCTAAGTTCAATGAAGTTGACAATGCTAAATCTCGCTTCTAAAAGCTCTGTCCCAATATTTTTTTTCATGCTCGTAATTAATTATCTGAATCTGAAAAATAGAAAAAAAGGTAATGAGCTAGACAGCACAGTAAGTAACAAATATCTCAACTAGATATTTCAGATATTATATAATTTTCAAGAATAATGCTGCAAATAAACATAAAAATATATTTCATACTGATTTTATACAAATTCAATCTTTTCAAATATTCACATATTCTATAGCAAAAATAATTAATTAATCTAATTAATTAATATGTGTTTACCCTACACTAGGATCTAAATATGATATATAGCATGCAAAGATTTAAATTTGAAATTCAAATTTGAACAGTAAATAATTTACTGTTCTGTGTTAAGAACACAATATCTTTGTGCAGATAGTCGATCATCATAATCTGATCACCGTCGAGAGGCTCTGATCGTTGCAATGTAGCCACACAGCATGTCTGGTCTCTGCGGATCATCCACACGAGGCTCCCGATCTGATCGGCTCCTCACGAGTGCTAGCTTGTTATAGAGCCCTTCGATGGCTGATGCTGATCAAACTCTTTCGATTGATATCTATCGATTTCACGGATGCTCTAAATCATCAGCAAACATGCTTGAGAGGTAGATGAGTCTCTCCCTTGAATTTTGTGAGCTCACGACACTCGTAGCTCACTAATTCACTTCTCGAACCCCAGGCTGTAACCCTAGGAACACACTGAAAACCCTGCACCCAATTTTCTTTCTTTTCTTTCCTTTTCTTTCGGAAGGTTTTGGACCTTCACCTCACGCACAAAGCTTCCTCACGCCCCACTTTCTTTCTCAAAATTTTTCTACGCATGCCCCATCTTTCTCCTTTTTTTAAAATAATGTCGAACGTGTCTTATCCGCATGAGAAGATAAAGACAAGTGGTTACACATTTGAATTCAAATCAAATTTGAATTCAAATACTGTATAATTCATCCCTTTTGACCCCTGTGTTTAGGACAACTCAGGGTTAAACTGTCAACCCTGATTAGATCATCCGAATCGTGCTCAACTCAAACAGTCCTGTGACTCCTCACTAGGACTACCCTGGCCAAGATTTTGCTAAATTGAAACACGACTGTACACAGTTCCTGAATTGAAGTGGTCAATCCTATCTTGACACACGCACCGACAAGTCAAGTACTTGACTACACCCAGCAGCCTTCCGTCACTGAATTAGAAATTCAGGTAGTCCAGTGCCTAAGTGCAGTGAGTTGCTTGCAAGTCACCGTGGCGGTCTCAGGTCGGAGGGACATATATACCCATATCCCATCGAAGCAAATCTTGACAACAGAGATAGCTCCGGAGTCAGTCACGTTCAGTGCAGATGTACCCTTACATCTCACCTGTATACCATATCAGTGTCTCCACACTCCTTGGTTAAGAGAACAACCTACCTATATGGCACACAATGATTTATGCTCGATAAACATTGTTGTCCTTGGTAACAATGTATCATTTGGTCGCGAATAGATTTAAAGACTAAACGACAAATCCTCCTTTGTCAAGTCTAAATAGTCCTAAGGACTTCACCACAACATAGGAGTTCATTAGAAGATGACAATTTGTGATGAAAAATATCAAAATAATTTTTATTTATTTATGATTTATGTACTAATACAACAAAGAGCACAACCATCAACAGGCTGACGATTGCCTTTGGGATACTATTCCTAACAATCTCCCACTTGGCCTAAAGCCAATCGATGCAGTATCTAATACACATCTTCGACTTGAAGTCGTCGAACTCCTTCACCATAATAACTTTAGTAAATGGGTCGGCCAGGTTCTCCTTCCCATCGATCTTCTGAAGGTCGACGTCACCTCTATCCATGATTTCCTGGATAAGATGGTAGCGGCATAAAATATGCTTCGTCCGCTAGTGTGCCTTCGGTTCCTTCTTCTAAGCAATGGCTCCAGAGCTGTCACAGTAGAGCAGAACTGGACCTACAAGAGAGGGTGCTACTCCGAGCTCGGTGATGAATTTTTTCAACCACACCGCTTCTTTGACAGCATCTGATGCAGCGACATACTCTGCCTCACAAACTGAATCAGCAACTAAATAAACTGATGATACTCTGCACCTATTTGATGCGAAATTTGAGTACAGGGGTAAAATGATAATTTTAAAACTTTTTCAAAATTACTATTTTACAGTGAAAATAATTAATTAATCTAATTAATTAATATGTGTTTACCTTACACTAGGATCTAAATATGATATATAGCATGCATGGATTTAAATTTGAAATTCAAATTTGAACAGTAAACAATTTACTGTTCTGTGTTCAGAACACAATACCTTTGTGCGGGTAGTCGATCACCGCAATCTGATCACCATCGGGAGGCTCTGATCGCCGCAATACAGCCACACAGTGTGTCTGGCCTCTGCAGATCATCCACATGAGGCTTCCGGTCTGATCAACTCCTCACGAGTCCTAGCTCGTTGTAGAGCCCTTTTGATGGCTGATGCTGATCAAATTTCTTCGATCGATGTCTGTCGATTCCACAGATGCTCCGAATCATCAGCAAACGTGCTTGAGAGGTAGATGATTCTCTCCCTTGAATTTGGTGGGCTCACGACACTCGTAGCTCGCTAACTCATCCCGGACCAAGAAACCATAGTATCTGTCCGGTTGACGTGGTACTCTACCAGATCGCCTTAAGGGTGCAGGAACAATGGGCTCCAGATCTGATCTAATCAAATTCGATTCAGGTTCAGCTACTTGTGTCAATTTTTTTACCTGCCGAACTTCCTCAAGTTCGACCTTTGAGGCAACAGTTCCTTCACCAAGAAACTCCTTTTCTAAAAAGATTGCCTTAAGACTGACAAACATCTTTTACTCATCAGCTAGGTAGAAATAATATCCTTTGGTCTCTTTTGGGTACCCTATGAAATTACACTTGTTAGACCTAGGTCCAAGCTTGTCCGTAATTAAACGTTTAACATAAGTCGGACACCTCCAAATCCTAAGGTGCGAGAGTACTGGCTTACGTCTTATCCATAACTCATATGGCATTTTGGTTACAGACTTACTCGGAACCCTATTTAGAAGGTAACAAGCCGATTCGAGTGCATATCCTCAGAGAAAGATCGACAGACCAGCAAATCCCATCATGGATCGGACCATGTCTAACAAGGTCCGATTCCTCCTTTCAGACACACCATTATGCTGTGGTGTTCCAGGAGGAGTCCACTGAGAGAGAATCCCATTCTCCCCTAAATATGTCAAAAACTCATTGAAAAGGTATTCACCTCCTCGATCAGATCGAAGAGTTTTAATACACTTTCCAGTTTATTTTTCTACCTCATTTCGAAATAGTTTGAACATTTCAAACGACTCTAACTTATACTTCATTAAGTAGACATACCCATATCTTGATAGGTCGTCTGTGAAGGTTATGAAGTAGAAATATCCACCTCTTGCACTTGAGCTCATGGGTCCACATACATCAGAATGTACCAGACCTAAGAGTTCACTGGCTCGCTCATCTTTTCCAGTAAAAGGTGACTTGGTCATCTTTTCAAGAAGACAGGACTCACAGGTTGGAAGTGATTCACAATCATCAACTTCAAGAATTCCTTCTTGAGCTAACCTGTTTATCCTATTCTTATTGATATGACCTAGCCTACAGTGCCAAAGGTAGACTTCTGACACATTATCTATTCTAGAACGTTTATTGGAGGTTTGAACCACATTAACAGGTTGTGACAGTAAGTAAATTTCATTATCTAGTTGTCCAACAAACATTGTAACACCATTCAAAATGATATTGCAAATATTTTTTTTATTAAAAATTGATAACTGTACATGGCCAAAAGGCCTACAGAAATAATATTTAATAAAAAGCTTGGACAATAGTGACATTCACTCAGAATTACATTACAAGAATTGATTACAAGGTTCATGATTCCTAAAGCTAGAACTGAAACTTTGCTTCCATCTCCAATATTCAGGAACCTCTCGCCATCATCAAATCTCCTACTGACCTACAGACCCTGCATCGAATTGCAAATTTGATAAGGGCTTTCGATATCCAATACCCAGGCAGTAGTATCACAAATGAAAAAGTTGCAAGGTGTTATCATATAATTACTTTGCTTCTTCTTCAGCCTGTTTGGGTCCAGGGAGGCAATGTATAGAGGACAGTTCCTCTTCCAGTGCCTCTGCTTCTTGCAAAAGAAGTACTCCGCCTGACTCTGGTCGGGCTTGTGCTTTTTGGTCTGACTCTGTACAGACGTCTCAGCATGCGGCTGCACCTTCTTGTTCTTCTTCTTCTTGTTCTTCTTCCCTTTCTTAAAGGGTCGACGACCAGAAGAAGACCCTCCCATAACATTCACCGACTCCTTATGGAGCGGTGGTCCTTCTCAAAGTTTTGCAGCAACCCCAACAAGCCGTGGTAGTTCACTGCAGGCTTTGTCATTCGAAAATGAGTAAGGAAGGGGAGGAAGGACTTGGGCAATGAATTAAGGATAGCATCCTTACCGAGCTGCTCGTGTAAGAGAAAGCCCAGTTTATTTAGGCACTCAATCATTTCGATCATGTACAGTACATGATCAGTGACTGAGGCCTCATCCCTCATTCAAGCATTGAAAATGGCACAACTAATTTTATGCCTTTCAACATCGTCAGGCGTGCCAAAAGAGTCGCTCAACATTTGAAGCATCTCCTGTGGCTGGGCGTTCTCAAACCTGCGGCTAAACTCATCATTCATTGCCGCCAGCATCATGCATCGAATGGTGGTCCGATCGTTGATCCACTTCTGGTAAGTGTCTCGGACCGTCCCTCTAACATTCGGGGCTGGCTCCTCGGGTGCAGGATCCGTTACTACATAAAGGATCCGCTCATGCTCAAGGATGATTTTTAATTTTCGATACCAGCTATCGAAATTCGGTCCCATGAGCTTGTCATTATCTAATAATGATCGAAGCGACAGGATAGTGGCCATAGCTGCATAAAGAAAAATCAGACTTTAATTAGTACATAAATTATTAATACTAAAGACTTGGACTTTAGTTTAAAGTTTCTCCCAATATTTTTATGAACTGGTAGCCTCAACCTCTAATTCGAAGAATTACTTTAATTCCTTAGTGGGTACTAGAATCCACACAGACTATACACGAGCCCAACTTTAGTTGGTCAACCCATGTGCATCTATGGGTAGGTTCAAAACAAGTTGTTTCCCTAAATAACTTTTAGTAATTTATTTTACCCCAGAACCTAATCAGTAGGCTTTGACCTCCACTGAAAAGATCTGGTTAGGTCCAACCATTAATATGACTTGATTTGGTGAATTGGACCAATAAATGATCAGGCCCGACTTTGGCCGGCCAACCTGACCACCATCAGAAAGACTCAAACCAAATTATCATATTATGAATGATAATTCCATTAGTCAATAAGCACCAGGCCTTTGGGCCTCCAATAATTATTAAACTAATGGACTCATTATCACTCACTTAATGGGAGGCTATGACTTAGTTATCACTATAACTTAATCATTTTTAGGACCTAATAATTTTTGAGGATTTTATTAAAGGATAGAAGAGAATAAATTTTCAGCTAATTTCAATCCTTCCACTGACTTCACCAAGTCAGATTAAAAAAAAATTTAATTAAAACCGACATTAGGAGCACCTAAATCAGTCACACTGATTTACCTAATGACATGGGTGAGCTCTAATCACCAAGTGATCTAATCAAAACCTAACTCACCAGGTTGGCCAGGTAAGTGAGATCAGTGGTGGGGATATGTCATTAACTCGTCAGAGATCGAATCAATGCGAGTAGCTCCCACTTAAGAACCACTGGTCAAACTACCGAACTTACCTTAGACACCAACCGGTTCATTAGTTTTAATTTGATCAACTTAGTAAATAGGGTTCCACCGTGTAGCCATGAATTAAGTCCATCTTGGTCTAGTTAAAGACATGGACCCATTCAACTACAAGTATTGGAGTTGAATCTAGAGTGTCCTTGACCTAATCTAATTTAACTTTTGATTAGATTTGATCAATTACTCTAATTTAGTCCATTTCTTTAAGCTAACCTTAGGTATAACCCAATTATGGACCTAATCCATCTAACCCATTGACCCACAAGTTTATGCAATTGTCTTAGGTCTTAATTCACAATTCTAGACCAACTTGACAACACTTAATTCTTTTAATTAAGTATTTTGGGCTGATGGGTCAGGATTTGGCTTTTCAAAAATAATTTTTAAATTTGAAAGATTTTATTTTTTTGTTCATCAAATATGTTGACTCATTTCACAAATAGATCAGCACATTTCATAAATAGCAATCCTATTGCTAATTACATAACAAAAAATAACTCAATCAAAATAAATCATGAATATTCCTTTAGATCTAACCTAACACATTCATGATAAATTTTACAATAGAATATTTACAATTAAGTTCTTTCGCTGCTTCATCTGCATGGGATATAATTGCAGCGGCACCCCTATCACCATAGGAGACCCCATCGAATGGGAGAAGAGGGCCTTTAAACCCTACTTTTCTCCTATGATCGGACGGCTATGGCAACCAACCCAATTAGATTACTTGGTACTTGGATCAAATATATCTAAATATACCAATTTTAAAATTTAAATTTTAAATTTTAAATTTTGAATTTCAAATTTCAAATTTTTGAATTTCAAATTTTGAATTTAAAATTTTGAATTTCAAATTTGAAATTTCAACCAAATTTTAAATTTTAAATTTCAAATTTTGAATTTTAAATTTTTGAATTTTAAATTTTGAATTTTGAATTTTAAATTTCAAATTTTAAATTTTAAATTTCAAATGTTTGAATTTTGAATTTCGAACAACTTTCAAAATTTAAATTTTAAATTTTAAATTTTAAATTTAAACTTTTAGATTACAACTTAATCTACACATGTAAATTCATATATCATATCTTAGAACCTGCTCTGATACCATTTGAAGCGAAATTTGAGTGCTGGGGTAAAATGATAATTTTAAAACTTTTTTAAAATTACTATTTTACAGTAAAAATAATTAATTAATATGTGTTTACCCTATACTAGAATTTAAATATGATATATAGCATGTAAGGATTTAAATTTGAAATTCAAATTTGAACAGTAAATAATTTACTGTTCTGTGTTCAGAACACAATATCTTTGTACGGATAGTCGATCACCATAATTTGATCATCGACAGGAGACTCTGATCGCCGCAATACAGCCACACAATGTGTCTGGTCTCTGCGGATCATCCACACGAGGCTCCCAATTCTGATCGGCTCCTCACGAGTGCTAGCTCGTTATAGAGTCCTTCGATGGCTGATGCTGATCGAACTCCTTCGATCGATGTCTGTCAATTTTATGGATACTCTGGATCATCAGCAAATGTGCTTGAGAGGTAGATGAGTCTCTCCCTTGAATTTGGTGGGCTCACGACACTCGTAGCTCACTAATTCACTTCCCGAACCCCAGGCTGTAACCCTAGGGAACACACTGAAAACCCTGCACCCAATTTTCTTTCTTTTCTTTCCTTTTCTTTCGAAAGGTTTTGGACCTTCACCTCACGCACAAGGCTTCCTCACGCCCCACTTTCTTTCTCAGAATTTTTCTATGCATGCCCCATCCTTTTCCTCTTTTTAAAACAACATCGAACGTGTCTTATCCGCGTGAGAAGATAAAGACAAGTGGTTACACATTTGAATTCAAATCAAATTTGAATTCAAATGCAAACCAACTCATCCCTATCCACTTGGGCGTGAGAAGAGAAGGTACGAGGCTGCATTGTGCGTGGAAAGGTTTCACGAGAAACTCTTTCTCGTGTGAGATATGGGGCGTTAAAGTGGATAGGGTCATGAAGGTGCAAGAGATAAGTTATCCATTCAAATTCAAACACGCTTTGAATTTGAATGGCTAACTAATCAATTTTATCCAAAGATTGGCGCACAAGAGTGGGTGTGAGAAGGGCTTTGCATGAGAGAAAATTCATAAGAAGTTTCTTCTCGTGAATTCAAATGGACGCAGAGATATGAAGTGGTGCAGGGATTCAAATTCAAATGGTGGTTTAATCTTAATTGAACCAACCTAATCAAAATAGGTTAAGCACAATTAGACTAAATTAAATCCAATTTAATTAGGCTTAATTAGGCTCAATAAAATCTTAATCAAATCAGAAATTGACTAAGCCCAACCCCTGATCAAATCAGGGACCAAACCATCTCGACGATTAGGTCAACTCTTAACCTAATCGGGTCAAACCGAACTGAATCCAATTCAATTGGACTTGATCCAAAAATAATTACTCAATCAAATTGAGTTAATTAGTGATCAAATTACTAATTAAACCTCTCATAAATATTGAGTCCAAATCTGATGGGCAATCGGGCATCAGAATTCATCGATATGAAATTCTGATCGAAAAGTCCCAAACCAGTGGGACTCTTGACCCCGGTATCCAAAATGTGTGGGACTCATGATCAGAGAATCCTGATTCTCGATCACAGAGTCCTAGATATGTTGGACTCATAGTCCACGAACATTAGGACTATTCATCAGCTATCAGATCAGATAGGAACCTCTAATGTGTGTGACCTCGCAGGTTCGAACCTAAGCCAATAGCACAGGAACTAATTCCTGTACTAATCGAAGTGACCATCTAGCAATGGTACCCGACGTTCGGATAGGTCGAATAGTCACAATCACAACACTCAGAACCTACGTGAATATGGTTAATGTATAATTCATCCCTTTTGACCCCCGTGTTTAGGACAACTCAGGGTTAAACTGTCAACCCTAATTAGATCATCCGAATTGTGCTCAACTCAAACAGTCCTGTAACTCCTCACTAGGACTATCCTGGCCAAGATTTTGCTAAATTGAAATACGACTGTACACAGCTCCTGAATTGGAGTGGTCAATCCCATCTTGACACACGCACCGACAAGTCAAGTACTTGACTACATCCAGCAGCCTTCCGTCACTGAATTAGAAATTCAGGTAGTCCAATGCCTAAGTGCAGTGAGTTGCTTGCAAGTCACCGTGACGGTCTCAGGTCAGAGGGACATTTATACCCATATCCCATCGGAGCAAATCTTGACAGCAGAGATAGCTCTGGAGTCGGTCACGTTCAGTGCAGATGTACCCTTACATCTCACCTGTATGCCATACCAGTGTCTCCACACTCTTTGATTAAGAGGACAACTAACCTATATGGCACACAACGACCTATGCTCGATAAACATTGTTATCCTTGGTAACAACGTATCATTTGGTCGCGAACAGGTTTAAGGACTAAATGACAAATCCTCTTTTGTCGAGTCTAAATAGTCTTAAGGACTTCACCACAATACAGGAGTTCATTAGAAAATGATAATTTGTGATGAAAAATATCAAAATAACTTTTATTTATTTATGATTTATGTACTAATACAACAAAGAGCACAACTATCAACAGGCTGACGATTGGCTTTGGGACACTATTCCCAACAGGTTTCTACGAGCGATTTTCGGTGATCTTTGCCATTTCGCTCCAGGATTCTTTGGTAAGAAGAAGGGAGAAGGATCTCCCCTTTAAATAGAACTGGAGGAGAGGAGTTTGACTCCTCTCCGATGAGGTTTCCGACTCCGATTAGGAGCCGGCCGGGAGAAGAAGACTCCCTGCGGGAGTCTTCTTTTTTTTTTTTTTTTTGTGGGCTGGGTTTAAGGCCCAATGGGCCGGATGTTACATATTTTATTTGAATGTACCACCTGAGTGGATCTTAACCAAACCTATATTTGCCTGAGCATAAACACCTTCAAATATTTGGCCATCCATTTACAAGCATGTCATAAGAATCAAATCAATTTTATAAACTTACAATGTTAATAAATTTGATTATTTTTCTCAAAAAAAATAAACTTGAATGTCTTCCTTAAAAAATTATAAACTTTAACATTGTTTAACCAAATTCCTAGATTGACAACGCACAAAGCTATTAATATTGCCATAGAGGATTTTTTTTTTTCCTTTATAACAATGAAGAAGGTGCAGTAGTTTTTTTTTCCTAGATCTTTCCCAACATTAGTACTTTTAATATTACATGCGGATTTGAATCAGAATCCATTTTTTTTACTTACATGCCATTGCTTATTGTTTTGTACCAAAATTATATGTTGATTCTCAAAAAAAAAAGTTGTATTAAATGAATATTCAGGATTTGTTTGGATATATCTGCAGAAATCAAACCGTTTGACCATCCAGCCCACAATCTTACGAGTCTACCCCAGTCCCAACCTATGGGCATATTGGTCGGCAAGAACAAAAATGATCCATCAGTGTCTTTTTTTCTCTTCCTACCAGATTTGGACTGACGAGGCGTTAGATCGATATAAATCATGCTTAAATGGGCTAATCAACTCCGAATTCAACAGAAAATCCAGCGTATCCAAATACTCAGTTATGTAAGTAATGAAATGAAAGGACTTTATAATTGTTTGTAACTTAAATTCAATGAAAGTCCATGCTACTATAATGCAAAGTAAAAAATTTTCATTCACTTAGTAGTACACCTAAAATGTATTCTGAATCATGTACATGATAGCCAAAAAAAAAAGAAGAGTGAAAAATTTAAAAAAAAAAGCAAAAAT
>NC_025996.2:89907787-89939444 GCF_000442705.2 Elaeis guineensis
CAACGTCGAACGTGTCTTATCGCGTGAGAGGATAAAGACAAGGTTACACATTGAATTCAAATCAAATTTGAATTCAAACGAAAACCAACTTATCCCTATCCTTTTGGGTGTGAGAAGAGAAGGGGCGTGGCTCTTTGTGTGTGGAAAAAGTTTCACGAGAAACCTTTTCTCGTGTAAGTAATGTGGCGCACAAATGGATAAGGATGAAAGGGCAAGTGATAAGTTATCCATTCAAATTCAAACATGCTTTGAATTTGAATGGCTAACTAATTATTTTATCCATCCATATGGTGCACAAATGAGGACGTGGGGAAGGGTTTGCGTGAGAAAAATTTCATGAGAAGTTTCTTCTCGTGAATTCAAATGGGTACAAGGAAGTTGGGTGACGCAGGGAATTTAAAACAAGGTGGTTTGATTCAAATTGAGCCAACCTAGTTTAAAATAGGTTGAGCACAATTAGACCAAATTAAACCCAACATAATTAGGTTTAATTAGGCTTAATAAAATCCTAATCAAATCAGGAATTAACTAAACCTAACTCCTGATCAAATCAGGGACTAAACCACCTTAGCGATTAGGTCAACATTTAACCTAATCGGGTCAATCCAAACTGAATCCAATTCAATTGGACTTGATCCAAAATAATTACTCAATCAAATTGAGTTAATTAGTGATTAAATCACTAATTAAACCTCTCATAAATATTGAGTCCAAATCCGATGGGCAATCAGGCATCAGAGACCATCGATATGAACCCTGATCAAAGAGTTCAAATTTCAAATTCAAAATTCGAAATTCAAAATTTTGACCCCGGTACCCAAAATGTGTGGAACTCATGATTAGAGAATCCTAATTCTCAATCATAGAGTTCCAGATAGATAAGACTCATAATCAGCCATCAGATCAGAAAGGAACCTCTAATGTGTGTGACCCCGCAGGTTCGAACCTAAGCCGGTAGCACAGGAACCAATTTCTGTACTAATCGAAGTGACCATCTAGCAATGATACCCGACGACCGATAGGTCGAATAATCGCAATCGCAACATTCAGAACCTACGTGAATATGGTTACCGTATAATTCATCCCTTTGACCCCTGTGTTTAGGATGACTCAGAGTTAAACTGTCAACCCTGATGATATCATCCGAATCGTGCTCAACTCAATTAGTCCTGTGACTCCTCACTAGAACTACCCTGGCCAAGATTTTGCTAAATTGAAACACGACTGTACACAGCTCCTAAACTGGAGTGGTCAATCCCATCTTGACACACGCACCGACAAGTCAAGTACTTGACTACACCCAGCAACCTTCCGTCACTGAATTAGAAATTCAGGTAGTCCAGTGCCTAAGTGCAGTGAGTTGCTTGCAAGTCACCGTGGTGGTCTCAGGTCGGAGGGACATTTATACCCATATCCCATCGGAGCAAATCTTGACAGCAGAAATAGCTCCGGAGTTGGTCACGTTCAGTGCAGATGTACCATTACATCTCACCTGTATGCCATACCAGTGTCTCCACACTCTTTGGTTATGAGGACAACCAACCCATATGGCACACAACGACCTATGCTCGATAAATATTGTCGTCCTTGGTAACAACGTATCATTTGGTCGCGAACATGTTTAAGGACTAAACGACAAATCCTCCTTTGTCGAGTCTAAATAGTCCTAAGGACTTCACCACAACACAGGAGTTCATTAGAAGATGAAACATTTGTGATGAAAAAATACCAAAATAACTTTTATTTATTTATAATTCATGTACTAATACAAAAGGAGCACAACCGTCAACAGACTGACGATTGGCTTTGGGACACTATTCCCAACAATCTCCCACTTGGCCTAAAGCCTATCGGTGCAGTATCTAATACCCATCTTCGACTTGTAGTCGTTGAACTCCTTCACCGCAATGGCTTTAGTGAATGGGTCGGCCAGGTTCTCCTTCCCGTCGATCTTCTGAAGGTCGACGTCACCTCGATCCACGATCTCCCGGATGAGATGGTAGCGGCGCAGAATATGCTTCGTCCGCTGGTGTGCCTTTGGTTCCTTCGCCTGAGCAATGGCTCCAGAGCTGTCGCAGTAGAGCAGAACTGGACCAACAAGGGAGGGTGCTACTCCGAGCTCGGTGATGAATTTTCTCAGCCACACCGTTCTTTGGCAGCATCTGATGCAGCAATATACTCCGCCTCGCATACTGAATCAGCCACAGTGTGCTGCTTGGAACTCTTCCAGCAGACAGCCCCACCATTAAGGGTAAAAATAAATCCTGACACACTCTTGCTATCATCTCGATCAGACTGGAAACTAGAGTCTGTAAACCCTATAAGTCTCAAGTCCGATTCACCATATATAAGCCACTGGTCCTTAGTATTTCTCAAATACTTCAGGATGGTTTTAACAACCTTCCAGTGATTCTCTCCTGGATCAGATTGGTATCTACTCACTACCCCTAGTGAGTATGCCACATCTGGTCGTGTACATGTCATGGCGTACATGATAGATCCCACTACCGAAGCATATGGAATCCTACCCATACGCTCTCTCTCTTGAGGTGTTGTCGGACAATCCCTCTTCGAGAGAGAAATTTCATGGCCTATCGGTAGATAGCCTTTCTTGGAATTTTCCATGCTGAACCTTTTCAGCATAGTATCAATGTACGTGGACTGGGATAAGCCAAGCAACTTTTTGGATCTATCCCTATAGATCCTCATCCCTAGGATGTAGAAGCTTCTCCCAAATCCTTCATGGAGAAGTGTGACGATAGCCAAATCTTTATTCCCTGTAATGCAGGGACATCATTCCCGATTAAGAGAATGTCATCCACATACAATACAAGAAATACTACTGCTGGACCATTAGCCCACTTATAAATGCAGGGTTCTTCTCCGTTCTTAACGAAGCCATACGTTTTGATCGTCCTATCAAAACGTATGTTCCAACTCCGAGATGCCTGCTTAAGTCCATAAATGGACCTCTGTAGCTTGCACACCTTAGACTCATCTGTGGATGTGAACCCTTCAGGTTGTATCATATACACCTCTTCGTCCAGCTCTCCGTTTAGGAAAGCTGTCTTCACATCCATCTGCCAGATTTCATAGTCCAGATGGCAGCTATCGCAAGCATAATCCGAATGGATTTGAGCATTGCCACAGGAGAAAACGTCTCGTCATAGTCTATACCATAACGTTGACGATATCTCTTGCAACCAGACGGGCTTTATAGGTCTCCACCTTTCCGTCTGCGCCCCTCTTCCTTTTGAAGACCCACTTACACCCTATGGGTTTTACTCCTTCGGGTGGGTCAACCAATGTCCACACATCGTTGACATTCATAGACTCCATTTCGGATTTCATGGCTCTAGCCATTTCTCAGAGTCAGATCTCTGCATTGCATCCTTGTAGGTGATCGGATCCTCATCGTTTTCATCAAGTTCGATAGGATCACCATCCCGGACCAAGAAACCATAATATCTGTCCGATTGATGTGGTACTCTACCAGACCGCCTTAAGGGTGCATAATCAATGGGCTCCGGATCTGATCTAATCAAATCCGGTTCAGGTTCAGTAACATGTGTCATTTTTCCACCTGTCGAACTTCGTCAAGTTCGACTTTAGAGGCAACAGTTCCTTCATTAAGGAACTCCTTTTCTAAAAAGATTGCCTTAAGACTGACAAACACCTTTTGCTCATCAGCAAGGTAGAAATAATACCCTTTGGTCTCTTTTGGGTACCCTATAAAATTACACTTGTCAGACCTAGGTCCAAGCTTGTCTGTAATTAAACGTTTAACATAAGCCGGACACCCCCAAACCCTAAGGTGCGAGAGTACTGGCTTACGTCCTATCCATATCTCATACGGCGTTTTGGCTACAGACTTACTCGGAACTCTATTTAGAAGGTAACAAGCCGATTCGAGCGCATATCTCCAGAGGGAGATCGACAGACCAGCAAACCCCATCATGGATCGAACCATGTCTAACAGGGTCCGATTCCTCCTTTCAGACACACCATTATGCTGTGGTGTTCCAGGAGGAGTCCACTGAGAGAGAATCCCATTCTCCCCTAGATACGTCAGAAACTCATTGGAAAGGTATTCACCTCCTCGATCAGATCGAAGAGTTTTAATACACTTCCCAGTTTGTTTTTCTACCTCATTTCGGAATAGTTTGAACATTTCAAATGATTCTGACTTATGCTTCATTAAATAGACATACCCATACCTAGATAGGTCGTCTGTGAAGGTTATGAAGTAGAAAAATCCACCTCTTGCACTTGAGCTCATGGGTCCACATACATCAGAATGTACCAGACCTAAGAGTTCACTGGCTCGCTCACCTTTTCCAGTGAAAGGTGACTTGGTCATCTTTCCAAGAAGACAGGACTCACAGGTTGGAAGTGATTCACAATCACTAACTTCAAGAATTCCTTCTTGAGCCAACCTGTTTATCCTGTTCTTATTGATATGACCTAGCCTACAGTGCCAAAGGTAGACTTCTGACACATTATCTATTCTAGAGCGTTTACCGAATTTTTGAACCACATTAACAGGCTGTGATAGTAAGTAAATTCCATTATTTAATTGTCCAACAAATATTGTAACACCATTCAAAATGATATTGCAAATATTTCCTTTTATTAAAAAATCATAACCGTACATGGCCAAAAGGCCTACAGAAATAATATTTAATAAAAAACTTGGACAATAGTGACATTCACTCAGAATTACATTACGAGAATTGATTACAAGACTCATGATTCCTAAAGCTAGAACTGAAACTTTGCTTCCATCTCCAACATTCAGGAACCTCTCGTCTTCATCAAATCTCCTACTGACCTGCAGACCCTGCATCGAATTACAAATATGATAAGGGCTTCCGGTATCCAATACCCAGGCAGTAGTATCACAAATCGAAAAGTTGCAAGGAGTTATCATATAATTATCTTGCTTCTTTTTTGGCCTGTTCGGGTCCAGGGAGGCAATGTATTGAGGACAGTTCCTCTTCCAATGCCCGTGCTTCTTGCAAAAGAAGCACTCCGCCTGGCTCTGTTCATGCTTGCGCTTCTTGGTCTGACCCCGTGCTACTGTCCCAGCATGAGATTGCACCTTCTTATTTTTCTTCTTCTTGTTCTTCTTCCCCTTCCCAAAGGGTTGACGATGAGAAGAAGACCCTCCCACTACATTCACCGACTCCTTATGGAATTGGTGATCCTTCTCAAAGTTCTGCAGCAACCCCAACAATCCGTGGTAGTTTACTGCAGGCTTTGTCATTCGAAAATGAGTAAGGAATGGGAGGAAGGACTTGGGCAAGGAATTAAGGATCGCATCTTTACCGAGTTGCTCGTGCAGAGGAAAGCCCAATTTGCTTAGGCGCTCAATCATCTCGATCATATACAGTACATGATCAGTGACTGAGGCCCCATCCCTCATCCGAGCATTGAAAATAGCACAACTAGTTTTGTGCCTTTCAACGTCGTCAGGCGTGCCAAAGGAGTCGTTCAACATTTGAAGCATCTCCTGTGGCTGGGCGTTCTCAAACCTTCGGCTGAACTCGTCATTCATTGCTGCCAGCATAATACATCGAACGGTGGTGCGGTCATTGAGCCACTTCAAGTAAGTATCTTGGATCGCCTTACTAGCGTTCGGAGCTGGCTCCTCAGGTGCTGGATCCGTTCATGCTCAAGGATGATTTTCAATTTTCGATACCAGCTATCGAAATTGGGTCCCATGAGCTTGTCATTATCTAATAATGACCGGAGCGACAGGGTAGTGGCCATAGCTGCTTAAAGAAAAACGAGACCTCTATTAGTACATAAATTAATACTAAAGACTTGGACTTTAGTCTAAAGTTTTTCCCAATATTTTTACGAACTGGTAGCCTCATCCTCCAATTCGAAAAATTACTTTAATTCCTTAATGGGTACTAGAATCCACACAGACTACACACGAGCCCAACTTTGGTTGGTCAACCCATGTGCATCTATGGGTAGGTTCTTAACCAGTTGTTTCTCTAAACAACTTCTAGTAATTTATTTTGCCCCAGAACCTAATCAGTAGGCTTTGGCCTCCACTGAAAAGATCTGGTTAGGTCCAACCATTAACATGACTTAATTTAGTGAATCGAACCAATAAATGATCAGGCCCGACTTTGGCCGGCCAACCTAACCACCATCAGAAAGACTCAATCAAATTATCATATTATGAATAATAATTCCATTAGCCAATGAGCACCAGGCCTTTGGGCCTCCAATGATCATTGAACTAATGGACTCATTATCATTCACTTAATGGGAGGCTATGACTTAGTTATCATTATAACTTAATCATTTTAGGGACCTAATAATTTTGAGGATTTTATTAAAGAATAGTAGAGAAGAAATCATCCAGCCAATTTCAATCCTCCCACTGACTTCACCAAGTCAGATTAAAAAAGATTTAATTAAAGCTGGCATTAGGAGCACCTAAATCAGTCATACTGATTTACCTAATGACATGGGTGAGCTCTAATCACCAAGTGATCTAATCAAAATCTAACTTACCAGATTGGCCAGGTAAGTGAGATCAGTGGTGGGGATTTGCCACTAACTCGTCAATGATCGAATCAATGCGAGTAGCTCCCGCTTAAGAACCACTGGTCAAAACTGCCGAACTTACCTTAGACACCAACCGGTTCATTAGTTTTAATTTTGATCAACTTAGTAAATAGAGCTCCACCGTGTAGCCATGAATTAAGTCCATCTTGGTCTAGTTAAAGACATGGACCCATTCAACTACAACTATTGAAGTTGAGTCTAGAGTATCCTTGACCTAATCTAATTCAACTTTTGATTAGATTTGACCAATTACTCCAATTCGTCCATTTTTTAAACTAACCTTAGGTCTAACCCAATTATGGACCTAATTCATCTAACCCATTGACCCAAAAGTTTATGCAATTGTCTTAGGTCTTAATTCACAATTCTAGACCTACTAGACAACACTTAATTCTTTTAATTAAGTACTTGGGCTGATGGGTCAGGGTTTGGCATTTCGAAAATAATTTTCAAATTTGAAAGATTTTATTTTCTGTTCACCAAATGTGTTAACTCATTTCACAAACGGGTCAGCACATTTCATAAACAGCAATTCTATTGCTCATTTCATAACAAAAAATAACTCAAAATAAATCATAAATTTTCTTTTAGATCTAATCTAATACATTCATGATAAATTTCTTAATTAAGTCCTTTCGCTGCTTCATCGGCATGGGATATAATTGCATCGGCACCCCTACCGCCATAGGAGACCCCATCGAATGGGAAGAGAGGGCCTTTAAACCCTACTTTTCTCCTATGACCGGATGGCCATGGCAACCAACCCAATTAGATTACTTGCTACTTGGATCATGTATATCTAAATATACAAATTTCAAAATTTAAATTTTGAATTTCAAATTTTAAATTTCAAATTTTAAATTTTAAATTTCAAATTTGAGATTTCAACCAAATTTCAAATTTCGAATTTTCAATCTTTGAATTTTAAATTTTGAATTTTGAATTTCAAATTTCAAATTTCAAATTTCAAATTTCAAATTTTAAATTTGAGATTTCAACCAAATTTCAAATTTTAAATTTTAAATTTTGAATTTCAAATTTTAAATTTCGAATTTCAAATTTCAAATTTCAAATTTGAGATTTCAACCAAATTTCAAATTTCAAATTTTGAATTTCAAATTTGAAACTTCTAACAAATTTCAAATTTCAAATTTCAAATCTTTTTGAATTTTGAATTTCGAATTTTGAATTTCAAATTTAAACTTATAGATTACACCTTAATCTACGCATGCATATGTATATCATATTCTAGAACCTGGCTCTGATACCAATTAGAGCGAAAATTTAGTGCAGGGGCAAAATGGTAATTTTAAAACTTTTTCAAAATTACTATTTTACAGCAAAATTATTAATTAATCTCATTAATTAATACTAATTAACCCTACACTAAGATCTAAATATGATACAACAGCATGCATTTAAATTTGAAATTCAAATTTGAATCAGTAAACGTTTTACAGTACTGTGTTCAGAACACATCACCTTTTGCGGGTAGTCGATCACCACAATCTGATCACCGTTGGAGGGCTCTGATCGTCACGTCGTAGCCACCCAACTATCTGGCCTCTGTGGATCGTCCACACGAAGCTCCCGTCTGATCAGCTCCTCACGAATGCTAGTTCGTGATTTCATCCTTTTGATGGCAGATGTTGATCGAACTCCTTCGATCGATGTGTGCCGACTTCTTGGATGCTCCAGATCGTTTGCACAGTTACTTGAGAGGCTGATGGATCTCTCTCTGAAATTTGGTGGACTCACGACACTCGTGGCACACCAATCTCACTTCCCGAACCCTAGGTAGAAACCCTAGGGTACACACCAAAAACCCTGCGCCCAATTTTCTCTCTTTTCTTTCTTTTTCTCTCGAAAGGTTTTGGACCTTCACCTTACGCAGAAGCCTTCCTCACGCCCCAAAGTTTCTCTCCTAATTTTTCTATGCACGTCCCACCTTTCTCCTCTTTTTAAAACAATGTCAAACGTGTCTTATCCGCATGAGAGGATAAAGACAAGAGGTTACACATTTGAATTCAAATCAAATTTGAATTCAAACGAAAATCAACTTATCCCTATCCTTTTGGGTGTGAGAAGAGAAGGGGCGTGGCTCTTTGTGCGTGGAAAAAGTTTCACAAGAAACCTTTTCTCGTGTAAGTAATGTGGCGCACAAAATGGATAAGGATGAAAGGGCAAGTGATAAGTTATCCATTCAAATTCAAACATGCTTTGAATTTGAATGGCTAACTAATTATTTTATCCATCCATATGGTGCACAAATGAGGACGTGGGGAAGGGTTTTGCGTGAGAAAAATTTCACGAGAAGTTTCTTCTCGTGAATTCAAATGGGTACAAGGAAGTTGGGTGACGCAGGGAATTTAAAACAAGGTGGTTTGATTCAAATTGAGCCAACCTAGTTTAAAATAGGTTGAGCACAATTAGACCAAATTAAACCCAACATAATTAGGTTTAATTAGGCTTAATAAAATCCTAATCAAATTAAGAATTAACTAAACCTAACCCCTGATCAAATCAGGGACTAAACCACCTTAGCGATTAGGTCAACATTTAACCTAATCGGGTCAATCCAAACTGAATCTAATTCAATTGGACTTGATCCAAAAATAATTATTCAATCAAATTGAGTTAATTAGTGATTAAATCACTAATTAAACCTCTCATAAATATTGAGTCCAAATCTGATGGGCAATCAGGCATCAGAGACCATCGATATGAAACCCTGATCAAAGAGTTCAAATTTCAAATTCAAAATTCGAAATTCAAAATTTTGACCCCGGTACCCAAAATGTGTGGAACTCATGATTAGAGAATCCTAATTCTCAATCATAGAGTTCCAGATAGATAAGACTCATAATCAGCCATCAGATCAGAAAGGAACCTCTAATGTGTGTGACCCCGCAGGTTCGAACCTAAGCCGGTAGCACAGAAACCAATTTCTGTACTAATCGAAGTGACCATCTAGCAATGGTACCCGACGACCGGATAGGTCGAATAATCACAATCGCAACATTCAGAACCTACGTAAATATGGTTACCGTATAATTCATCCCTTTTGACCCCTGTGTTTAGGATGACTCAGAGTTAAACTGTCAACCCTGATGATATCATCCGAATCGTGCTCAACTCAATTAGTCCTGTGACTCCTCACTAAAACTACCCTGGCCAAGGTTTTGCTAAATTGAAACACGACTGTACACAGCTCCTAAACTGGAGTGGTCAATCCCATCTTGACACACGCACCGACAAGTCAAGTACTTGACTACACCCAGCAACCTTCCGTCACTGAATTAGAAATTCAGGTAGTCCAGTGCCTAAGTGCAGTGAGTTGCTTGCAAGTCACCGTGGCGGTCTCAGGTCGGAGGGACATTTATACCCATATCCCATCGGAGCAAATCTTGACAGCAGAAATAGCTTCGGAGTTGGTCACGTTCAGTGCAGATGTACCATTACATCTCACCTGTATGCCATACCAGTGTCTCCACACTCTTTGGTTATGAGGACAACCAACCCATATGGCACACAACGACCTATGCTCGATAAATATTGTCGTCCTTGGTAACAACGTATCATTTGGTCGCGAACATGTTTAAGGACTAAACGACAAATCCTCCTTTGTCGAGTCTAAATAGTCCTAAGGACTTCACCACAACACAGGAGTTCATTAGAAGATGAAACATTTGTGATGAAAAAATACCAAAATAATTTTTATTTATTTATAATTCATGTACTAATACAAAAGGAGCACAACCGTCAACAGACTGACGATTGGCTTTGGGACACTATTCCCAACAGGAGGTGCTGAAGTAGTTCAGCATGAAAAACTTCAAGAAGGGTTTTTTATCCTTTTGACATGACGTTCATCTCTTCAAGAAGATATATCCTGATACACCTGAGGAGATCTAACACATAAGCAAGATTCCTTACGCTTCAGCAATAGGAAGCCTCATGTATGCTATGCTGTGTACACGATCTGATATAGGCCCTTGTTGTGAGTGTCATGAGTAGATATTAGTCAAATTCAGATGAAGAATACTAGATTGCTGTGAAAAACATCCTTAAATACTTGAGAAGAACTAAAGATTTATTTTTGATCTTTGATGGAGGATCAAAGCTAAAAGTGGAAGGATACATTGATTCGAACTTCATGACTGATGTTGATGATAGAAGATCTACATCGGGATATATTTTTCTATGTAATGGTGGATCGATTAGCTAGAAGAGTTTCAAACAACCGATCATTGCAGATTCGACCATGAAAGCCTAGTACATTATCGTTTTTGAAGTTGCTAAGAAAGCATTCTAGTTTAAGAAGTTCATTGTGGAGTTAGGTGCCACAACAACGGTGTCATTGCATCGCACTGCAACAACAATGGTGCCATAGCCCTCACTAAGGAGCCCAGATCTCATCAGAAGTTCAAGCATATAGAGTGATGATTCCACATCATACACGAATACCTCGAGAAGAAATTCATCGAAGTGTAGAGAGTCGACTCCATGTAGAATGTGGCAAATCTGCTGATCAAGCCTCTCAACTGCAGAAGATCGAAGCTGACATTGAGAAGATGGATCTTAGGTATATGGTCAATTGGCTTTAGGTCAAGTGAAAGTTTGTTAGATGTGTGTCCTAAAAGTTAATTATTGGCAGATGCATTATATAATTTCAGAACATAAATTTATACTTGTAAAATATTTATTATTAATAAAAAATAATTTTTATTTTCAATCATATTTTATGTATCTATGATTTATCTTAGAAATTAACACATAATTTTATATATTCTCAAGGTGTTGACAATTTGAGACATACATTATTAGTGGTTGATTTCTAAATGCTCACGATTGAAGGATCATCATGAAGAATAGTGATCGATCCAGTTAGATCGGTGTATGGATCATCTTCCTTTCAGATAGATGAGTCTCAAGTCTGTAGTGTGGGGATACTGGGATGAGAGTGCAGGTGGTTGTTAGAGAACAACTTATATCGAGTGTGACCAATATAAGAAACCACTTGGATGTTGACTTGCTTGTCAGTAATTTTTTCGATACTGCAGTGATGTGAGTAGTCCATTGACCTACGATTCATTGGCTATTCACAGTGAGGCTAACTATTAGCCATTTGAGTCTTTGCAGTGTATGTTGGCTTCAGTAGATTCAGATTTGCTATTAAGAGTAGGATATACTTAGATGAAATCTATCGATCTTAATAGAAAATGAGATATTCTATGCGATTCGTAAGATTGAGTTTAGAAAGTCTTTAGCCAAAGTAAGTGTGAATACTAAAAAAGAGTTCCATGAGATTCATAAGTAAACTCGAGTCTAGTCAATTTGGCATATGACTAACATTGGGGTTTGACGAGTTCTTTATGATCTCTGACAAGTCAGGACTCACGATAGAAGGACTGAATCACATGGTAACTGCACCTAGAGATTCAATACTTTCATTTCACTAGATTGTGACTACATACTGCTAGGTATCACTGATAGATTATGAGACTCATTGAGCATCATCTTGATGATTGATGACCCTCGAAGGGTAGAATTGAAATTGTTCCAATCCATCGAAAAGAATTTTGATGATATTATAATGGAGATCATAATATATTTCACTATCAGATAGAGTAGAACCTATGAGATCACACATAAAAGAAGTTCTTATCTGATCAGATGGTTGATCAATGATTATGAATCATTGGAGGATATAATCATCAATATGATTGATGATTAATCCTATACAAAAGTTACAATTAAGTAATGCGCTAAATGTTAGTAAATTATAGGAGGATCAATTAGCAAATGGATTACTAATTGGCTCAATTTGATTAAGCAATGAGATTCAGATTAAGTCTAATTGAATAAGATTTAGTTTGACTTAGATTACGTTTGATTGGATCAAGCCTGAATAGAAAGGAGACTAATTTCTGATTTGATCAGGACTTGGGTTCAGTTAATTCTTAATTAGATTAGGAATTCATGGAGGAGATTGGGTTCTTAATTGGATTAGGTTCTCTCCTCTCTTTAAATCTAACCAAATCAGATTTGGATTGAGACCAAAATAGAAATACCTAGAGTCCCAACTCACTGGGATTCTCTTCGTTGTGCATGCCCTAGAATCCATGCCAAATATTACATGCTAAAGGGAGTTTGGCGTGAAATATTTTTTGCATGAAAGAAAAGGGTGCAAAGAGGGTGGGTGGCATCTCTTGATGACTCATCATCTTATCCCATAACTAATTTTAATTTGATTCAAATCTAGATATGGATAAGAAGGAAACAAATCAAGGCATTGTAGGAAAGAAAGGTGGTGCCTAATTTTCTTGATGCATTGAGAAAAGAGGTTGGCATAAGAAGAAATCAGATCTGATTTCTTTCTCACACCACTCCTATTTTTTTGGTGATAATTTTTTGGATGTCTCACTTTTTGGCATGCAAAAGGTTGTGGCACCTCCCAAAAATGCTAGCCTCCACGCCTCTATAAAAAGGGTCCAAAAGTTGGATGCCAAAAAAAAAAAGAGAAAAAAGAAGAAAAATTCTGTTCATAAGCTGAGCCTCCTTTCTTCTCTTTCTCCTTCTATTCTTCTTCATTTCATAGTGTCTGTGAGATCCGAAGAAGAAGCTACATTAGCCATCAAAGAGAATATTTCTGCAAGGGAGCTAGCATCCTGGGAGGATCGCCTACCTCTGATCAGAACAAGTCCTTATGTGGATACCTGTGGAGGTCGGGCACGTGCACGGCTAAAGAAACTTTTCAAATTCATGGATCATCAGCTAAGGTATATTTTGACCCATGTAAGGTACTGAGATCTAATCTCAAATATCTATATTTTTTTCAGATCGCGTATGTCATAGATCTGGGCACGGATAGATTATAGATCTGATCTGTTACATGAGGGGTTAAAAGAGTTTAACCTAGATCATTCCATAATGTTTAAAATTATTTTGAAATATATGCATGTGACCTACCCATTTTTTAACACTTAGGTGGGTTCTGATTTGGAATAAATGGATTTGGATCATAAATGGATCGATCCGTTTATGACACGATAAATTCGTGTCTTAAGCGGGTTGACTCGCATAACCTGTTTTGATCTGTTTAACTAAATAGGTTAAAACGAGTTAACAGGTTACATGACACATTTAAACATATTTAATATATTTATTTTAAGATTATTTAAGGGCAAATGAAGAAAATCAAAAAATTATAACCCTAACCTAAAATAAACAACGATGAAATTCAGAGTTATGAATTAGCATAGTAGGTAACTAAAGTATTTTTATATTATTTTAATTTTTTGACTAAATTTTTATTATTTTAATTAAATTTTATAAATAAATTAAATAGTTAAATGGGTCATTAGATGGGTTGTGTACCCATTTGACCCACCAACACGATTATTAATCATGTTAGATGGATGGTATCATGTCAATCCATATATTTTTATTATTAATCCGTGTATGTTTGTATCGTGCTTGTATTCCATAGGTCGATCCATTTAATTAAATGAGTCATATTCGGGTTGAGCTAACCTATATTATATCTCCAGATCGACATGATCTGTGAACATAAATTGCCAGCCCTACCATGCATGCATAGAAAAAATTAAGAGAAGGAACATAAATATTATTTTATTTAATCAAAAAATATTTATTGCATTTAATGCCCCATAATATATTCATGAAAAATATTCTCCTTTATTCATACTTACATAATGATTCAGAAAATCCATAATGATTTAAAATAACTAGGATAAAGCCTCATTGAGAAACTTACTATCAGAAGGAAAAGACAAATTTTCCTATACTTCGACTTAGTTTTTATTTAGAAAAGCTGCATGTCAACCATACACTTTCATATGATTCCTATTACGGGGGATACCATGAGCACCTCAGATCGACACTATATCGCAAGGTATTTCAGACTCTCAGATTGTCAACACGATCGCTAATGGTCGTATGAGCTGAGTCAGTCTCCCTGTGAACTGAGATGTCCGTGAAGTATGACCTGTGCATGAGCTACCTCAACTGACTTATCTCTTCATTATGTGTGTGCGACAGCTGTCCATCTCGAACAGATAGTAATCCGACGTAACAGTCTCTCCTGATCTCACAAGAGCGATCAAGGACTGAATTATCTCACCTACTATGGCAACTTTAACGATCCGACAATCTCGAGATCGCATGATCACACAGTTATGCAATCAGCTATCTGATATCTTTCTATATAAAATCACTAGAGCCTCAAGGATCCAGGTAAGTCCAATCAAATTTCTCTCAAAGAATACATTGCTGCTTCTTTGTTCTCTATTTTTCTGACTTGAGCATCGGAGGATCTTCATCGGAGCCACAACCTCTAATTTAGAATTTATTTTGTAGGTCACTCCAGCACCGGCATCCTAGCTCATAGTTATCAGGTGTCTATCTTCCGATCTCGACTGATTCAAATAGCAACAGATAGAGGAAGGATCTAGATTCACATTCATGACTCCAAAACGGACATCTTCTCAGCTTTCTAATGCCGTCGCTTCTCGACAGATGACCAGTCAAGCCGATAATCAAGTTCAACCATTGGCACCAAAAGTCTCTTCACTGGTTTCTTCACTGGTTCAATCGATTCTCCTGACGCCAATCATGGCTGACCAATTTGGTCAGCTCTCTCAGCAAGTTCAACATCTGACGACTGTAATTCAGACGATCCAGACCTTTCTCATGTGCTTCCAAGCATAATTCAGAGGATCCAGACCTTTCTCCAGGCTGTCCCTGCACCCCCCACGATGGTGCATCACCAGGTTTCCTCGATGGTTGATCAGTGCATCGAATATGTCATAATAAGTATTAAAATTCTTGATATTTAATTTCTATAATTTTGAATTTGATACTTTTTATACTCTTTTTCAGGAATAAATAAATATGAAGATTTAATCATAAAATAACAAGCAACGACCCTTTAACATGTGCAGATGAAGCTCGTATCCAAATTCAGACCTGTCAGGTGTACGACATGCAATAATTTATGAGCGTTTGATAGGGATTCAATGAATAAAAGAAAATAAAAAAAAGAGAAAGAAAAGCAAGGCAACCAGGGTGTGGCTGTTTGGGTGATCCATGAGTTTTAAAGAAGAGAATTAAATGAGGTGGGTCCTATGGATTTTAAAGAAGAATTTATTATGGAAGCTATGCCTAGGCGTTGATTTTAAGTGGATAGCTACTATTTGAATACATGAGGGTTTGTGCGGGCCCAACAGCAGATGGGTGCATGTTTCATAGATGCTTGGGCGAGCATTGGATTCAACAAAGCGATCGCACGAGGTTTGCGTGAACGGGCGAGCTAGTCAAGTGGTTTGAAAATGAACGCTGAGACTTGACATGTCTAAGACGCATGATGGATGCGACAAACAGAGAGTTCATCGTGGCAAAGAATCCTAACCCATGAGGAATCAAGAGGTTGAAAATGTCTAGGATTATCAGGCCTATGAAAGCTATAAAAAGGGATTTAGACATACAAAAAAAAATCATCTAAGAGTGGAAGAGGTATAGAGAGGGGGCAACAAGCATAGCTTTGGGTTGCGGAGAAGGCTTCTAAGAAGGAGGTGCTTAGAAGAGAGTTTTATTCCTGCGTCATCTTTACGCCTACACCATCTCGAAGATCAGATCCAAAAGAGAAGAAGAAGAGAAGCCAGTTCGCTCCACAAAGTATGAAGAAAGAATGAGAGGTCATCAACTATCTTCTCGATGAGGCTACGCCAATCAATTTTAGAGTCTTTGTTATAATTTTATTTTATTATTTTTTTAAAATTTTTATACTTAAATTTTATCTTTAATATAAAAATTTATTTTTTTATACTTTAAATTTTTATTATTTATTTTTATTACAAGTAGATGCTAAGATCTAGTTAGTAGATCTTAGTATCAATTTATTTTTATGTACTTTAAATTTTTATCTTTTATTTTTATTGCAAGTAGAAGCTAAGATCTAAATAGTAGATCTTAGTACTAAATTTATTTTTTATATTTTTTAATTTTTATTTTCTGACTTAAATTATTTTTTTAATTTTTTTCTTTTATAAAATCAAAAATTTCAAATCAAAGTACTTCCTTCTCTATGGATTTGACCTGACTCACTACTTTTTATGTATTTTTAATATTTTTAAAAGATATAATTAATTTAATAATCATGATGTTCTAACGACAACATCACAGTATATTAATTTTTGATACCATTGTCGAGAATTAAACTCGGGTCGCTCGCATGACAAGAGGGAATACTCACCATTATATGATAATTAATTGATATCTCATAATGTTGTCGTTAGGATATCATGATTATCAAATTAATTTCAACTTTTAAAAATATTACAAATACATAAAAAATAGTGAGTCAGGTCGAATCCATAGAGAAGGCAGTATTTTGATTTGAAATCTTTAATTTTATAAAAAAAATTAAAAAAATAATTTAAGTCAGAAAATAAAAATTAAAAGTATAAAAAATAAATCTGATACTAAGATCTACTATTTAGATCCAAACTTTTACTTATAATAAAAATAAAAGATAAAAATTTAAAGTGCATAAAAATAAATTGATACTAAGATCTACTAACTAAATCTTAGCATCTACTTGAAACAAAAATAAATAATAAAATATAAAATATAAAAAAATAAATTTTTATATTAAAAATAAAATTTAAGTATAAAAAATTTAAAAGAATAATAAAATAAAACTATAACAAAGACTCCGAAGTCGATTAGCGCAGTCTCATTGAAAAGATGGTTGATGACCTCTTCTTCTTCCTTCGTACTTTGTGGAGCGAACTAGCTTCTCTTCTTCTTTCCCTTTGGATTTGATCTTCGAGATGGTGTAGGCGTGGAGATGGCGCAGAAATAAAAATCTCTTTTAAGCACCTCCTTCTTAGAAGTCTTTTTCGCAACCCAAAGCTATGCTTGCTGCCCCCTCTTTATACCTCTTCCACTCTTAGATGATTTTTCTTGTATGTCTGGATCTCTTTTTATAGCTTTCACAAGCTTCATAATCCTCGATGTTTTTAACCTCTTGATTCCTCATGGATTAGGATTTCTTGCCATGGAGAACTCTCTGTTTGTCGCATCCATCATGCATCTCAGGCGTGTCAAGTCTCAGTGCTTGTTTTCAAACCACTTGACCAACTCGCCCGTTCACACGAACCTTATGCAATCGCTTTGTTGAATCCAACTCTCACCCAGGCATCTGTGAAACATGCACCCATTTGCTGTTGGGCCTGCACAAGCCCTCATGTATTCAAATAGCAGCTGTCCACTTAAAACCAACACCCAGGCATAGCTTCCACAATAAATTCTTCTTTAAAATCTATGGGATCCACCTCATTTAATTCTCTTCTTTAAAACTCATGGGTCCCCCAAACAGCCATGCCCTAGTTGCCTTGCTTTTCTTGCTCTTTTTTTTTATAAATTTTTTTGTATTCATTGAATCCCTATCAGGCGCTCATAAATTATTGCATGTCGTACACCCGACAGGTCTAAATTTGGATATGAGCTTCATCTGCATGTGTTAAAGGGTCGTTGCTTGTTATTTTATGATTAAGTCTTCATATTTAATTATTTTTGAAAAAGAGTATAAAAAATATCAAATTCAAAATTATAAAAATTAAATATCAAGGATTTTAATATTTATTATGACATATTCGATGCACTGATTAGTGATGCTGCCTGTGCCTTCCACAGCGGTGCCTCCACAGAACCCTGCTTCAATTACGGCTCCACAACCACGACCTCAACTAGAGCCGCAGATGCCTCCTCGAAGTTTGGAGAGAAGGTTGACTCATCAGAGTCATCTTAGGGCCCAGCAGTCGGCTTGATGGTGATCTCCAAGCACACAATCGGACCATGACTCAAATCTTGGATGTCAATCTCCTTTACTCTCTGGGGTTGGTATCATCCATGAAGCTGACTTCAAAAGGTGATTCCAGAAGCTCGACCAGCAGTTAAGCCAAAAAATAGAAAAAGTTCTAAACAATAATGGCTCCTCGGCACTGTCCTACGAAGAGTATAACAGCCAGCCGCCCTTCATCCTGAGAATTATACAAGAATCGCTCCCCCTGCACTTTAAGTTGCCTCAGCTGGAGGCCTACGATAGGATCACCTACCCCGTCGATCATGTGGAGACCTTCAAGATAATAATGCTCCTTCAAGGGATATCAAATGTAATCCTCTGTCGAGCATTCCCTCCAACCCTCAAGGGGGCCGCTTAGTAATGCTATTCGACTCTGAGGCCGGCATCTATCTATTTCTTTGAAGATCTGTGTCAATTTTTCATTAGCCATTTTATCAGCAACCGACGATAGCAGAAGCAGTCCGACTATCTCTACACCATCAAGTAAAAGCAGGGTGAGTCGATCCGCTCCTTCATGAATAGATTCAACTTGGCGACTTTGGAGGTCCAAAGCTTAGACCAATTGATCGCGATGACCGCAATGATGAGCGGTCTGCTGAAGAATGACTTGAAAAAGTTGTTACTAAAAATTTATCCCCAGGATCTCTCGGATATGCTTATCCATGTGGAGAAGTATGTCCGCATGGAAGAGGCCTTTACCAATGATACTCCTATTGATTCAACTCTGGTAGGACCCAGCAAGGAGCACCATCTGAGGCGAACAGAGAAAAGCCACCTACGCTCTCGATCTCCACCCTCGAAGCAGAATAATGGAGGTCGAGGTCATCGATCTCGAAGTCCCTTGAGAAGGGTTTGGTGACTATCACTGCTTGGGCAGTATGATAGCTACACACCCCTCACTGTCCCTTAGAGTGAGGTATTTTTACAAGTGGGGCTTGAGTTATTTGCACCTTAGCTGATGAGAATAAGGTCAGAATGTCATCGGGACCCAACTAAATATTGCTTTTATCATTATGATCGTGGCTACGATACTGAAGACTACCATCAGCTTTGCGATGAGATTGAGAGGCTCGTTAGGCAGGGGCGGCTGAATCATTTTGTCCGGAGAGCAGCCCCTCAATACCAAGCTCCAAGAGCTCCACAGCCACCCCCATGCCTCAGCAGTCTCTCCATCTACCTCAGCCATGGCAAGCGCCAGCTCGACAGGATCGGTATCAGGTCGGAGAGCAGGTGGCAGAAGAAGAATGATCCATCCGAGGAGAAATCCACCTGATTGATTATTAAGGGATCATCTAGGGCCTCCGATGGGCCTGGATTTTAGAGAAGGCCTGGTTGACGGATGCCCCTAATCAGCTGAGGAGGATGGTGAAATTTGGCTCACGTCTATGTGAGGTAACCAAATGCCGACTAATTTATCTTTTACAGGAGAATGTGAATCTTTTCGCTTGGACTATCGCCAACATGCCCGACATCAATGCTGAAGCGATATCCCATCATCTAAAGGCGGACTCAACTTGTTAATCAAAAAAGCAGAAGAGGCAGAGTCTCACCCTGGAATGTCAGGAGGCTATAGCTGAGGAAGCTAAAGCAGCTTGACGAAACTCCAAATTAAATTCAGCAAACCTCTGCATGTATTACTAATGATGTAATAACGCTTTCTATGGAAATAAAATTTACAGGGCCACCAGTTTATGATGGGCATCTGAGTTTTTCAAGAGTTGCTTTCTCCTCCTACTTGAGATCCTGAACCATAATGATGGTCAACTAATGTGAGGGATAACTTATTAGACCCTCAGAAGGTCATCAAGAGTACATGCCATAGGCACAAGCTCGCCACCGACACATTATGCCTCACGCATGAAGATGAGAAGTGCTAGATACCGCAGGCATAAGATCACCGTAGGCACACAAAGCCACTCATGAGGAATAACTTATTAGACACTCAGAAGGCCATCGAGAGTGCAAGCCATAGGTACAAGCTCATCACTGGCACGTAATGTCTCGCATGAAGATGAGAAGTGCTAGATGCAGCAGGCACAAGATCACCGCAAGCACATAATGCCACTCGTGAGAGATAACTTATCAGACCCTCAGAAGGTCGTTGAGAGTGCATGCCATAGGAATAAGCTCACCGCTGGTACATAATACCTCTTGCATGAAGATGAAAAATACTAGATGTCGCAGGTACAAGATTGTCGCTGGCACACAATGTCACTTGTTAGGGATAACTTATCAGACTCTCAGAAGGCCGTCGAGAGTGCATGCCACAAGCACAAACTTGCCGCTGGCACATAATGCCTCTCACACGAAGACGAGAAGTGCTAGATGCCGCAAGCACAAGATCACCGCAAGCACACAATACCACTCATGAGGGATAACTTATCAAACCCTCAGAAGGTCGTCGAGAGTGCATGCCACAGGCATAAGCTCACTGCTAGCACATAATGCCTCTCACACGAAGATGAGAAGTGCTAGATGCCACAGGCATATAATGCCACTCATGAGGGATAACTTATCAGACTCTCAGAAGGCCACCGAAAGTGCATGCCATAGGGACAAGCTCGCTGCCAGCACATAAGATGAGAAGTGCTAAATACCACAGGCACAAGATTATCGCAGGCATACAATGTCACTCATGAGAGATAACTTATTAGACTCTCAAAAGGCCATCGAGAGTGCATGCCACAGGCACAAGTCCGTCGTCGGTACATAATGCCTCTTGTGTGAAAACGAAAAGTGCTAGGTGCCGCAGACACAAGATCACCGTAGGTACACAATGCCACTCATGAGGGATAACTTATCAGACCCTTAGAAGGCCGTCGAGAGTGCATATCGCAGGTATAAGCTCATCACCGGCATATAATGCTTCTCACGTGAAGACGAGAAGTGCTAGATGTCATAGGCACAAGATCGCCACCGGCACACTCTGGCTCCTCAGAAGAAGAGCAAAAAGATAGACAACATATGGCCAGAGTAATCAATTCAACAGCATTCCTTCCACCTGAAGCGTTGTCTCAGACTCAAAAATATGGGGGTTGAGATGGTTATTATGATACCTCAGTTATGCTAAAGTTGAGCTATCTAGAACTTCACTTGTACTGAGCTGAACAGTACTGATCTAAGCATTTGACTGTGCTAATCTTTATGAGCTGAACAAAGTGCGTGCTATGCTGTTCTCTATGAGCCGAGCAAGGTTCATACAGAATTCATAGATTCAAATTTAAAGATAAAAATAAAGTAATTCATTTTATTAAAGTCTTTACAAAAAAAAACTGATACATGCTTTACAAAGAGTGGACAATTGCTCCAGACAGTGTCTTGTGAACAAGAGAAGAAAATGAGGAAGGTAAGAAGAAGAGAGAGGGATAGAAAAAGATGGAGAGGAAAATAAAAAAAAAAGAAGGATGAGGAGAGATGTCCCGCTGTAATCGACGGAACATCAGATCGGCCAGATAAGCTGGTTCGATCTTCATCCATCAGGGATCTCATCTCCATACCGTCCAAGTGAGTTGATTTAATCTTCATCCATCGAGGCCTCACCTCTTTATTGGTGCCGCCAGCTTCTATATTGTGAAGTTCTAGATATGACATTATTTTCTACAAACAGGCCTTACAATCATCGAAGCTCTGGATAAAGGCAGTAGTGACGACGTCGAGCATCTCCATTCTGAACGTCGTGGAATTTCGAAACTCTACAATGCAGCACTCCTGGATTGTAGGTGGGATGTGCTCGGATGGAGGGGGAAGCATAGCCACAGGAGGCAAAGGAGTGTTGCTCCATGAATTAATTTTGATGATTATAAAATATTTGAGGGAGTTACTAATGATTTTGGCTTCGAAAAAGATTTATTGTATTTCAGGGGCAAAATCATATTTTTATCAAGTTCTGATTCGAAAGCCTCAAGAGCAAGAACAGAAGATTTATGATATATTGGAGGTAATTTTATATTTTTTGGATGTATATTTTAAGAGAAAATCAAGTTTAAAGAAAAGGATCAATCCTTATCAAAAGGGGCTGAACGGCACACTATTTTTGGCTGGCACACCCAAAGGGATGACCCCAGGGTCGACCCCTGTGTCAGGGGTTGACTCTAGGATCGACCTCTGTTGTCTGTGCAAGCCAAAGATACAGAACAGTCATTTTCTGTTCTGTGCTATAGAGATCGACCCTAGGATCGACCCCTGTGACGAAAAATCTGCGTAACGGCTAGTTTTCAATATGTTTTGGCTGCATTTAATGCTCATTTAAAGCTCTCGAATGGCTTTAAATCTGTCCAAATTTCTCTCCAGCATCAATTACAGATATAAAGGCACTTAAAGGAGAAGCAAATGTAAGAGATTCAAGCATTCATTTTAGTCCTAAGCAAAAAGCCCTCTTCAAGTAAAAGAAGCTTTCATTTCAAGTTCACCAACTCCTCAAGAGCTCATTCAAGTCTTCAACAACCTTGAGAAAAATTAAAAAAACTTTTTTCTTATTGTGTAAAGTGTACTTAAAGTTTTATTTGCTCATTAAAGGAGCTAAACTTGTATTTCTTTCTCATTAACTCTTATACTCTGTTTCTGTTTTGATCTTTAGTTTTGAAAGGATTTCAAAATTTGGATAGGTTGATCAGAACCTCGAATCGGATTATATTGGGTTGGCTTGTAATAGAAAAATAAGTGTTCTAGCTTGGGATAGCTAGAGTCGGAGGTATCGATGTTATATTCTTGTTGAATACATTTTAGTGGATTTAAATTTTCAAGTAGGAGCTTGGAGAGTGGATGTAGGTGCAAGGTTGTCACCGAACCACTATAAACCTTGATTATTTATGGTGTGCTTACTTGCTCTCTATCAAAATTTCTTTCTTTTCTTTTATTTTTGCATCTTATTTCTACACTTTGCTTAAATCACTTACTACATATAACTTGCTTATTATTACTTAATCCTTATGGTTCTAAATTAACTTTAAAATTTTAAAAACCTAATTCACCCCCCCTCTTGGGTTGCATAGCTGGGCAACAAGTGGTATCAGAGCTTGGTGCTCTAGCTCTATTTTGATTTAACCATCAAAGAGCTAAAGATCTATGACAACTCAAGTTGGTGCTTCACTAGCCGAGGGGCAGTCTACAAACCGACCTCCACTTTTCAATGGGTCAAACTACACCTGTTGAAAAGCTCGGATGAAATTTTTTTTTCAAGTACTTGACTATGATATATGGAGTATCATAGTTAATGGACCACACACATCCACTAAGATAATTGATGGTGTAGAATCAATCAAATTTGAAAGAGAATGGGATAAGGTTGACAAGAAAATAGCTCAACTTAATGCTAAAGCCATGAATGTTTTATATTGTGCTTTAGACGCTAATGAATTTAATTGTATTTTAGTATGTATGTTGGCTAAGAAAATATGGGATAGGTTAGAAGTAACATATGAAGACACTAATCAAATTAAAGAATAAAAAATTAACAAGCTTATGCACAAATATGAACTCTTTAAAATGGAGCATGATGAATCAATAATTAAAATATTTACTTATTTTATGGATATTATTAATAGTTTAAAAAGTCTTGATAAGTTTTGTTCTAACAGCGATCTTGTGAGAAAGATTCTTAGATCTTTACCAAAGACTTGGGAGGCCAAAGTGACCGCAATCCAAGAAACCAAAGATCTGAATATTTTACCCTTGGAGGAGCTTCTAGGATCGCTAATGACATACGAGCTAAGCATGAAATAATATCAAAAAGAAGATGTCAAGAAGAAGAGGATAATCGCCCTCAAATCCACTGATCAACTCGATGAGAAATCCGATGAAACAGAAAATGAAGAGCAAGATGAAGAAATAGCCCTCATCACTAGAAAGTTTAAAAGATTTTTGAAGAAAAGAAAACAAGGGATGAGGAAGAGACCACTTACAAAAGGAGAGCATAGCAAGGAGAAAGATAAGGAGCATCCTCTTATTTGTTATGAATGTAAGAAGTCAGAGCACTTTAGGTCCGAATGTCCACAACTTAAGAAGAGCCCCAAGAAGTACAAAAAAAGCTATGATGGCTACATGGAGTGATAGTGATGAGTCAAGCTCCGAAGAAGAAGATTCACATGAACAAGCCAACTTGTACCTTATGGCACATGAAAATGAGGTAAACACTGAAACTCCTAATGACTTTTGAAGAACTTCAAGAAGCATTTTATGATCTAGTTGATGATCTAAAGAAGTTAGGGGTAAAGAACAAAGAATTAAAATCAAAGAATCAATCTTTACTAAAAGAAAATGAGATTATTTCAAATGAAAAATTGGTCTTGACACAAAAAATCTGAACTTGAAAAATGAAATTGCTTAGTTAAAACCTATGGTAGAAAAATTTACTCTAAGTTCAAATAAACTTTAAATAATACTTGATAATCAAAAGGTCATTTATGATAAAGTCGGTCTTGGCTATAACCCTTTAAAGAAATAAAAATTTTTGAAAAATATCTTTGTGAACTCATCAAGCAATAAGTTTTTAAATATTACTTACTTTAAATGTGGTAAAGTAGGACACAAATTCTATACATATTTTTCTAGCAAATCTGAAAATTTTAATGTGAAGAAAATATGGGTTCCAAAAGAAACCATTGTGACTAATCAAAAAGAATCCAAGAAAACTTGGGTACCTAAAGTCAAAATTTGATTTTTGTATGTAGGTGTGTGTTGCATCCTAAGGAACAAAATCGAAAATGGTATCTTGATAGTAGGTGCTCAAGACATATGACCGGTGATGAATTCCAATTCATCATACTTGATGCAAAAGATAGAGGGATAGTCACCTTTGGAGACAATAGCAAAGGAAAGATTATCGATATAGGTAACATTAGTATCACTCTCTCTAAGTATATTGAAAATATTTTATTAGTAGATGGTTTGAAACATAATCTATTAAGCATTAGTCAATTCTGTGATAAAAGGTACCAAGTTATTTTTGAATCTTCATTATGCACAGTAACTAGTCCTAATGATGAAGGCATTAAATTTGTTGGGTATAGATATAGTAATATTTATATGATAGATTTGAATGATCTTTCCAAGATAAACATGCAATATCTAGTAGCCTTGAATGCCAAAATTAATGAGACTAGTTGGCTTTGGCCCGTAGGCTTGCACATATTAGCATGCATTCACTTTCAAAACTTATTAAAAAAGAATTGATTATCGGTTTACCTAAATTGAATTTTGAAAAGGATAGAATTTGTGATGCATGCCAACCAGATAAATAAACAAAAGTCTCATTGAAATCTAAAAATATTATTTCAACTTCTAGGCCATTAGAATTATTGCACAGGGATTTATTTGGATCAACTAGAACTACTAGTTTAGGTGAAAAATGATATGACTTTATAATTATTGATGATTTCTTTTATTTTACATGGGTTTTCTTTTTGGCACATAAGGATGAAATTTTTTATGTGTTCTCAAAATTTTATCAAAAAATTACTAATGAAAAATAATTTTCAATGCAAAATATTCGAAGTGATCATGGAAGCGAATTTGAAAATCAAGATTTTAAAAAATTTTGTGATGAAAAAGGTATTGACTACAACTTTTCAGTACCTAGGACACCTCAACAAAATGGGATAGTAGAAAGAAAAAATTGAATCTTTGAAGAAATGGCCCGTACCATGCTATGTGAAAGCAACCTCCCAAGATACTTTTGGACGGAAATAATTAATACGGCATGTTATATTTTAAATCATGCTTTAATTAGATCAATTCTAAAGAAAACATCATATAAGCTTTGAAAAAGAAGAAAATCAAACATTGCATTTTTTTATATTTTTAGTTGTCGATGTTTTGTTTTGAACAATGATAAAGAGAGATTAGAAAAATTTGATGCAAAATCCGATGAAGCTATTTTTCTTGGTTACTCCTCTTCTAGCAAAGCTTTTAGTTTCAACAAAAGAACTTTAGTAGTAAAGGAGTCAATACATATTATTTTTGATGAGACTAATGATCTTCCTTCAAGGAAGAGTAAAGGTATTGATGATGCAGATCCTCTTATAGAAGGGATGAAGGGGCTCACCCTAAAAGACTCAACAATCTAAAATGAAGAAGAACATGAAAATAAATAAGAGGATGAAGGTGAAGAACAGCAAGAACAACCTCAAGATACAAATGATCTACCCAAAGAATGGAGGTATGATCACAATCACCCCAAAGAATTAATCATTGGTGTCCAAATAGATGTCTAAATAGATGTCCAAAGTACTTTTCTAAATGATTATATTGCTGAAGAAGTATATATAGAACAACCCTCCGATTTTGAAAATCATGCTTTTCTTAATCATGTTTTCAAATTAAACAAAGCATTATATGATTTAAAACAAGTATCTAGGACTTGGTATTAAAGGTTAAGTAAATTCTTGCTTAATAATAGTTTTTCAAGAGAAAATATAGATACAATCTTTTTCATTAAAAAAAATCATGATGATATCTTAGTTATACAAATATACGTTGATGACATTATATTTGGATCTACTAATGAAACTTTTTGTCAAGATTTTGCTAAGTTCATGCAGGGAGAGTTCGAGATGAGCATGATAGAAGAACTTACATTCTTTCTTGGACTTCAAATCAAACAAACAAAGGAAGGGATCTCCATCACCCAAAGCAAGTATACAAGAGAACTACTCAAAAGATTTAGAATAGAGGGCTCCAAAGCAATTGATATCCCTATGAGCCCATCATGTAAGCTTGACAAGGATGAAGGAGGTAAAAATATAGACTCAAAACTTTATAGAGACATGATTGATTCTTTATTGTAATTAACTGCTAGTAGATCAAATATTATGTTTAGTGTTTGTCTATGTGTACGCTTTCAATCAAATCTAAAAGAATCACATTTAAATACAGTTAAAAGAATTCTTAAATATTTAAAAGGTACATAAACTCTAAGATTATGATATTCTAAGGACTCATCAATTGACTTAATAGGATATTCAGATGCTGATTTTGCTGGATGTAGATTAGATAGAAAAAATACTAGTATAACTTATTAATTTTTAAGAGTTAACTTAATCTTTTGGTTTAGCAAGAAGTAAAATTCGATGGCACTATCTACGACCGAGGTCGAATATATTGCAGCCGAAAGTTGCTGTGATCAAATCTTATAGATTAAGCAACAACTTGAGGACTTTGGCATCAAACTCGATGAAACTCCCATAAGATGTGATAACACTAGTGCTATTAATCTAACTAAAAATCTAATTCAGCACTCTAGATCAAAGTATATTAAAATTAAATATTATTTCATAAGAGAACATGTCCAAAATAATGATATAATTCTTGATTATGTACTGAAAAATAATTGGTTGACATCTTTACCAAGGTCTTAAGTGAAGATAGATTTTATAAAATTAGAAGAGAACTAAGAATCCTTGATCCATCAGTTTAAGTATCTTTCTGATTTCAAGTTTTTTTTGTCAAAAATTTATTGAACTAAATTTTGAGCTCAATTCTGATCTCTCTTTTCTTAAAAAGCTCAAAACTATCCTGCATATGATCAATCTCTTAAATAGACACCCTTCCCTCAAGTTTCAAATTTTTTTAAATTTTTTTCATCATTTTTTTAAATTTTTCTAGCCATGAGTCGATCATAGGATAAACTTATAATTTTTATTAAAACCCTTCAGGTACTCTATTTTATTGAAAAATCTCTGTTAGTTAAGAGGCTGACCCTTTGCCTTTCGTCTTCCTCTTCCCACCGAACAAAAATCTCCTCCCTCTCCACTCTCTAACCACAAAATTCTCTTAAAATCTCTCTTTCCACCAGGTTTCTCCTTCAAATCGCCCTTTTAGGAACTAAATTATTTTTCTTTTTCTTCTTCGTTTGGACGGATCAAGCTTACCCTAGCTTCAAACCCTCTTCTCCAAACTGGCAGCCTATCTCCTCAAAATTCTTATTTTTCCTCTAAAATCCTTTCCACTCTACCTCTCATCAGGTCTTCTAAGCTATTCGCAAGTCTCTCTTATCCGAAATGGCTCCCAAAAAGAGGCTACTGCAGAGAAGAAAGTCTGCTCGTGGGTTAGAGGAGGAAGTGTGCAGAAAAAGAATGACAGCCGAGCCCTCTCCTGCTCCAACCCCAATTCCAGATCCTGCTCCAGCTTCTTCACAGTCCTTACTTAGTCCAAGCAAGGTACCTCTCTCCAATCGAAAAGTAGAATCCGAAAAGAATATAGATTTTAAATTTTTTAAAAAAGAAGGGTTCTCAATTGAATTAAAAATTAAAAGTCAAGGATGGAAATTTTACTGTCTATTGAAAGAAAATACTTATGTTGATTTGATCAGAGAGTTTTATTTAAATTTAAGTTACTATAATGGAACAGTAAAGTCTTTAGTGAAAGGTGTTAATATTGTTCTTGATCCATTGCTTTTGGGACAAATCTTGCACTTGCTTTGTGAAGGTTATACTCATATGGAGCTCTCAATCAAAGAAGAGGGACTAAGTATTATTTTAGGGAGAGTATTTATTAAAAATTTAAATAAATTAAAAGTAAGGATACTTTCAGTAGAGATGAGACTTTTGCATCATGTAGTGACCAAACTTTTTATCCCTAGGAGTGGCAGACATGACCTCTTATCTGGTAGAGATATATGCATCATGTACCATGTGATCATTGAGACCCCCTTGAACCTTCCTACTCTGATGATTGAGGCCATGAGAAAGATCCTAAATAGGTCTAAGGCTCACCTGCCTTATGGTATAGCACTCACCCTGGTCTTTAGGAGGTTTGGAGTCTATTTTGAGGGGGAGGCAATACCAGATTATCACATTCTGACATCATCAACCGTCACACACTGCACCGCATGGGTTTTTTCAAAGACTGATGGCAGTTGATCGAAGGATGTTGAGGAGAGAGCAGAGGAGGAGGGACTGTCTTCACCTCCTCGTGATCACAGAGCATCTCCTGATATTCAGTTCGTGTCTGATCATGAGGCTGATCCTCAGAGTCAATGAGGAGGGATGCTTTTGTACCACAGTCAGGGAGCAGAGTAGATCCTTCAGTGATCAGACTTGCAGACAATCAGATTCTGTTGATTTTCTAGCAGGTTGCTTCTATCTTATCCCAGCAGTTTGCCACCTCAGGTTTTACTCAAAGGATGACATCTCAGGCTGATCTAGACCAGACTATGATCTCTCATGTCTTTACTGTCTTTCAGATGCTTACAGCTCAGTCCACATGACTTGAGGAGCTTGAGGGATGTATTCTGAGACTGACAGATAGAGTTTTAGATTTGCAGAGGCAGGTATTAGCCTTAGCCCATCTCCAGCCATAAGAGGACATCACTGAGGTCTCCAACCTGTCTGCAGAGGCAGCTAGGCTTCAAGGTATTTTGGAGAGTGGCTTTAATTTTTGGAAGAGAGAGATCAGAGACTCCAGTGAGGCTGTCTTTACTCAGATTGGTACCCTGATGTAGTCCATGTCGAGAGCTTTGGAATAATTGGATACCATCAGACTTGTTCTCCTAGTACAGCACATATCTTCTTAGGCTCCAGGATCTTCTTGCCCTTTTGCTCATGTCGGTACTTTTACCCATGGTCGAGGCAGACGTGGTCGAGGATGTGTCCGTGGTTTTGATCTCGAGTCTCCTCATCATATCTCTGACTCTTCTGATTCTGACGTCTCTGGCCATGATATTTATTAGATCTAGCATAGTTAGTCTTTTATGTCTAGGATCTAACTTATGGCCTTTATATTTGTTGGCTGATTGACTCATGGATAGTTGTATTTTTTGTTACCCATGACTTTTGTATGACCTATGTATTTTGACTTGACTCTTATGTATTGTCACATTTATGTATCTGATAACTCTTCAGTCATATTTTAATATATATATATATATATATATTATATATATATATATATATATATATATATTATATATATATATGCTTTTAACTTCTATGAATGTCATTTGGATTGATTTTTATGAATGACATCAATTGAAATGTCTTAATTATGTGATATGAAAAATACCTCATATATGTGCTATAAAATATTATGAATGGCAATATCTTCTATATGAGCAAACTGAAATGTCCTTTATGATTGCTATAGTGAGGATGAGTTCTTTTCATTTTTCTTTAAAAATCTCTTAAGATCTTAATTGATGCTGTCAAAAAAAGAGAGTAAAAAAATAAAATCGGGTAATAAACAAATTTGTCAAAGAAAATAATCTTATAAGTAATTTTGAAACTAATGTTCAAACTACTCATGATGCATTTTATTCAAATAATTGGCTATAATGTTTAAGTGACGCATCTTCATAAATTTAAAATTTTTAATCAATACTTTATATATGTTATATTTTATTTTTGCTCAAGTATTTTATCATCATAAAAAAGGAAGAGATTGTGGCTCCATAAATTGATTTTGATGATTACAAAATATTTGAGAGGGTTACTAATGATTTTGGCTGAAAAAAAGATTTATTGTATTTCAAGAGCAAAATTATAATTTTATCAAGTTCTAATTCAAAAGCTTCAAGAGCAAGAATAGAAGATTTGTGATCTATTGAAGGTAATTTCATATTTTTTGGATTTATATTTTGAGAGAAAATCAAGTTTAAAGAAAAGGGTCGACCCCTAAGTCGACCCCTATTAAAAGGGGCTGAACGGTACGCTATTTTTGGCTGGCACACCCAAAGGGGATGACCCCAGGGTCGACCTCTGTTGTCTATACAAGTCAAAGATACAGAACAGTCACTTTCTGTTCTGCACCACAGAGATCGACCCCTGTGCAGGGGACGACCCCTAGGGTTGATCCCTGTGACAGAAAATCTTCATAACGACTAGTTTTCAATCCATTTTGATCGTATTTAATGCTCATTTAAAGCTCTTCAATGGCTCCAAATCTATCCAGATTTCTCTCCAGTATCTATTGAAGATATAAATGTACTTAAAGGAGGGAAAAATATAAGAGAGTCAAGCATTCATTTCAGTCCTAAGCAAAAAGCCCTCTTCAAGCAAAAGAAGCTTTCATTTCAAGTTCACCAACCCTCAAGAGCTCATTCAAGTCTTCAACAACTTTGAAAAAAATCAGAAAAGCTTCTTCCTTATTGTGTAAATTGTACTTAAAGTTTTATTTGCTTATTAAAGGAGTTAAACTTATATTTCTTTCTAATTAACTCTTATACTCTGTTTCTGTCTTGATCTTTAG
>NC_025996.2:89939544-90011910 GCF_000442705.2 Elaeis guineensis
TCTGTTGGGAATAGTGTCCAAAGCCAATCGTCAGTCTGTTGACGGTTGTGCTCCTTTTGTATTAGTACATGAATTATAAATAAATAAAAATTATTTTGGTATTTTTTCATCACAAATGTTTCATCTTCTAATGAACTCCTGTGTTGTGGTGAAGTCCTTAGGACTATTTAGACTCGACAAAGGAGGATTTGTCGTTTAGTCCTTAACATGTTCGCGACCAAATGATACGTTGTTACCAAGGACGACAATATTTATCGAGCATAGGTCGTTGTGTGCCATATGGGTTGGTTGTCCTCATAACCAAAGAGTGTGGAGACACTGGTATGGCATACAGGTGAGATGTAATGGTACATCTGCACTGAACGTGACCAACTCCGAAGCTATTTCTGCTGTCAAGATTTGCTCCGATGGGATATGGGTATAAATGTCCCTCCGACCTGAGACCGCCACGGTGACTTGCAAGCAACTCACTGCACTTAGGCACTGGACTACCTGAATTTCTAATTCAGTGACGGAAGGTTGCTGGGTGTAGTCAAGTACTTGACTTGTCGGTGCGTGTGTCAAGATGGGATTGACCACTCCAGTTTAGGAGCTGTGTACAGTCGTGTTTCAATTTAGCAAAACCTTGGCCAGGGTAGTTTTAGTGAGGAGTCACAGGACTAATTGAGTTGAGCACGATTCGGATGATATCATCAGGGTTGACAGTTTAACTCTGAGTCATCCTAAACACAGGGGTCAAAAGGGATGAATTATACGGTAACCATATTTACGTAGGTTCTGAATGTTGCGATTGTGATTATTCGACCTATCCGGTCGTCGGGTACCATTGCTAGATGGTCACTTCGATTAGTACAGAAATTGGTTTCTGTGCTACCGGCTTAGGTTCGAACCTGCGGGGTCACACCATTAGAGGTTCCTTTCTGATCTGATGGCTGATTATGAGTCTTATCTATCTGGAACTCTATGATTGAGAATTAGGATTCTCTAATCATGAGTTCCACACATTTTGGGTACCGGGGTCAAAATTTTGAATTTCGAATTTTGAATTTGAAATTTGAACTCTTTGATCAGGGTTTCATATCGATGGTCTCTGATGCCTGATTGCCCATCAGATTTGGACTCAATATTTATGAGAGGTTTAATTAGTGATTTAATCACTAATTAACTCAATTTGATTGAATAATTATTTTTGGATCAAGTCCAATTGAATTAGATTCAGTTTGGATTGACCGATTAGGTTAAATGTTGACCTAATCGCTAAGGTGGTTTAGTCCCTGATTTGATCAGGGGTTAGGTTTAGTTAATTCTTAATTTGATTAGGATTTTATTAAGCCTAATTAAACCTAATTATGTTGGGTTAATTTGGTCTAATTGTGCTCAACCTATTTTAAACTAGGTTGGCTCAATTTGAATCAAACCACTTGTTTTAAATTCCCTGCGTCACCCAACTTCCTTGTACCCATTTGAATTCACGAGAAGAACTTCTCGTGAAATTTTTCTCACGCAAACCCTTCCCCACGTCCTCATTTGTGCACCATATGGATGGATAAAATAATTAGTTAGCCATTCAAATTCAAAGCATGTTTGAATTTGAATGGATAACTTATCACTTGCCCTTTCATCCTTATCCATTTTGTGCGCCACATTACTTACACGAGAAAAGGTTTCTTGTGAAACTTTTTCCACGCACAAAGAGCCACGCCCCTTCTCTTCTCACACCCAAAAGGATAGGGATAAGTTGATTTTCGTTTGAATTCAAATTTGATTTGAATTCAAATGTGTAACCTCTTGTCTTTATCCTCTCATGCGGATAAGACACGTTTGACTTGTTTTAAAAAGAGGAGAAAGGTGGGACGTGCATAGAAAAATTAGGAGAGAAACTTTGGGGCGTGAGGAAGGCTTCTGCGTAAGGTGAAGGTCCAAAACCTTTCGAGAGAAAAAGAAAGAAAAGAGAGAAAATTGGCGCAGGGTTTTTGGTGTGTACCCTAGGGTTTCTACCTAGGGTTCGGGAAGTGAGATTGGTGTGCCACGAGTGTCGTGAGTCCACCAAATTTCAGAGAGAGATCCATCAGCCTCTCAAGTAACTGTGCAAGACGATCTGGAGCATCCAAGAAGTCGGCACACATCGATCGAAGGAGTTCGATCAACATCTGCCATCAAAAGGATGAAATCACGAACTAGCATTCGTGAGGAGCTGATCAGACGGGAGCTTCGTGTGGACGATCCACAGAGGCCAGATAGTTGGGTGGCTACGACGTGACGATCAGAGCCCTCCAACGGTGATCAGATTGTGGTGATCGACTACCCGCAAAAGGTGATGTGTTCTGAACACAGTACTGTAAAACGTTTACTGATTCAAATTTGAATTTCAAATTTAAATGCATGCTGTTGTATCATATTTAGATCTTAGTGTAGGGTTAATTAGTATTAATTAATGAGATTAATTAATAATTTTGCTGTAAAATAGTAATTTTGAAAAAGTTTTAAAATTACCATTTTGCCCCTGCACTAAATTTTCGCTCTAATTGGTATCAGAGCCAGGTTCTAGAATATGATATACATATGCATGCGTAGATTAAGGTGTAATCTATAAGTTTAAATTTGAAATTCAAAATTCAAAATTCAAAATTCAAAAAGATTTGAAATTTGAAATTTGAAATTTGTTAGAAGTTTCAAATTTGAAATTCAAAATTTGAAATTTGAAATTTGGTTGAAATCTCAAATTTGAAATTTGAAATTTGAAATTCGAAATTTAAAATTTGAAATTCAAAATTAAAATTTAAAATTTGAAATTTGGTTGAAATCTCAAATTTAATTTGAAATTTGAAATTTGAAATTTGAAATTTGAAATTTGAAATTCAAAATTTTAAAATTCAAAGATTGAAAATTCGAAATTTGAAATTTGGTTGAAATCTCAAATTTGAAATTTAAATTTAAATTTGAAATTTAAATTTGAAATTCAAAATTTAAATTTTGAAATTTGTATATTTAGATATACATGATCCAAGTAGCAAGTAATCTAATTGGGTTGGTTGCCATGGCCATCCGGTCATAGGAGAAAAGTAGGGTTTAAAGGCCCTCTCTTCCCATTCGATGGGGTCTCCTATGGCGGTAGGGGTGCCGATGCAATTATATCCCATGCCGATGAAGCAGCGAAAGGACTTAATTAAGAAATTTATCATGAATGTATTAGATTAGATCTAAAAGAAAATTTATGATTTATTTTGAGTTATTTTTTGTTATGAAATGAGCAATAGAATTGCTGTTTATGAAATGTGCTGACCCGTTTGTGAAATGAGTTAACACATTTGGTGAACAGAAAATAAAATCTTTCAAATTTGAAAATTATTTTCGAAATGCCAAACCCTGACCCATCAGCCCAAGTACTTAATTAAAAGAATTAAGTGTTGTCTAGTAGGTCTAGAATTGTGAATTAAGACCTAAGACAATTGCATAAACTTTTGGGTCAATGGGTTAGATGAATTAGGTCCATAATTGGGTTAGACCTAAGGTTAGTTTAAAAAATGGACGAATTGGAGTAATTGGTCAAATCTAATCAAAAGTTGAATTAGATTAGGTCAAGGATACTCTAGACTCAACTTCAATAGTTGTAGTTGAATGGGTCCATGTCTTTAACTAGACCAAGATGGACTTAATTCATGGCTACACGGTGGAGCTCTATTTACTAAGTTGATCAAAATTAAAACTAATGAACCGGTTGGTGTCTAAGGTAAGTTCGGCAGTTTTGACCAGTGGTTCTTAAGCGGGAGCTACTCGCATTGATTCGATCATTGACGAGTTAATGGCAAATCCCCACCACTGATCTCACTTACCTGGCCAATCTGGTAAGTTAGATTTTGATTAGATCACTTGGTGATTAGAGCTCACCCATGTCATTAGGTAAATCAGTATGACTGATTTAGGTGCTCCTAATGCCAGCTTTAATTAAATCTTTTTTAATCTGACTTGGTGAAGTCAGTGGGAGGATTGAAATTGGCTGGATGATTTCTTCTCTACTATTCTTTAATAAAATCCTCAAAATTATTAGGTCCCTAAAATGATTAAGTTATAATGATAACTAAGTCATAGCCTCCCATTAAGTGAATGATAATGAGTCCATTAGTTCAATGATCATTGGAGGCCCAAAGGCCTGGTGCTCATTGGCTAATGGAATTATTATTCATAATATGATAATTTGATTGAGTCTTTCTGATGGTGGTTAGGTTGGCCGGCCAAAGTCGGGCCTGATCATTTATTGGTTCGATTCACTAAATTAAGTCATGTTAATGGTTGGACCTAACCAGATCTTTTCAGTGGAGGCCAAAGCCTACTGATTAGGTTCTGGGGCAAAATAAATTACTAGAAGTTGTTTAGAGAAACAACTGGTTAAGAACCTACCCATAGATGCACATGGGTTGACCAACCAAAGTTGGGCTCGTGTGTAGTCTGTGTGGATTCTAGTACCCATTAAGGAATTAAAGTAATTTTTCGAATTGGAGGATGAGGCTACCAGTTCGTAAAAATATTGGGAAAAACTTTAGACTAAAGTCCAAGTCTTTAGTATTAATTTATGTACTAATAGAGGTCTCGTTTTTCTTTAAGCAGCTATGGCCACTACCCTGTCGCTCCGGTCATTATTAGATAATGACAAGCTCATGGGACCCAATTTCGATAGCTGGTATCGAAAATTGAAAATCATCCTTGAGCATGAACGGATCCAGCACCTGAGGAGCCAGCTCCGAACGCTAGTAAGGCGATCCAAGATACTTACTTGAAGTGGCTCAATGACCGCACCACCGTTCGATGTATTATGCTGGCAGCAATGAATGACGAGTTCAGCCGAAGGTTTGAGAACGCCCAGCCACAGGAGATGCTTCAAATGTTGAACGACTCCTTTGGCACGCCTGACGACGTTGAAAGGCACAAAACTAGTTGTGCTATTTTCAATGCTCGGATGAGGGATGGGGCCTCAGTCACTGATCATGTACTGTATATGATCGAGATGATTGAGCGCCTAAGCAAATTGGGCTTTCCTCTGCACGAGCAACTCGGTAAAGATGCGATCCTTAATTCCTTGCCCAAGTCCTTCCTCCCATTCCTTACTCATTTTCGAATGACAAAGCCTGCAGTAAACTACCACGGATTGTTGGGGTTGCTGCAGAACTTTGAGAAGGATCACCAATTCCATAAGGAGTCGGTGAATGTAGTGGGAGGGTCTTCTTCTCATCGTCAACCCTTTGGGAAGGGGAAGAAGAACAAGAAGAAGAAAAATAAGAAGGTGCAATCTCATGCTGGGACAGTAGCACGGGGTCAGACCAAGAAGCGCAAGCATGAACAGAGCCAGGCGGAGTGCTTCTTTTGCAAGAAGCACGGGCATTGGAAGAGGAACTGTCCTCAATACATTGCCTCCCTGGACCCGAACAGGCCAAAAAAGAAGCAAGATAATTATATGATAACTCCTTGCAACTTTTCGATTTGTGATACTACTGCCTGGGTATTGGATACCGGAAGCCCTTATCATATTTGTAATTCGATGCAGGGTCTGCAGGTCAGTAGGAGATTTGATGAAGACGAGAGGTTCCTGAATGTTGGAGATGGAAGCAAAGTTTCAGTTCTAGCTTTAGGAATCATGAGTCTTGTAATCAATTCTCGTAATGTAATTCTGAGTGAATGTCACTATTGTCCAAGTTTTTTATTAAATATTATTTCTGTAGGCCTTTTGGCCATGTACGGTTATGATTTTTTAATAAAAGGAAATATTTGCAATATCATTTTGAATGGTGTTACAATATTTGTTGGACAATTAAATAATGGAATTTACTTACTATCACAGCCTGTTAATGTGGTTCAAAAATTCGGTAAACGCTCTAGAATAGATAATGTGTCAGAAGTCTACCTTTGGCACTGTAGGCTAGGTCATATCAATAAGAACAGGATAAACAGGTTGGCTCAAGAAGGAATTCTTGAAGTTAGTGATTGTGAATCACTTCCAACCTGTGAGTCCTGTCTTCTTGGAAAGATGACCAAGTCACCTTTCACTGGAAAAGGTGAGCGAGCCAGTGAACTCTTAGGTCTGGTACATTCTGATGTATGTGGACCCATGAGCTCAAGTGCAAGAGGTGGATTTTTCTACTTCATAACCTTCACAGACGACCTATCTAGGTATGGGTATGTCTATTTAATGAAGCATAAGTCAGAATCATTTGAAATGTTCAAACTATTCCGAAATGAGGTAGAAAAACAAACTGGGAAGTGTATTAAAACTCTTCGATCTGATCGAGGAGGTGAATACCTTTCCAATGAGTTTCTGACGTATCTAGGGGAGAATGGGATTCTCTCTCAGTGGACTCCTCCTGGAACACCACAGCATAATGGTGTGTCTGAAAGGAGGAATCGGACCCTGTTAGACATGGTTCGATCCATGATGGGGTTTGCTGGTCTGTCGATCTCCCTCTGGAGATATGCGCTCGAATCGGCTTGTTACCTTCTAAATAGAGTTCCGAGTAAGTCTGTAGCCAAAACGCCGTATGAGATATGGATAGGACGTAAGCCAGTACTCTCGCACCTTAGGGTTTGGGGGTGTCCGGCTTATGTTAAACGTTTAATTACAGACAAGCTTGGACCTAGGTCTGACAAGTGTAATTTTATAGGGTACCCAAAAGAGACCAAAGGGTATTATTTCTACCTTGCTGATGAGCAAAAGGTGTTTGTCAGTCTTAAGGCAATCTTTTTAGAAAAGGAGTTCCTTAATGAAGGAACTGTTGCCTCTAAAGTCGAACTTGACGAAGTTCGACAGGTGGAAAAATCGACACATGTTACTGAACCTGAACCGGATTTGATTAGATCAGATCCGGAGCCCATTGATTATGCACCCTTAAGGCGGTCTGGTAGAGTACCACATCAATCGGACAGATATTATGGTTTCTTGGTCCGGGATGGTGATCCTATCGAACTTGATGAAAACGATGAGGATCCGATCACCTACAAGGATGCAATGCAGAGATCTGACTCTGAGAAATGGCTAGAGACCATGAAATCCGAAATGGAGTCTATGAATGTCAACGATGTGTGGACATTGGTTGACCCACCCGAAGGAGTAAAACCCATAGGGTGTAAGTGGGTCTTCAAAAGGAAGAGGGGCGCAGACGGAAAGGTGGAGACCTATAAAGCCCGTCTGGTTGTCAAGAGATATCGTCAACGTTATGGTATAGACTATGACGAGACGTTTTCTCCTGTGGCAATGCTCAAATCCATTCGGATTATGCTTGCGATAGCTGTCCATCTGGACTATGAAATCTGGCAGATGGATGTGAAGACAGCTTTCCTAAACGGAGAGCTGGACGAAGAGGTGTATATGATACAACCTGAAGGGTTCACATCCACAGATGAGTCTAAGGTGTGCAAGCTACAGAGGTCCATTTATGGACTTAAGCAGGCATCTCGGAGTTGGAACATACGTTTTGATAGGACGATCAAAACGTATGGCTTCGTTAAGAACGGAGAAGAACCCTGCATTTATAAGTGGGCTAATGGTCCAGCAGTAGTATTTCTTGTATTGTATGTGGATGACATTCTCTTAATCGGGAATGATGTCCCTGCATTACAGGGAATAAAGATTTGGCTATCGTCACACTTCTCCATGAAGGATTTGGGAGAAGCTTCTTACATCCTAGGGATGAGGATCTATAGGGATAGATCCAAAAAGTTGCTTGGCTTATCCCAGTCCACGTACATTGATACTATGCTGAAAAGGTTCAGCATGGAAAATTCCAAGAAAGGCTATCTACCGATAGGCCATGAAATTTCTCTCTCGAAGAGGGATTGTCCGACAACACCTCAAGAGAGAGAGCGTATGGGTAGGATTCCATATGCTTCGGTAGTGGGATCTATCATGTACGCCATGACATGTACACGACCAGATGTGGCATACTCACTAGGGGTAGTGAGTAGATACCAATCTGATCCAGGAGAGAATCACTGGAAGGTTGTTAAAACCATCCTGAAGTATTTGAGAAATACTAAGGACCAGTGGCTTATATATGATGAATCGGACTTGAGACTTATAGGGTTTACAGACTCTAGTTTCCAGTCTGATCGAGATGATAGCAAGAGTGTGTCAGGATTTATTTTTACCCTTAATGGTGGGGCTGTCTGCTGGAAGAGTTCCAAGCAGCACACTGTGGCTGATTCAGTATGCGAGGCGGAGTATATTGCTGCATCAGATGCTGCCAAAGAAACGGTGTGGCTGAGAAAATTCATCACCGAGCTCGGAGTAGCACCCTCCCTTGTTGGTCCAGTTCTGCTCTACTGCGACAGCTCTGGAGCCATTGCTCAGGCGAAGGAACCAAAGGCACACCAGCGGACGAAGCATATTCTGCGCCGCTACCATCTCATCCGGGAGATCGTGGATCGAGGTGACGTCGACCTTCAGAAGATCGACGGGAAGGAGAACCTGGCCGACCCATTCACTAAAGCCATTGCGGTGAAGGAGTTCAACGACTACAAGTCGAAGATGGGTATTAGATACTGCACCGATAGGCTTTAGGCCAAGTGGGAGATTATTGGGAATAGTGTCCCAAACCCAATCGTCAGTCTGTTGACGGTTGTGCTCCTTTTGTATTAGTACATGAATTATAAATAAATAAAAGTTATTTTGGTATTTTTTCATCACAAATGTTTCATCTTCTAATGAACTCCTGTGTTGTGGTGAAGTCCTTAGGACTATTTAGACTCGACAAAGGAGGATTTGTCGTTTAGTCCTTAAACATGTTCGCGACCAAATGATACGTTGTTACCAAGGACGACAATATTTATCGAGCATAGGTCGTTGTGTGCCATATGGGTTGGTTGTCCTCATAACCAAAGAGTGTGGAGACACTGGTATGGCATACAGGTGAGATGTAATGGTACATCTGCACTGAACGTGACCAACTCCGGAGCTATTTCTGCTGTCAAGATTTGCTCCGATGGGATATGGGTATAAATGTCCCTCCGACCTGAGACCACCACGGTGACTTGCAAGCAACTCACTGCACTTAGGCACTGGACTACCTGAATTTCTAATTCAGTGACGGAAGGTTGCTGGGTGTAGTCAAGTACTTGACTTGTCGGTGCGTGTGTCAAGATGGGATTGACCACTCCAGTTTAGGAGCTGTGTACAGTCGTGTTTCAATTTAGCAAAATCTTGGCCAGGGTAGTTCTAGTGAGGAGTCACAGGACTAATTGAGTTGAGCACGATTCGGATGATATCATCAGGGTTGACAGTTTAACTCTGAGTCATCCTAAACACAGGGGTCAAAAGGGATGAATTATACGGTAACCATATTCACGTAGGTTCTGAATGTTGCGATTGCGATTATTCGACCTATCCGGTCGTCGGGTATCATTGCTAGATGGTCACTTCGATTAGTACAGAAATTGGTTCCTGTGCTACCGGCTTAGGTTCGAACCTGCGGGGTCACACACATTAGAGGTTCCTTTCTGATCTGATGGCTGATTATGAGTCTTATCTATCTGGAACTCTATGATTGAGAATTAGGATTCTCTAATCATGAGTTCCACACATTTTGGGTACCGGGGTCAAAATTTTGAATTTCGAATTTTGAATTTGAAATTTGAACTCTTTGATCAGGGTTTCATATCGATGGTCTCTGATGCCTGATTGCCCATCGGATTTGGACTCAATATTTATGAGAGGTTTAATTAGTGATTTAATCACTAATTAACTCAATTTGATTGAGTAATTATTTTTGGATCAAGTCCAATTGAATTGGATTCAGTTTGGATTGACCCGATTAGGTTAAATGTTGACCTAATCGCTAAGGTGGTTTAGTCCCTGATTTGATCAGGAGTTAGGTTTAGTTAATTCCTGATTTGATTAGGATTTTATTAAGCCTAATTAAACCTAATTATGTTGGGTTTAATTTGGTCTAATTGTGCTCAACCTATTTTAAACTAGGTTGGCTCAATTTGAATCAAACCACCTTGTTTTAAATTCCCTGCGTCACCCAACTTCCTTGTACCCATTTGAATTCACGAGAAGAAACTTCTCATGAAATTTTTCTCACGCAAAACCCTTCCCCACGTCCTCATTTGTGCACCATATGGATGGATAAAATAATTAGTTAGCCATTCAAATTCAAAGCATGTTTGAATTTGAATGGATAACTTATCACTTGCCCTTTCATCCTTATCCATTTTGTGCGCCACATTACTTACACGAGAAAAGGTTTCTCGTGAAACTTTTTCCACACACAAAGAGCCACGCCCCTTCTCTTCTCACACCCAAAAGGATAGGGATAAGTTGGTTTTCGTTTGAATTCAAATTTGATTTGAATTCAAATGTGTAACCTCTTGTCTTTATCCTCTCACGCGGATAAGACACGTTTGACGTTGTTTTAAAAAGAGGAGAAAGGTGGGACGTGCATAGAAAAATTAGGAGAGAAACTTTGGGGCGTGAGGAAGGCTTTTGTGCAAGGTGAAGGTCCAAAACCTTTCGAGAGAAAAAGAAAGAAAAGAGAGAAAATTGGGCGCAGGGTTTTTGGTGTGTACCCTAGGGTTTCTACCTAGAGTTCGGGAAGTGAGATTGGTGTGCCACGAGTGTCGTGAGTCCACCAAATTTTAGAGAGAGATCCATCAGCCTCTCAAGTAACTGTGCAGATGATCTGGAGCATCCAAGAAGTCGGCACACATCGATCGAAGGAGTTCGATCAACATCTGCCATCAAAAGGATGAAATCACGAACTAGCATTCGTGAGGAGCTGATCAGACGGGAGCTTCGTGTGGACGATCCACAGAGGCCAGACAGTTGGGTGGCTATGACGTGATGATCAGAGCCCTCCGACGGTGATCAGATTACGGTGATCGACTACCCGCAAAAGGGATGTGTTCTGAACACAGTACTGTAAAACGTTTACTGATTCAAATTTGAATTTCAAATTTAAATGCATGCTGTTGTATCATATTTAGATCTTAGTGTAGGGTTAATTAGTATTAATTAATGAGATTAATTAATAATTTCGCTGTAAAATAGTAATTTTGAAAAAGTTTTAAAATTATCATTTTGCCCCTGCACTAAATTTTCGCTTCACCTCCTCTATGTACATCTTCTATGAGAGCCCTATCATTCTCTTAGATCTATCTTAATAGACCTTTATACCAAGAATGTAGGAAGCTTCTCCTGAATCTTTTATGAAAATTTTTTTTGACAACCATACTTTGACCGATGTCAACATGAGAATATCATTTTCAATTAGGAAGATATCATTCATGTACAATACGAAGAATGTGGCAGTACTTTCACTGATCTTTTTGTACACACACGGCTCTTTCTCATTTTTGATGAAATCAAATATTTTAATCGCATCATTAAAATGAGTGTTCCAACTCTAAGATGCTTGCTTAAGTCTATATATGGACCTTTGCAACTTAAAGACCTTGTGATCACTATCACTGGATGTGAAATTCTTAGGCTGCTCCATATAGATATCTTTCTCAAGATATCCATTTAGGAAGACAGTTTTTATATCCATCTACCATATTTCATTATCATGATATGCCACAACGGCAAATAGAGTTCGAATGGATTTCAGTATGGCCACGGATGAAAAGGTTTCTTGATAGTTAATATCTTTGTGTTGACTATAACCTTTCGCAACCAGCTTTGTCTTATAGGTCTCTATCTTACCATCCAAACCGATATTTTTTTTATAGATCCATTTACACCCAATAGATACAATACTTTCAGGTAGATCTACTAAGGTCCAAATCTAGTTGGAATGCATAGAGTCAATTTTTGACTTCATTATTTCTTTCTATTTCTCAGAGTTTACATCTAACATCGTCTCATCATAGATTTTGGGATCATTCCTAATGTCTCTATCTCCCATAAAGAATACTTCCTCTAGATTCTCTGTAAGAATATCTAAGTACCTTTTAGGAGGATGGGAGACTCTACTTAATCTACGAGATGGAGGTACCACATCTACTAGCTCACTACTGGGTTCAGGTTCTTAGACTCGATGCTTTTAGAGACTTTCTCTTCGAGCTTAATCTTTCACCCACTGCCTCCATCTTGGATACTCTTTTTTCAAAAAGATAGTATGATGACTCACAATCATATTGTGATCCTCTGAAAGATAAAAATAGTATCTCATGAATTTCTTAAGATACCCTATAAAATGAGTCCTAAATGATCTAGCCTCTAACTTATCCGCCTGCTATCACTTGAAATGGATCGGACATCCCCAAATCTTGAGGTAATCAAGAGTTGGCTTCTTACCATGCCGTAACTCATATGGTATGGTAGAAATGTATTTAGAGAGAATCTTATTCACAAGATGAATAATAAAAGTAACACATGTCTCCAAAGAAAAATAAAAAGATTCGTGAAGCTCATCATGGACTGAACCATATCCAATAGGGTTTGATTCCTCCTTTCGGATACTCCGTTAAGCTGAGTCATCTTTGAAGGAGTTCACTATGAGATTATACTATTATCTTTGAGATAGGCTCGAAATTCTCCACTAAGGTATTTTTCTCTCCGATCTAATCAAAGAACCTTTATTGGTTTTTTGATTTGCTTCTCTACTTCACATCTAAACTCTTTAAACTTTTCAAAATTCTCAAATTTATGTCGCATTAAGTATACAAAATCATACTGAGAGAAATCATCGATAAAAGTTATGAAGAAGAAGTAACCACCCATAACTTGTACATCGAATGGACCACACACATCAGTATGCACCAAGGCTAATATCTCAATGATCCTTTCTTTGTATCTCATAAAGGATAGCTTAGCCATCTTTTCTTAAAGATAGGACTCATAAACTAGATAAGACTCGAAAGTCAATGACCCGAGAAGGCCATCTTTCTCTAGCTTGTTAAGTTGTCATCTCCTATATGGTCTAGCCTAAGGTGTCATAGATATTTTTGACTAATCCTATCTCTAGATCTCTTAGACCCTACAGTATTCACTATTTACTCATTAATATTAACACTCGCATCCACATGCAAGTGATAAGGATCGTCAATCAAAAAGGCATGTACAACAACTTTATTTTTAAAATAAATTATATACAAATTTTTATTGAAATAAAAATTATAATTATCATGTGCCAGTATAGATATAAAAATCAAATTTCTACTGACTACAGATACAAAATAACAGTCTTTCAAAATTAAACGAAGTCCTAATGATAGTTGCAGAGAGTAAGTTCCGACTGCCACAGCACCAACTCTTGCCCCATTGGCAACATGGAGAGTGATTTCACCTTTTCTTAGCCCTCTAACTTCCTCTAGATCCTACATAGAAGTGCACAAGTGAGTACTAAAACTAGAATCTAAAATCCAACTAAAAGAAGAGAAAATCATTAGATTAGTTTTAATTATAAACAAATCAGATGTACCTTCAAAAGGCGCATCTTTCTTCCTGTTCTTCACACTTATTAGGTACGCAGGATAGTTTCTTCTCCAATGACCTTCGACATTACAGCAAAAATATTTTTTCTTATCACTGGCCTTCTTTGGAACCTTCTTCTTCGGCCTACTATCAGTCTTCTGCTTCTTCACAAGCTTTTTCTTCTTTTTTCAAGAAGATTTTCTCTTGAAGGAAGCCCACTCCACAGTAAGAACCGTGCCCCTTAAACTTTTTAAGGTACTCTCAACTGTCACCAATATATTCAACAACTCGAACAAGGTGCTATCAATCTTATTCATATGGTAGTTTATGATAAACTATCCATATGAATCAGGTAGGGATTGCAGGATCAAATCTACTTGCAATTCTTTATCCATTGTCATCCCAAGCTTCTGAAGCTCTTCGATGTCCTTGATCATTGGCAAACAATGATCATTGACAGACTGTCCATCATGCATCTTCACTTTGAAAAGTCTATTGGAGACTTTATAGCAAGCCGTGCGGCTCTGCTCATCATACAACTCTTGTAGGTGAGTCAGCATATCCCTGGTAGTCCTTATATCTTCATACTAGCACTGAAAATCATTGGACATGGATGCAAGAATATAGCACCTAGCCCTATTATCTTCGTCCATCCACTTTTCAAATACAGCTCGTTGATCAGGGGATGGACGAGCTGGTAACACAGGCATATCCTAATCGAGGACATGGGTTAACTTTTCGAAACTGAGAATGATTCTCAAATTTCTGAGTAAGTCTTTGTAATTTATCCCGATCAACATATTGGAGTCAAGGATACGAGCTAGAGGGTTGGAACTCGATATGGTTATCTATAGATAGAACAGTTTCTAATTAGATGTTTGTATTTAGTTAATGTTTATTCTAAAAACTTTAAAAATAAACAAGATTCTCACTATTTTCTGAAATCTTCCATACTTCTTGGGTGAAGAAATGAAAATCTAGATATGATCGATTTCAAGTGGATACTGTGGTCCTACTGATCTATACACACCTCATCTAATAGTTATTGATAAGTACAGATTAATGAGTGGACAATATCTTATCCATTGCTTCACTAAGCAAGATGCAGTAGGTTCAGTCTCTAAGTCTTGTGGCCTCACTTAACAATTATTGACATATTTCTTAGTTAAATCAGACCCACCATTCACCAACAGATGTAAAGCCATCATTGGATCCCTCACCTAACAGTTATTGAGCCCAATCCCATCTTTACTCCGAGGAATCTAATATCAATAGAGTGGTTGTACCTTTTTAATACAATCGAACCACTATAACCAGTCAAAAATAATCTACATAAGGAAAGTACCTGCATCTCTATAATGATGGAAGACCATTAGACTTAATATTTAGTGAGAAGATTTAGGTTTAGGTCTTATCTAAGTCAGTACATCTAATGTCTGACTGATTAGATTTAGATCAGCACAAGCTCATGTCTGACTAATCTAGTCGATATGGATGAATACAAATAACCAAGCAATCTTATTTAATCCTTAATCGATCAAATTGATTAGGTAAGTGAGATCGGTGGAAGATATGCTGATGCTTGTCTTAGACACCATCGAAATGATCAGATAAGCATGCTCTTAATTAAAAATCATCGATCGAACTACCAACTTATCTTAGATACCAATTGATCAATTAGAATCGAACATGTTAGCCTAGTAACTCGAGCTCGGATCATTGAGCCAAATTCAGTCTGAGTCAATCAATTTACATCAAAATATGAATTGATGCGATCAATTACAACTAAACTCAACTTTGAGGCCCTTTGACCTAATCCTAACCAACCATTGATTAGGTTTGATCAATTGTTTAAAATCAAAAAAGGGTTCTAACATGATCTAATCAATTGACCTTAATTGTAGTCTAATGATATGACCTAATTTGTTCAATCCATATTTATATGTAATAACATAAAATTTAGATTCTAAAAATATTTTTTAGATTATATTTTATTGCATGCATTAATGGCTTATGATCTTGAAATATTTTCAGATCTAAACCTAAAGTTATATATCACATATATGAAGTTTTAGATCTAAAATCTACAAATATATATCTCATATATATTAATTTTCAGATCTAAAATTAAAATTATACACATCTGATACATGTATTATCAGATCTAAAATAATAATTAAAATATTTTAAAAATATTTTTTAAAAATTAATTTGTATCAAGCTAGGATAACCTTTTCAATATAGGAGGTAAACCCTATATCAGGACAACCTTATATCAATCTGATGCGAACTTCAATCATTCTAATTTTAGATCTAACATGAATAAAGACATATCATATATATCTATTTTTAAATCTAAAAAATTGATTTAAATATTTTAAAAATAATTTTTAAAATTAATTAATCTTGTGCTAGGATAATCTTTACAATATAGGGAGTTAACCCTATATCAGGACAACCTTATTTCAGCACAGGATTAATTTTAATCAACTCAAACTTTTAGATTTAAATTAAAAATCAGATTATACATGTCAAAAAAAAAATCATGGCTTTGATACGAAATGGGTACGTTGCATGCATATATTTCAAAATAATTTTGAACACAACAGAAATGATCTAGGTTAAACCCTTTTAACCCCTCATGCAATAGATCAGATCTATAATCTATCCATGCCCAGATCTATGACATGCGTGATCTAAAAATAAAATACAGATACTTGAGATTATATCTCAATACCTTGTGTGGGTCAAAATACACCACAGCTGATGATCTGTGGATTTGAAAAGTTTGTTTAGCCACATACGTGCCCGCCTTCCACAGGTACCTACACAAGGACTCGTTCGGATCAGAGGTAAGCGATCTCCTCAAAATGCTAGTTCTCTTACAGAAATCTCCTCTTTGATGGCTGATGTAGCTTCTTCTCTGGATCTCACAGACATTCTATGAAATGAAGAAGAATAGGAGGAGAAAGAGAAGAAAGGAGGCTCGGCTTATGAACAAAATTTTTCTTCTTTTCTCTCTTTTTTTCTTGGCATCCAACTTTGGGACCCTTTTTATAGAGGTGTGGAGGCTAGGGTTTTTGAGAGGCCCCACAACCTTTTGTACGCCAAAATGTGGGACATCCAAATAATTATCACCAAAAAAATAGGAGTGGCATGAGAAAAAAATTAGATCTGATTTCTTCTCACACCAACCTCTTTTCTCAATGCACTAAGAAAATTAGGCACCACCTTTCTTTCCTATAATGCCTTGGTTTGTTTCCTTTTTATCCATATCAAGATTTGAATCAAATTCAAATTAGTTAAGGGATAAAATGATGAGTCATCAAGAGATGCCGCCCACCCTCTCTGTGCCCCTTTTTTTCATGCAAAAAATATTTCACGCCAAACTCCTTTAGCGTGTAATATTTGGCATGGATTCTAGGGCATGCACAAGGAAGAGAATCCCAATGAGTTAGGACTCTAGGTATTTCTATTTTGGTCTCAATACAAATCTGATTTGGTTGGACCCAAGGAGAGGAGAGAACCTAATCCAATTAGGAACCCAATCTTCTTAATGAATTTCTAATCTAATTAGGAATTAACTAAACCCAAGTCCTGATAAAATCAAGAATTAGTCTCCCTTGCATTTAGACTGGATCCAATCAAATTCAATCCAAGTCAAACTAAATCTAATTCAATTAGACTTGATCCAAACCTCATTACTCAATCAAATTAAGTCAATTAGCAATCTAATTGCTAATTGATCCTCTTATAATTTACTAACACTTAGTGAATTACTTAATTTTAACTTTTGTATAGGATTAATCATTAATCATATTGATGATTATATCCTTCAACGATTCATAATCGTTGATTAACCATCTGATCAGACAAGAATGTCTTTTATGTGTGATCCCATCAATTTCACTCTGTCTATAATGAGATATATTATGATCCCCATCACAATATCATCAAAACTTCTTTCGATGGATTGGAACAATTCTAACTCTATCCTTCGAGAATCATCGATCATCAACATGATACTCGATGAGTTTCACAATCCACCAGTGACACCTAGCAGTATGTATTGGCAACCTAATAGAATGAAAGTATTGAACCCTTAGGTGCAGTTATCGTATGATTCAGTCTTTTTATTGTGAGTTCCAACTTGACAGAGATCATGGAGAACTTATTAAACCCCAACATCAGTCATATTCTAGATTGGCTTGACTCAATTTTACTTATGAATCTCATGAAAACTCTTTTCCAAGTATTCACACTTGCTTTGGTCAAAGACTTTCTGAACTTAATCTCATAAATTACATAGAACTTCTCTTTTTCTATCAAGATCGATAGATTTCATCTAAGTGCATCCTACTCCTAACAGCAAATCTAAACCCACTGAAGCCAACATACACCATAAGAACTCAAATAGCTAAAAGTCCAAGTTTAGGTGTAATCAAACTCAGTAGCCTCACTGCAAATAGCCAATACACTACAAGTCAAAAGATCACTCACACTACTGCAGCATCGAGAAAATCACTGATGAGTGAATAAATATCCAAGTGGTTTCTCGTATTGGTCATGCTCAGTATAAGTTATTCTTTAACAACCACTTGCACTCTCACCCCAGTGTCTCCATACTACAAACTTGAGACTCATCTGTCTGGAAGGAAGATGATCCATGCACCAATCTAGTTGGATCAATCATTATCCTCCATGATGATCCTCCGATCGAAACCATTAAGAAATCAATCACTAATAATGTATGTCTCAAATTCTCAATGCCTTGAGAATATACAAAATCATCTATTAATTTCTAAGATAAATCATAGATACATAAAATATGATTAGAAATAAAAATTATCTTTTATTAATAATAAATATTTTATAAATATAAATTTATATCCTGAAAATACATAATGCATCTGCTAATAATTGATTTTTAGGACACACATCTAACACTAAGAACGTATCGTGTCGTATCCATGTCAACAGATCGTGTCGAAAATTGCTAGCACTAATGCATGGTCATCTCCATTATTGTATATAGCATCTGATGATTGAACAATCAAGATTACTGCACCGCATTTTCTTAAAGTTTTATGCCATAGTTATTTGCAAGAAGGGATCTTATTGGTCATTAACATATATATCAACAATCAAGTAATATAACCATCCAACATGCAGCTAATGTAACATACAAGCATTTTGGCCTATAAAAGAACCAGGTTTGGTCCATTTGACCCACCTAAAGTTTATTTTTGGGATGGCCCGACCTCTATGGCCTAGCCTGGTGTCTAAATTAGGGCTCAAAAGTTCTATCGCCACAAAGAAAAAAAAATCTTAAACTTAGCACATGCTTTACACATACTAGGGAGGAGACTAACTCCCCATAGGAAATTACCAGTGTCCTCCCTCTTCTTCATCTCAATTGCAATGCTCCACCACCAGATGCCATAGCCAAACACTACTGAGAGCCCAAAGATCTCTTAACTAATCTTCCTCCACCTTATCTTCCTTGTTTTTTAAGATCTGACCCTATCTCTTCTTTTCTGATCATTTTCACTAGCAGTGCCGATCACCAGAGCCCTTGATAGATATTCCATACTAGTTGAAGGCCATGACTAAAGTCTCATCCAGTGGAAACAGTTTCAAATCGAAACACTTATTTGAATGGATCCTTTTTTGATTGATTTTCTCATCACCAACCATCTACTATCTCTATCGCCACTCATGGTGACCGACAACTAGTCCTTCGGCCAGCAATTACCACCCATAAGCTTTCCATTCCTCTGAAGGAGAGAGAGAGAGGCTTTATCCTCTCTCTTTTCCACTTTCTCTCTTATTTTTCTCTCTACATGGTTTCTCTATCTTTTGTCTCTCTAGGATTGTTAGCTTGGAGAAGGGCCTCTTCTTGATGACTTTGACTAGCCTTAGTGAAGGGGATCATGACCCATGACCATCGAATAGCATGCCTGTTGGGAATAGTATCCCAAAGTCAATCGTCAGCCTGTTAACGGTTATGCTCATTTTTATATACGTACATGAATTATGAATTAATAAAAATTATTTTGATATTTTTCATCACAAAATATTTCATCTTCTAATGAACTACTATGTTGTGGTGAAGTCCTTAGGACTATTTAGACTCGACAAAGGAGGATTTGTCGTTTAGTCCTTAAATCTGTTCACGACCAAATGATACGTTGTTACCAAGGACGACAATGTTTATCAAGCATAGGTCGTTGTGTGCCAAATAGGTTGGTTGTCCTCTTAACCAATGAGTGTAGAAACACTGGTATGGCATACAGGTGAGATGTAAGGATACATCTGCACTAAACATGACCGACTCTGGAGCTATTTCTGCTGTCAAGATTTGCTCCGATAAAATATAGGTATAAATGTCCTTCCGACCTGAGACCGCCATGATGACTTGCAAGCAACTCACTGCACTTAGGCACTGGACTACCTGAATTTTTAATTCAGTGACGGAAGGTTGCTGGGTGTAGTCAACTACTTGACTTGTCAGTGCGTGTGTCAAGATGAGATTGACCACTCCAGTTTAGGAGCTATGTACAGTCATATTTTAATTTAGCAAAACCTTGGCCAGAATAGTCTTTGTGAGGAGTCACAGGACTGTTTGAGTTGAGCACGATTCGGATGATCTAATCAGGGTTGACAGTTTAATCCTGAGTCGTCCTAAACATAGAGGTCAAAAGGATGAATTATACAGTAACCATATTCACGTAGGTTCTGAGTGTTGCGATTGTGACTATTCGACCTATTCGATTATCAGGTACCATTGCTAGATGGTCACTTCGATTAGTACAGAAATTGGTTCCTATGCTACCAGCTTAGGTTCGAACCTGCGAGGTCACACACATTAGAGGTTCCTATCTGATCTGATGGTTGATGAAGAGTCCTAATGCTCATGGATTATGAGTCCTATATTTCTGAGACTCTGTGATCGAGAATCAGGATTCTCTGATCATGAGTTCCACACATTTTGGGTACCGGGGTCAAGAGTCCCACTGGTTTGGGACTCTTCGATCAGGGTTACATATCGATGAATTCTGATGCCCGATTATCCATCAGATTTGGACTCAATATTTATGAGAGATTTAATTAGTGATTTGATCATTAATTAACTCAATTTTATTGAGTAATTATTTTTGGATCAAGTCCAATTGAATTGGATTCAGTTGGGTTTGACCCGATTAGGTTAAGAGTTGACCTAATCGTTGAGATGGTTTGGTCTCTGATTTGATCAGGGGTTGGGCTTAATCAATTTCTGATTTGATTAAGATTTTATTGAGCCTAATTAAGTCTAATTAAGTTGGGTTTAAATTAGTCTAATTGAGCCTAACTTAGTTGGTTCAATTAGGTTGGTTTAAATAATGAAACCACCTTGACCCATTCTCCCTGCGCCACCTCACTTCCACTGCGCCCATTTGAATTCATGAGAAGGAAGTTCTCATAAATTTTTCCTCACACAAAGGCCTTCTCACACCCTACTTTAATGTGCCAAATGAGTGGATAAGGATGATTGGTTGGCCATTCAAATTTGAAACAAAGTTTGAATTTGAATGAGCAACCAATCTTAGTGCCTTGACCTTATCCTCTTTTAGCACCCCATTTATTACACGAAAAAATATTTCTCATGAAATGACTCACGCACAAATTAAGCCATGCCCTCCTCTTCTCATGCCCTTAGTGGATAGGGATAAATTGGTTTCCATTTGAATTCAAAATTTGATTTGAATTCAAATGTGCAATTACTCATCTTTATCCTCTCACGTGGATAAGACGTTTGACATTGTTGTAAAAGGAGGAGAAGAGTGGGGTGTGTGCAAGAAATATTTTGAAGAGAAAATCTAGATGTGAAAAATCTTTGTGTGCAAGGTGAAGGTCTATATCCTTCCGAGAGAAAAAGAAAGAAAAGAAAGAAAAAGTGTGCGCAGGGTTTCAGCCTGGAGTTCGAGAAGTGAGAAGGTGAGCTACGAGTGTCGTGAGCCCACCAAATTTTAGAGAGATCTTCAACATCCTCTCAAGCATGTCTGCTGATGATCCAAAGCATCCAAAAAATCAACAGACATCGATCAAAGAAGTTCGATCAGAATCGACCGTCGAAAGGGCTCTACAACGAGCTAGCACTCGTGAGGAGTCGATCAGACCGAGAGCTTCGTGTGGATGATCCATAGAGGCCAGATATGCTGTGTGGCTATATCGTGATGATCAGACTCTCCCGACGGTGATCAGATTGTGGTGATCTACTACCCGCACAAAGGTATTGTGTTCTGAACACATTACAGTAAAGTGTTTACTGTTCAAATTCGAATTTCAAATTTAAATGCATGCATGCTATATATCATATTTAGATCCTAGTGTAGGATAAATTTTTATTAATTAATTAGATTAATTAATAATTTTTACTGTAAAATAATGATTTTGAAAAAGTTTTAAAATTATCATTTTACCCCTGCACTGAATTTTTCCACAAATGGTATCAGAGCGGGTTCTTAGATATGATATATATATTTGTATGTGTAGATTAAGTTATAATCTAAAAGTTTAAATTTGAAATTTAAAATTTAAATTTAAATTTTGAAAGTTGTTCGAAATTCAAAATTCAAAAATTTGAAATTCAAAATTTAAAATTTGAATTTTGAAATTTGAAATTCAAAATTCAAAATTCAAAAATTTAAAATTCAAAATTTGAAATTTTAAATTTGAAATTTGGTTGAAATTTCAAATTTAAAATTCAAAATTTAAAATTTAAAATTTAAAATTTAAAATTTAAATTTTGAAATTGATATATTTAGATATACTTGATCCAAGTAGCAAGTAATCAAATTGGGTTGGTTGCCATGGCCGTCTGATCATAAGAGAAAAGTAGGGTTTAAAAGTCCTCTCTTCCCATTCGATGGGGTCTCCATGGCGGTAGGGGTGCCGATGTGATTATATCCCATGCAGATGAAGCAGCGAAAAGAATATTCATGATTTATTTTGATTGAGTTATTTTTTATTATGTAATTAGCAATAGGATTACTATTTATGAAATGTGCTGATATATTTGTATAATAAGTCAACATATTTGGTGAACAGAAAATAAAACCTTTCAAATTTGAAAATTATTTTTGAAATACCAAACCCTAATCCATCAGCCCAAATACTTAATTAAAAGAATTAAGTGTTGTCTAGTAGGTCTAAAATTATGAATTAAGACCTAAGATAATTGCATAAACTTGTGGGTCAATGGGTTAGATGGATTAGGTCCATAATTGGGTTAGACCTAAGGTTAGCTTAAAGAAATGGACTAAATTAGAGTAATTGGTCAAATCTAATCAAAAGTTGAATTAGATTAGGTCAAGGATACTCTAGACTCAACTCCAATAGTTGTAGTTGAATGGGTCCATATCTTTAACTAGATCAAGATGGACTTAATTCATGGCTACGCAGTGGAATCCTATTTACTAAGTTGATCAAATTAAAACTAATGAACCGGTTGGTGTCTAAGGTAAGTTTGGCAGTTTGACCAGTGGTTTTTAAGCGGAAGCTACTCGTAGTGATTCGATCTCTGACGAGTTAATGGCTTATCCCCACCACTGATCTCACTTACCTGGCCAACCTGGTGAATTAAGTTTTGATTAGATCACTTGGTGATTAGGGCTCACCCATGTCATTAGGTAAATCAGTTTGACTGATTTAGGTGCTCCTAATGCCAGCTTTAAGTAAATCCTTTTTAATCTGACTTGGTGAAGTCAGTGGGGGGATTGAAATTGGCTGGATATTTTCTTCTCATCTATTCTTTAATAAAATCCTCAAAAAAAAAATTATTATTAGGTCCTAAAAATGATTAAGTTATGTTGATAACTAAGTCATAGCCTCCCATTAAGTGAGTGATAATGAGTCCATTAGTTTAATAATCATTGGAGGCCCAAAGGCCTGGTGCTTATTGACTAATGGAATTATCATTCATAGTATGATAATTTGGTTTGAGTCTTTCTGATGGTGGTTAGGTTGGCCGATCAAAGTCGGGCTTGATCATTTATTGGTCCGATTCACCAAATCAAATCATGTTAATGGTTGGACCTAACCAGATTTTTTCAGTGGAGGCCAAAGCCTACTGATTAGGTTCTGGGGCAAAATTAATTACTAGAAGTTGTTTAGAGAAACAACTGGTTATGAACCTACCCATAGATGCACATAGGTTGACCAACCAAAGTTGGGCTCATGTGTAGTCTATGTAGATTCTAGTACCCACTAAGAAATTAAAGTAATTCCTCGAATTGGAGGTTGAGGCTACCAATTCGTAAAAATACTGGAAGAAACTTTAGACTAAAGTCCAAGTCTTTAGTATTAATAATTTATGTACTAATATAGGTCTGATTTTCCTTTATGCAGCTATGGTCACTATCCTGTCGCTCCGATCATTATTGGATAATGACAAGCTCATGGGATCTAATTTCGATAGCTGGTATCAAAAATTAAAAATCATCCTTGAGCATGAGTGAATCCTTTATGTAGTAACGGATTCGACACCTGAGGAGCCAGCCCTGAATGCTAGAGGGACGGTCCAAGATACTTACCAGAAGTGGCTCAACGACCGCACCAACGTCCGATGCATAATGCTGGCGGTAATGAATGATGAGTTCAGTCGCAGGTTCGAGAACGCCCAGCCATAGGAGATGCTTCAAATGTTGAATGACTCTTTTGGCATGCCTGACGATGTTGAAAGGCACAAAACTAGTTGTGCCATTTTCAATGCTCGAATGAGGGATGGAACCTCAGTCACTGATCATGTACTGTACATGATCGAACTGATCATGTACTGTACATGATCGAAATGATTGAGCACCTAAGTAAACTGGGTTTTTTCCTGCACGAGCAGCTCGGTAAGGATGCGATCCTTAATTCTCTACCCAAGTCCTTCCTTTCCTTCCTTACTCATTTTCAAATGACAAAGCCTGCAGTGAACTACCACGACTTGTTGGGGTTGCTACAGAACTTTGAGAAGGATCACCAGCTCCATAAGGAGTCGGTGAATGTTGTGGGAGGATCTTCTTCTGGTCGTCGACCCTTTAAGAAAGGGAAGAAGAACAAGAAGAATAAGAAGGTGCAGCTGCATGCTGGGACGTCTGCACAGAGTCAGACCAAGAAGTGCAAGCCCGATCAGAGCCAGGCGGAGTGCTTCTTTTGCAAGAAGCAAGGGCACTGGAAGAGGAACTGTCCTCTATACATTACCTCACTGGACCCGAACAGGCCAAAGAAGAAGCAAGGTACTTATATGATAACACCTTACATCTTTTTCATTTGTGATACTACTGCCTGGATATTGGATACCAAAAGCCCTTATCATATTTGCAATTTTATGCAGGATCTGCAGGTCAGTAGGAGATTTGATGAAGGTGAGAGGTTCCTGAACGTTGGAGATGGAAGCAAAGTTTCAGTTCTAGCATTAGAAATCACGAATCTTGTAATCAATTCTCGAAATATAATTATGAGTGAATGTCACTATTGTCCAAGCTTTTTATTAAATATTATTTCTGTAGGCCTTTTGGCCATGAACGGTTATCAATTTTTAATAAAAGAAAATATTTGCAATATCATTTTGAATGGTGTTACAATATTTATTGGACAACTTTATAATGAAATTTACTTTCTATCACAATCTGTTAATGTGGTTCAAACCTCTGGTAAACGCCCTAGAGTAGATAATGTGTCAGAAGTCTACCTTTGGCACTGTAGGCTAGGTCATATCAATAAGAACAAGATAAATAGGTTGGCTCAAGAAGAAATTCTTGAAGTAGGTGATTGTGAATCACTTCTAACCTGTGAGTCCTGTCTTCTTGGTAAAATGACCAAGTCACCTTTTACTGAAAAAGATGAGCGAGCCAGTGAACTCTTGGGTCTAGTACATTCTGATGTATGTGGACCCATGAGCACAAGTGCAAGAGGTGGATATTTCTACTTCATAACCTTCACAGATGACCTATCGAGGTATGGGTATGTCTATTTAATGAAGTATAAGTCGGAGTCGTTTGAAATGTTCAAACTATTCCGAAATGAGGTAGAAAAACAAACTGAGAAGTGTATTAAAACTCTTCGATCTGATCGATGAGGTGAATACCTTTCCAATGAATTTCTGACATATCTTGGAAAGAATGGAATTCTCTCTCAATGGACTCCTCCTGAAACACGACAGCATAATGGTGTATCTAAAAGGAGGAATCGAACCTTTTTGGACATGGTTCAATCCATGATGGGGTTTGCTGATCTGCCGATCTTCCTCTGGGGATATGCGCTCGAATCGGCTTGTTACCTTCTAAATAGAGTTTTGAGTAAGTCTGTAACCAAAATGCCATATGAGATATGGATAGGACGTAAGCCAATACTCTCTCACCTAAGGGTTTGGGGGTGTCCGGCTTATGTTAAACATTTAATTACGGACAAGCTAGGACCTAGGTCTGACAAGTGTAATTTTATAAGATATCCAAAAGAGATCAAAGGGTATTATTTCTACCTGGCTGATGAGCAAAAGGTGTTTGTCAGCCTTAAGACAATCTTTTTAGAAAAAGAGTTGGTGAAGGGACTATTGCCTCTAAGGTCGAACTTGACGAAGTTCGACAGATGAAAAACTGACACAAGTTGCTGAACCTGAATTGGATTTGATTAGATCAGATCCGGAGCCCATTGTTCAAGCACCCTTATGGCGATCTGGTAGAGTACCACGTCAACCGGATAGATACTATGGTTTCTTGGTTCGGAATGATGATCCTATCAAACTTTATGAAAATGATGAGGATCCGATCACCTACATGGATGCAATGCAGAGATCCGATTCTGAGAAATGGCTAGAGGCCATGAAATCCGAAATGGAGTCCATGAAGGTCAATGATGTGTGGACATTGGTTGACCCATCCGAAAGAGTAAAACCCATAGGGTGTAAGTGGGTCTTCAAGAGGAAGAGGGGTGCAGACGGAAAGGTGAAAACTTATAAAGCCCATCTGGTTGCCAAGGGATATCGTCAACGTTATGGTATAGACTATGATGAGATATTTTCTCTTGTGGCAATGCTCAAATCCATTCAGATTATGCTTGCTATAGCTGTCCATCTAGACTATGAAATCTGGCAGATGGATGTGAAGATAGCTTTCCTAAATGAAGAGCTGGATGAAGAGGTGTATATGATACAACCTGAAGGATTCACATCCACTGATGAGTCTAAGGTGTGCAGACTACAGAGGTCCATTTATGGACTTAAGCAGGCATCTCAGAGGTGGAACATACATTTTGATAGGACGATCAAGACGTATGGCTTCGTTAAGAATGGAGAAGAGTCCTGCATTTATAAGTGGGCTAATGGTCCAGTAGTGATATTTCTTATATTGTATGTGGATAATATTCTCTTAATCGGGGATGATGTCCCTGCATTACAGGGAATAAAGATTTGGCTGTCGTCACAGTTCTCCATGAAGGATTTGGGAGAAGCTTCCTACATCCTAGGGATGAGGATCTATAGGGATAGATCTAAAAGGTTGCTTGATTTATCCCAGTCTACGTACATAGATACTATGCTGAAGAGGTTCAGCATGGAGAATTTCAAGAAAGGCTATCTACTGATAGGTCATGGAATTTCTCTCTCGAAGAGGGATTGTCCGACAACACCTCAAGAGAGAGAGCGTATGGGTAGGATTCCATATGCTTCGATAGTGGGATCTATCATATATGCCATGATATGTACATGACCAGATGTGGCATACTCACTAGAGGTAGTGAGTAGATACCAATCTGATCTAAGGGAGAATCACTGAAAGGTTGTTAAAACCATCCTGAAGTATTTAAGAAATACTAAGGACCAGTGGCTTGTTTATGGTGAATCAGACTTGAGACTTATAGGGTTTACAGACTCTAGTTTTCAGTCTGATCATGATGATAGCAAAAGTGTGTCAGAATTTATTTTTATCCTTAATGGTGGGGCTATCTGCTGGAAGAGTTCCAAGCAACACACAGTGGCTAATTCAGTTTGCGAGGCAGAGTATGTCACTGCTTCAGATGCTGTCAAAGAAGCGGTGTGGCTGAGAAATTCATCACCGAGCTCGAAGTAGCACCTTCTCTTGTTGGTCCAGTTCTGCTCTACTGTGACAGCTCTGGAGCCATTGCTCAGGCGAAGGAACCCAAGGCACACCAGCGGACGAAGCATATTCTATGCCGCTACCATCTCATCTGAAAAATTATGGATCGAGGTGACGTCGACCTTCTTAAGATCGACGAAAAGGAGAACCTGGCTGACCCATTCACTAAAGCCATTGTGGTGAAGGAGTTCGATGATTACAAGTCGAAGATGAGTATTAGATACTGCACCAATTGGCTTTAGGCCAAGTGGAAGATTATTGGGAATAGTGTCCCAAAGCCAATCATTAGCCTGTTGACGGTTGTTCTCATTTTTTATATGTACATGAATTATGAATTAATAAAAATTATTTTGATATTTTCATCACAAAATATTTTATCTTCTAATGAACTCCTATGTTGTGGTGAAGTTCTTAGGACTATTTAGACTCGACAAAGGAGGATTTGTCGTTTAGTCCTTAAATATGTTCACGATCAAATGATACGTTATTACCAAAGACGACAACGTTTATCAAGCATAGATCGTTGTGTGCCATATAGGTTGGTTGTCCTTTTAACCAATGAGTGTGGAGACACTGGTATGGCATACAGGTGAGATGTAAGGGTACATCTGCACTGAACGTGATCGACTCTGGAGCTATTTCTGCTGTCAAGATTTACTCCGATGGAATACGGATATAAATGTCCCTCTGACCTGAGACCGCCACGGTGACTTGCAAGCAACTCACTGCACTTAGGCACCGGACTACCTAAATTTCTAATTCAGTGACAGAAGGCTGCTGGGTGTAGTCAAGTACTTGACTTGTCGGTGCGTGTGTCAAGATGAGATTGACCACTCCAGTTTAAGAGCTATGTACAGTCGTATTTCAATTTAGCAAAACCTTGGCCAGGATAGTCTTTGTGAGGAGTCACAGGATTGTTTGAGTTGAGCACGATTCGGATGATCTAATCAAGGTTGATAGTTTAACCCTGAGTCATCCCAAACACAGAGATCAAAAGAATGAATTATACAGTAACCATATTCACGTAGGTTCTGAGTGTTGCGATTGTGACTATTCGACCTATCCGATCATCGGGTACCATTGCTAGATGGTCACTTCGATTAGTATAGGAATTGGTTCCTGTGCTACCGGCTTAGGTTCGAACTTGCAGGATCACACACATTAGAGATTTCTATCTGATCTGATGGCTGATGAAGAGTCTTAATGCTCGTGGACTATGAGTCCTATGTGTCTGAAACTCTGTGATCGAGAATCAAGATTCTCTGATCATGAGTCCCACACATTTTGGGTATCGGGGTCAAGAGTCCCACTGGTTTGGGACTCTTCGATCAGGGTTACATATCGATGAATTCTGATGCCCGATTACCCATCGGATTTGGACTTAATATTTATGAGAGTTTTAGTTAGTGATTTGATCACTAATTAACTCAATTTGATTGAGTAATTATTTTTGGATCAAGTCCAATTGAATTAGATTCAGTTGGGTTTGACCCGATTAGGTTAAGAGTTGACCTAATCGTCGAGATGGTTTGGTCCCTGATTTGATCAGGGGTTGGGCTTAATCAATTTTTGATTTGATTAGGATTTTATTGAGCCTAATTAAACCTAATTAAGTTGGATTTAAATTAGTCTAATTGGGCCTAACTTATTTGATTCAATTAGGTTGGTTTAAATAATGAAACCACCTTGACCCATTCTCCCTACGCCACCTCACTTCCACTGCGTCCATTTGAATTCATGAGAAGAAAGTTCTTATGAATTTTTCTCATGTAAAGCCCTCCTCAAATGAGTGGATAAGGATGATTGGTTGGCCATTCAAATTCAAAATAAAGTTTGAATTTGAATGAGCAACCAATCTTAGTGCCTTGACCTTATCCTCTTTTAGCGCCCCATTTATTACATGAGAAAATATTTCTCATGAAATCACTCATGCACAAATTAAGCCACGCCCTCCTCTTCTCACGCCCTTAGTGGATAGGGATAAATTGGTTTCCATTTGAATTCAAAATTTGATTTGAATTCAAATGTGCAATTACTCATCTTTATCCTCTCACGTGGATAAGATGTTTGACATTGTTTTAAAAGGAGGAGAAGAGTGGGGCGTGTGCAAGAAATATTTTGGAGAGAAAATCTGGGCGTGAGGAATCCTTGTGTGCAAGGTGAAGGTCTATATCCTTCCGAGAGAAAAAGAAAGAAAAAAAAGAAAAAATATGCGCAAGATTTCAGTGAGTTCTTCAGGGTTTCAGCTTGGAGTTCGGGAAGTAAGAAGGTGAGCTATGAGTGTTGTGAGCCCACCAAATTTTAGAAAGATCTTCAACATCCTCTCAAGCACGTCTATTGATGATTCGAAGCATCCAAAGAATCGACAGACATCAATCGAAGGAGTTCGATCAGAATCGACCGTCGAAAAGGCTCTACAACGAGCTAGCACTCGTGAGGAGTCGATCAGATCGGGAGCTTCGTGTGGATGATCCACAGAGGCCAGACACACTATGTGACTGCATCACGATGATCAAACTCTTTCGATGGTGATCAGATTGCGGCAATCTACTACCCGCACAAAAGTATTGTGTTCTGAACATATTACAATAAAGTGTTTACTGTTCAGATTCGAATTTCAAATTTAAATGCATGCATGCTATATATCATATTTAGATCTTAGTGTAGGATAAATTTTTATTAATTAATTAGATTAATTAATAATTTTTATTATAAAATAGTGATTTTGAAATAAAATTATCATTTTACCCCTGCACTGAATTTTCCCACAATGCCAGCCTCTTCCTTGGCTCTTTAGATACTACTAAATTTAGTCACCATCGATTTCATTGAGAGACCTATACCCTCATCCAATGGACGATCAAATGAAATCACATCAATCAAATTTATCGAAATGCTGAGCACTCCTGCTTAGCTAGCCTTATGGTAGTGTGTGGACTTAAGATTTTATTGCCCAACTAAACAACCCAAGTGGGGGGATAAATTAGATTCTTCAAAAATTTTGAGAACTATATGCCACAATAAATATTTTTTTCAAAATGCAAGTGATGTGTAGTAGCAAGTATAGAAATTATGTAAAATAAGAAAACAAGTGAGCAAATATACAAGACAAAAAAGTAAGACAAGAGATCAAAGCATTACAAACACATAGGATTTATGGTGGTTCGGTGCTAAACCCAGCACCTACATTTATTCTCCAAACTCCTATTCAGTAATTTTCAATCTACTAATCGTTCTCAAATGATTACAATATCCGATCCCACCGACTAAATACACTAACTTTCCTTAAGCTAGTCACTGATTTTTTGAACACGAACAAACTTAATACACTCTATTTCAAGGTATGGATCAACCTTTCTCTAAGTTTTAGCACATCCAAAACTTAATCCCACAAGTACAAGAGAGATGCAATAATAAATAATAAAAGCTTCTTTACGAGCTTAATATAAACAATAAGTGCACTTTGCAAATGAATGAAGAAGCCTTTGAATATACCCCTCAACTGAAAAAGAGTAATGAATGCACTTGGAAGAGGTGGTTGGAGTTGGAGTGAAAGCTTCTTCCACCAAATGCTTCATTCTCTTTGGAGAATATTTTTTCTTGATTTTTGATGTATTTTTCCTCCTTTTGAAAGGCTTTATAGCCTTCATAAATGCTGAAAAATCATTACAAGCCATTTAGAGATATTATAGAGTGGTTGAATGGCATTAATGTATCTTTATCGGACTGAAAAATTAGTTATTATAGCCTTTTAGGACCTAAGGGTCGACATTAGTGTTGCCTCCTGTCACAAGGGTTGCCTCCTATGAAGAAATAGAGAGCTAGCTTGGGGTCGATATTAGTGTCGCTTCCTATTACAAGGGTCACCTCCTATGAAGAAATAGAGAGCTAGCTCGAGGTCAACCCCTATGACACAGTAGGGGTCGATGCTTGGATCACCCTCTAGCCCAGGGGTTGACATAAGTGTTGCTCCTTGTGGCATGCCAAGCATGCCAACTTCCCAATACTTAAGGAGATGATCCAGTGGTCACCCTCTAAGCTTCAAGGGTCAATCCTTAATGCTCGAAATAATGATTTTTCATGTTATTGGCCTATAAACATCCCAAAATTGCCTCCTATCCTTCTAAAGTTATCTTTGGATGCTTTTGAGGCTCCTAAAAGCTATCACCCTTATCTCCAACTTGAAAAACTTGAATCTTTGGCCTTCTCCATACATCCTTACTTGCTCAAATTTTTTGAGCTTTTTTGAAGCAAAATTTTAAACTACTCCAAAGACATGTAGCTATTAGTACTCCTATCGAATATTTATGATCATCAAAATCAATTCTTGGATCAACAATCTTCTTCCTTTTTTATAATGACAAAATATTGAGTATAAGCAGAACAAAGTAAGTAAAGCATTAGAATAAAGTAATGCTATTTAAAAATATATAAGCATTCTATATCAAGGCATATATACAAGTGTATCAGATTAAAGCATTGTATCAAAGAATAAACTTTAAGCAATTATATCAAAGTAGTTGGAACTTAGAGATGATGTATATGTGCATGTACATCATATCAAGGCTCATCGCATCAGCACAGTACTAACTCATTCGAGTATCATAGCATACGTCATGTAACATTATAAAATAATCCAGTATCAGAGCAAAGATTCAAAGAGTTAAGCATGATGATTAAATATTAGAGCAAGGATTCAAGCAAGTGATTTTTATAAAGCAATCAGGGCCCGATCCCGAAACTGGCATCAAAGAAAAAAGTAAGGGCAAACAAGGAATTGAGCAAATCCCAAAAATATTAAGCTCATCAAGTACATTAAAAATATTGAGCTCATCAAGTATTTCTGCTTATACCATATACAACATATCTACTCCCTCTTTTGGCATCATCAAGTAAGCAAAGTCAAATGAAGTAGATAAGCCACCATGAAAGATATCAAAGATAAAGAGGCATCCATAAGTAAAATAGATAGGTCTAAAGTAAAATCAATCATAAATACATCGTGCTACATCAGACAAAATACATCAAGAGTTACACCAGTCCTAATACATAAAAGTATACATATAGGTCACAAAATAAGATACAAGCTAGTAACATTAGCAAAAGCAAGAGAGGTTATAATCCTCGTCAGATGAAGAGGATATCTCCTAATGGACACAAGCTCTAGATGAGAAACCACCACATCAGCTTCTATTCCTACAAGAAGGTCCAATACTGGTGGAAGGGTGAGAAGGTCTAGAATAAGAGGGCTGGAAGGGCCTATAGATAGTCTAAGTAGGTTGACTAGGGGGCCTATAAGTAGAAATAGGAGCTCTAAAAACTTTATGTGGCTCTGAGTGAATCAAGCTAAGATATCAACTTCCCCATGGACTATAGAAAAGAGATGATCCCTATAGTGACATTGTTGCTAGAGCCTCTCATCTCATCCCTCAGTTGCCGAGTCACTAACTCTATCATCCATCGCAACCTTCCTATCTCAACTGTTAACTCAAATAAATGAGTAATATCATCAATATCTCAGTCTCGCAAATCGTGACAGTCTCCTCACCTCCCTCTCCAGATCAAAAACTTTGCCGCTGAGCCTGGCCATAGCATATTTAAGTTACTTAACTCTCATGCTCAAATCAAAAATTATCTGATAATTATGGAGATGTGGGGTATCATGGACATATCAACTAAAGGGGTTATGTAATAACTCTCCCTCTGAGTAGCACTTTGAGCTACTGGAAGTATACCGACAACTTGCTACAAGATCACCTAGACCTGGTCATTCTCCAACCTAAAAGATGAGTGTCAAAAATTGCTTACAGGCTGAGGCAGCTAGGGCTTAATGGGGTCTCTAAAAAAATAGTGCCCAATAAGTCAATCGCATGGATGATGCGATGAGACTTTTTTATTTTATCTTAATATATACGATATTGATTATTTATTTATAATATGAGGTATTATATTTTGTTATATGCTATATCTTATTATCTCATTTATGACTTAATTAAGATTATGACAAGTCTCATAGATTACGATAATAGTTCTAGGGCCAAGATGAGATTATGGTAATGAGATCTAAAATTTTGATAGTCCTAATCTAAAATATTTCAATCATAAAATCTTTGAGTCAGGGATTAATGATACTGATAAGACTAGCACATCCTATGTATATTCGATGGAAAGGATGATTAATCTCACAATCACTTATGTAAGGACACTAATACAAGGATATGGATGCTCATTGGAGAATAAGTTCACTGAACTGATCCATATGGAGAATATCTGATGGAGTTTTACTAGTATGTCAAAAGATGGTTCTCTAATAAGAGTGGTGTAAGTGATCTTTAGATTTGAGATCACTATAGTATCTTATGCATATGGATCTATATTTTGGTTCATATCCTAGCGTAACTCTTTGAGACATGTGGGATGTTCTAGGCATGGTGAAGTATGCATGGAGATTACGAGTGGTTAACAAGAAATTGATCACTCCTTGTAAGAGGAGAGAACATCCTATGTGATCTTATAGGATGATGACTCAGGATGTCTTTGGCTAAAGTAAGATAAAAATTAAGAAAAAATTTTAATATTTTATCAATCAAGTAATCATCATTATTTCAAGATACATATGGATAGATATTTAGACTTGACAAATTCTATGCCCATGGCTTATCTGAAATATTGTGATCGAAGGATTGAATTGTATTATAGCTTTCTATAGAAGGATGTTTTAATTATTTCATCAAAATTTCACATCTTCTAGATAGTCATGACACATTGTTAGATGTCAATTTTGACTTGTTGATTCTTATAAATTAAATAATTTAATTTAATAATAAATTTAGAAGAGTTCTAATTAATTGTAGCACATAAGTTTAACATATTTTAGACCTAATTAATTAGAAAAATTCTAAGTAGATTAGGTTGACATGAGCCTGGACCTACTGCTGGCTAGACGTGGAATGAAATGGATTACACACAAAAGAAAAGTGGTCAAAATTTTGAAATTAGGTTTTGGAGGACCTAATTGAGTTTGGATGTAATTGAAATCCTAAAGGATTTTGGATATACATGCTAACACATATTTAAACCTTAGAATCCCCAATCAACTTGGACTCCTTATGCTATAGGAAGTTGATTACGTCAAAAGGTTGACATCAAAGAGTTGGATGCCTTTAAGAAGTCTCCACGCCCCTATATTATTTCATGCCCATGTGAAAGAGTTTCATGTTGAGGTCTCCTTGACACCCAATTTTTTCGCTTGCCCTTCACGTGAATAGTTCATGCTAAAATAAATCCCACGCCCCATGGACCATGTGCAAAAGGAAGTTTCATGCCTCTAAGAGGATCATGTCCAAGAGTTGGACATTGGGTAGGTATTGATGTTGGTCCAGAGTGTGGCACCCAAGTGTTAATGTTTGAAAACCACAAAAGGAGGGTTAACGCCCAAAGAGAGATATGAATCTTTCTACACATCCAAGAAGTATTCTTGGGAAATTAAGGAAAAGAAAGGAGAGAAAGTTGTTGGTCTTGAGAAGGCTAGGACCCAAGAAGTGTTTTGGGAGAAAGAAAAGAAAGGGAGATAAAAAGATGCTGATTTCTTGAGAAGGAATTCAGCAATAAAGATCTGGGGAGAGTTTTTGATCTGTCCCTACATGGATCACCATTGGAGGGCACACACTTGGGTGCCTTGTGAAAACCTATCAATCAACGAGCAATCAAGATATTCTTGAAACTATCCCTTTTTCTCTAGATGTTTTATTCATTATCTCTCTGTATTTGATTGTAATCATCAAGATGATTTTGGGTTTGAGATTTGGATCATATGTATTCAATCATTGATGCATGATAAAAATTTTAAATTTTCATCTTTCGCTATGCATCCAAATCCCAACAGTGGTATCAAAGCCATTCTTCATTAATTTGATCAAACTTTATGTTATTATTGTTATATAAATTAGATCTAATTCATCATACATCATGATCTGAATTTTTGCATGATGTTTTATCATTGACTTGCTGCATCAATCTTAAGAACAAAATTATTTTATCCATGATCAAATCTTGGTATCAGATTCCATGGCTTCAAAACTTGTATGACAAGTTTGGGCAGCATCTTGCCATCTGAATTCGTCATAAAAATATTGCCTTGCATATGTGATGCATGAGAAATGAGGCTGCTGCATATGATGCATATGCCCATGTACCAAGGAAGTCTTGGTCGACCACCATAGGTGCAGTAGAAGCATGGTGGATTGTCCCACCATGATGCATGGTCAAAAGGTGGGCGGCTGAAACTAGGGTCATAAAAGAAATATGCTTCAAACAAAATCCTAGGGATGGATGAATTTGATGTTGATTACAATTCATTATCTTCATAAGATTAAGATTTATGATTGGAGATCAACTCAAACTCATGGAACTAATTAGATTAGGACTCTTGCTGAATTAAAATCAACCAAACTGTCATTATTCTAATTTGATTAGGATTTGAGTCATAATTGACTAAATCTTTACAAACCTACTTGAATTATGATTTGTTTAAGAGTTGATTAACTTAAGTCAATAGGTGACATACAATTGACTTAATTAACATTAGGTTAAGAGTTGTACCTATATGATAATTAAAAATTTTGATTGGATTAAGAGTTGAACCCGAATCAAGATCCCATGATTACTGGCCCAAGAGTTGGACCAAAGACACAAGTAAACCCCTAGATGGGTCTTGTGCCCATGAGGACGAACATCACAAGTTTCCAATAACATATGCATGAATGATATCACAATTAGAACAACATAAGTGGTTTAATTTCATACTTTATATAATTATTATAAATTACATGGTGGATGGTTATGGACTAAAATAACCCATATCATGGATAAATATGTGAATATGTCTATGATGGCTGAATGAATAGATATATCTATAATATGGAACAAGACTTCCATCTCTAATGTTCAAGAACCGTTCGTCATCTCTGAATTTTTTACTGATCTGAAGTCTCTGCAATGAATTACAAATATTAATTAGATTTTTGGTATCCAATATCCAGATAGTAATATCACACATAGAGAAATTATAAAAAGTTATCATATAAGCATATTGTCCAGCAACAAATTGCTACTTTCTCTTGTTTGGCCTGTTGGGGTCTAGGGAGGCTATATACTAAGGACAATTTCGCTTCCAGTGCTCCAGCTTCTTGCAGAAGAAGCATTCTACCTGGCTTTTGTAACTTTTGATTTCTTACTCTGACTGAGCTTTGAAGTCCCAGCATACTGTACCTTCTTCTTGTTCTTCTTCTTTCCTTTCTTAAAGGAATGATGCCCAGAAGAGGAACCACCCACCATATACACCAGCTCCTTTTGAAGCTGATTATCCTTCTCAAAAGTCTGTAGTAACTCTAGCAAACTATAGTAGTTTGCTACAGGCATAGTCATTCTATAATGACTAAAAAAAGATAAAACTTGGGCAAAGAATTCAGGATCGCATCTTTTCCTAGCTACTCATGCAAGAAAAATCCGAATTTGCTTAGACACTCGATCTGTTCGATTATATACAGTATATGATCAGTGACTGATGCCTCTTCTCTCATCCATGCATTGAAGATAGCATGATGTTTTATATCTCTCAACATCATCAGGAGTATCAAAAGACTCGTTCAATATTTGAAAGATTTTCTCCAGCTGAATATCTTTAAATTTACAACTGAATTCATCGTTCATAGCTGCTCTCATATGCAACGTATAGTGACTCGATCATTGAGCACTTCTGGTAAGTATCTTTGACTATACCACAAGCATTCGAGGCAGGCTCCTCAAGTGTCGAATCCATAAGTACATACAAGATTCATGCATGCTCTAAAATAATCTTGAGCTTTCGATACCAACCATCAAAATTAGGTCCAGTGAGCTTGTCGCTGTCCAATAGCGAGCGAAGTGATAAAATATTAGCCATTTTTCAAAAAAAATACAAGATTTATTAGTATATAAATTATTTGATCCTAAGATTTTAATCTAAAGGATCTTCCACTATTTTATATGAATTGATAGCCTCTATCTCTAATTCAAGAAATTACATTAATTTCTTAGTAGGTACTAGAATCCACATAAACAGCACATGAGTCCGAGTTTGCTCAGCCAACCCCTATACATCTATGGGTAGATTCTTAACTAATTATTTTTTTAAATAATTTTTAGTAATATATTTTGCCCCAGGCATCTCTTCAGTAGGTGTTTGTGCCTCCACTGAAAATTTTAATTAGGTCCAACCATGAACATGACCATACCCAGTGCATCTAACAAACGAATGCCCAAACTCGAGTTTGCTCGGCCAATCTGACCATTGATCTGAAAAATGCAATAAGGTCATCATATGATGAATGATAATTTCAATACCCAATAAATACCAGACATTTGTGAAGGAACCAGATTTAGGATTTCAGGGTTAGATCTTAAAACTTTTTCAAGATCAGGCAGTGGAAGACTAAAATAAATCAAAATTTATCTTATAAAATCAGAGAATCCCTAGATCTAAGATCCTATTATATGATTATTACATGGATTAAATTAAAAATTAAAATATAAAAAGTAAAAACTATATGTTGATCATATCAACATGTTTCTATACTACATCTAATGTATGTAAAATATAATAGATCAGATCTATTACCTTGCAAGTTAGATGTTCTAACTTTATTGATCCGGGCTTGAAAATGATATTACATGCCGCACATGTATCCGGCCTCTAAGAGTCATCCATACGAGTCCACGAATCATGATCAGAAGTTTTGATCCAGAAAATCAGCACAGCATGCTAGTACTGTGCTGATCCTTCTTCGATGATCGATCAGATGCCTCCTTCTTCTTGATTTGGACTCTTTCGAAGATGAAAAGTAGGAGAAGGAGTTTTAGATGAGACACTCTCAGAAAACTTACAGATGGAGGAAGGGAAGAGATGAACCCAGCAACTCTAGAAGGAGACCATCTTCTTCTTCTCTTTGCTCTAACCCAGACACCTAGTTTTGTGTCTATTAGATCTCCACACTCCAAAACTCTTTCTCCTTAATTTTTGGATACCCCAAAGGTCTCTCAATACTCTATGTTCCACAAAAATTTCATGAAAAAATTTATTTTAAATAGAAAGATATGAAGAGTTCTTATCTAGGTCAAATACCTAGTCAAAGATTATCCAAACAAGGCAAGACAAGGGGTGTCCAACTCTTGGGCATCCCCTCCTTCTTCTATCGTGGACCACCAGCAAAGGGTGCATATTATGTGCCATAAAAACCATGAAAATTTCAAAAAAAATTTAGGTAAAATCAGTGCCATAAGGAAAGAGTTTTGATTTTCTAAAACTGTATCTCATAGAATTTAAAATCCAAACTAATTTCTACTTTGACTTAGTCCACAATCACATTCCATGTAAGAGAGAAAGAGAGAAAAGTTTTGGGCATGCATGAAGACCTGAAAGAGAGGGTTTTTTCACACAAAATAAGAGAGAGTGGGCGTGGGATAAGAGAGAGTGGCCATGGGGGGCTAAGGTGGCGCAAGGTGGAATCCTAGTCTTACTAGGATTCAATGTATTACTTGTTCAAATTTGGTTTCTCAAATCAAATCAAACGAAAATCAAATCAACTCAATTAAAATAAGTCTTAACTCAATTAAAAACTTAATTTAATCATATTAAATTAGATTTAAATCTGATTTAATTTTTTAATCAAATTAGAAATTAGATTGACCCAAATCCTATTTGAACTAGGACTAATTTTTTCTTGCACTTGGCTTATCCAATAAACCAATTGAACTTGATCCAATCAAGCCCAAACCAAATTTAATTAAATTATATTTAATTATATTTAATCTCAATCCTTTGGCTTAATCAAATAAAGCCAATTAGCAATCAAATTGCTAATCGATCCTCCTACAACACTTGCACTAGGTTAAATGTCAATCGTATTGATCGTTTAACCCTAGAATAATTCTTAATCATTGATCAACCATCCGATCGGATCATGAACTCTAATGTGTATGACCTCATAAATTCGAATCTAAGTCGGTAGCATAGGAATAAATTTGTATACCAATCGAAGTAACCATCTAGCAATGATACCCGACGATCGAATAGGTCGAATGTGTAAAACAACATTCTTAGAACCCATGCAGATATAGTTTCCATATAATTTATTCCCTTGATCAAAATGCTCATAGGATACCTCAGAGTTCAACTATCAACTCTGATTAGGTCATCCATATTGTATTTCAAAATATCAAATCTATCTGATGGATTATCCTGGCCAAGATTTTGCTAAATTGAAATACAGTGACTCATTCTTCTCCAACTCTTGGAGTGGTCAATTTCATCTCAATCACACTCTGACTTCGCAACTACTTGACTGTGCCCAGAAGCCTTCCATCACTGAATTAAAAATTCAGTTAGTCCAGTATCAAAACACAGTGAGTTGCTTGCAAGTCACTGAGGCGATCTCAGGTCTAAGGGACACTTATACCTATATCACATCAGAGACATTCTCGACAGCAGAATGCTCTGGAGTTGGTCACATTCAATGATGATGTACCATTATATCTCACCTGTATGCCATACCAGTATCTTCACACTCCTTGGTTAAGAGGACAACCAACCCATATGGCCTACAACGACCTATGCTCGATAGAAGTTGTCGTCCTTATTAACAGCCTATCATTTGATCGTGAATAGTTTTAAGGACTCATCAAAAATCCTCTCTTTATCGAACCTAAATAGTCCTAAGGACTTCATCATAACAACAGAGTTCATTAGAAGATGAAAACTTATGATAAAAATATCAAAAATATATTTTATTTATTAATAAATTAATTATAATACAAGGTTGCTCAACCATCAACAGATTGACGATTGACTTTTGGGACATATTTTTCAACAACTCCTACTTGTCCTAAAGCCACTCGACACAGTATCTAATACCCATCTTCGACTTGTGGTTGTCGAACTCCTTTATTGCCAGGACTTTAGTGAAGGGGTTGGCCAAGTTCTCCTTTCTATCGATCTTCTGAAGGTCGATGTTATCTCGATCCACGATCTTTCGGACCAGATGGAAGTGGTGCAAAATATGCTTTGTCTGCTTATGTACTTTGGATTCTTTTGACTGAGCTATGGCACCAGTGCTGTCGCAGTAAAGCAGGATCGGACTATCGAGGGAGGGTGCTACTCTGAGCTCGGTGATGAATTTCCTCAGCCACACAGCTTTCTTCGTGACATCTAATGCTGTGATGTACTCTGCCTCACAAACAGAGTCTGCCACAGTATGCTGCTTGAAACTCTTCCAGCAGATGGCTCTACCATTCAGAGTAAAGATATAACCCAACACGCTTCTACTGTCATCATGGTCAGATTGAAAGCTGAAGTTTGTGAACCCCATAAGTTTCAGATCTGACTCGCCATAAACCAATCATTGGTCCTTAATATTTCTCAAATACTTAAGGATAGCTTTAACCACTTTTCAGTGGTTTTCTTCAGGATCAGATTGGTATCTACTCACTACTCCTAGTGAGTATGCCACATCTGACCTTGTACATATCATGGCGTACATGATAGATCCCACGATCGAAGCATATGGAACTCTACTCATACACTCTCTCTCTTCAGGAGTTGTCGGATAATCCTTCTTAGAGAGAGAAATTCTATGGCCTATCGGTAGGTAGCCCTTCTTGAAATATCCATGCTGAACTTCTTCAGCACAGTGTCTATGTACGTGGACTAGGATAACCCAAGCATCCTTTTAAATCTATCCATATAGATCTTCATCTCTAGGATGTAGGATGCTTCACCCAAGTCCTTCATGGAGAACTACGATGACAACCAAACTTTTATTCTCTGTAGTGCGGGGATGTCATTCCCGATTAAGAGAATGTCATCCACGTACAAGATAAGAAATACCACAACTGGACTATTTGCCCATTTATAGATGCAGGACTCTTCTCCATTCTTAACGAAGCCATACATTTTGATCACCTTATCAAAACGCATGTTCCAACTCCGAGAACCTTGCTTCAAGTCATAAATGGATCTCTGAAGCTTGCACACCTTGGACTCATCTGTGGATGTAAATCCCTCAGGTTGTATCATATATACCTTTTCGGTCAGCTCTCCATTCAGAAAAGCTGTCTTTAGATCCATCGTCAGATCTCATAATCCAGATGGACAGCTATTGCAAGCATTATCCGAATGAATTTGAGCATTGCCACAAGGGAGAACGTCTCATCATAGTCAATACCATAATGTTGATGATACCCCTTAGCAACCAGATGAACTTTATAGGTCTCCATCTTTCCGTCTATGCCCTTCTTCCTTTTGAAGACCCATTTACACCCAATGGGTTTAACCCCTTCAGATGGGTCAACCAATATCCATACATCGTTGACCTTCATGGACTCCATTTCAGATTGCATGGCTTCAAGCCATTTCTCAGAATCAAGTCTCTGCATTACATCCATATAGGTGATCGGATCCTCATCATTCTCACCGAGTTCAATGGGATCACCATCCCGGACTAAAAAATCATAGTATCTGTCCGACTGATGCGGTACTCTATCGGATCATGCAGGTACATTGGGCTCTGAATCTGATCTAATCAAATCTGACTCAGGTTCAGCTATTGGTATCGGTCCTTCTACCTATTGAACTTCATCAAGTTCAACCTTAGAGGCAACGGTTCCTTCACCAAGGAACTCCTTTTCTAAAAAGGTTATCTTAAGGCTGATGAACACCTTTTGTTCATCAGCATGGTAGAAAAAATATCCTTTGGTCTCTTTGAGGTACCCTATGAATGTGCATTTGTCAGACCTAGGTCCAAGTTTATCTGTAACTAACCGTTTGACATAGGCCGGGCACCCCCAGATCCTAAGATGTGAAAGTGCTGGCTTATGCCCTGTCCATATCTCATATAGAGTCTTAATTATAGATTTACTTGGAATCCTATTTAACAGATAACAGGCCGATTCGAGTGCATATCTCCAGAAGGATATCGACAAGCTGGCAAAATCCATCATGGATCAGACCATGTCTAATAGAGTCTGATTTCTCCTTTCGAACACACCATTATGCTATGGTGTTCCTGGAGGAGTCCATTGGGAGAGAATTTTATTTTCTCCTAGATATGTGAGAAATTCATCAGAAAAGTATTCCCCTCCTCGATCAGACCGAAGAGTTTTAATACTCTTTCCAATTTATTTTTCTACTTTATTTCAAAATTATTTGAACATTTCAAATGAATCTGACTTATGTTTCATCAGATAGACATATCCATATCTGGATAGATCATCCATGAAAGTGATGAAGTAGAATATCCACCTCTAACACTTGTTCTCATGGGTCCGCATACATCAGTATGTACTAGGTCTAAGAGCTCACTAGCTCTCTCACCTTTTTCAGTAAAAAGTGACTTGGTCATTTTACCAAGAAGACAGGATTCACATGTTGGAAGTGATTCACAATCACTGACTTCGAAGATTCCCTCTTGAGTCAACCTGTTTATCCTGTTCTTGTTTATATGACCTAGCCTACAGTGCCATAAGTAGATATCTAATATACTATCTAATCTAGGGTGCTTGCCTGTAGAATAGACTATGTTAATAGGTTGTGATAACATATACACACCATTGTTCAAATATCTACAAAAAATAGTAACACCATTCATAATGATATTACAAACTTGTTTCTTTATTAAAATTTCATAATCATTTTTGCCCAAAAGGCCTACAAAAATAATATTTAAAAAGAAACTGGGACAGAAATGATAATCATTAAGAACAATGGTATGGGACTCAAATACAAGTTTCAAGATTCCTAATTCTAGAATTGGAACTGGTCTTTCATCTCCAACGTTCAGGAACCTCTCGCCTTGCTCAAATCTCCTACTGACCTGCAACCCCTACAATGAATTACAAATATGGTAAGGGCTATCGATATCTACTACCCAGTCAGTTATATCACAAATAGAAAAATTGTAAGGAGTTATCGTATAAATACCTTACCCAGCAACAGCTTGCTTCTTTCTCTGCCTGCTCGAGTCCAGGGAGGCAACGTACTGAGGATAGTTCCTCTTCCAGTGCCCCCGCTTCTTGCAAAAGAAGTATTCAGCTTAACTCTTATCGGGCTTGATCTTTCTGGTCTGGTTCTGCACTGATGTCCCAGCCTGAACTTGCACCTTCTTCACTTTCTTCTTCTTGTTCTTCTTTCCTTTCTTAAAGGGTCGAGAATCAAAAGACGAATCTCCCACTAAGTTCACCGACTCCTTGTGGAGTTGGTGATCCTTCTCAAAGTTCTGAAGCAGCCCCAGTAACCCGTGGTAGTTCATTTCAGACTTTGTCATTCTATAATGAGTGAAGAATGGGAGATAAGATTTGGATAGCGAGTTTAACATTGCATCTTTCTCAAGCTGCTCATACAAGAGAAAGCCAAGCTTGCTCAAACACTCCATCAGCTCGATCATGTATAATACATGATTAGTGACAGAGGCACTATCCCATATTTTGGTGTTAAAAATGGCACAACTAGTCTTGTGCCTCTCCACGTCATCGGGTGTGCCAAAGTCATCCTCCAACACTTGAAGTATGTCCTTTGGCTGAGTCATCTCAAATCTACGACTGAACTCATCGCTCATGACAGCCAGCATGATGTAGCACACCGTGGTCCGATCACTGAGCTACTTCTGGTAAGTATCTCTAACTATTCCACGTGCATTGACAGCTGGCTCCTCAGGTGTAGGATCCATTATCACATATAGGATCCGTTCATGCTTCAGGACTATCTTCAGCTTTCGATACCAGCTACCAAAGTTAGGTCCCACCAACTTATCATTATCCAACAATGATCGGATTTACAAAGAAAAATCATAACCTAATTAGTAATTGATTCATTAAATCTAAAGATTTGGACTTTAATCAAAAAGTTTGTTCCACTATTTTATTCAAATTGGTAGCCTCTACCTCCAATTTGAGGAATTGCCCTAATTTCTTAGTGGGTATTAGAATCCACTTAGACTGCACACAAGTCCAACTTTGGTTAGCCAACCCATATATATCTAAGGGTAGGTTCATAATCAATTATTTTTTTAAATAATTTCTAGTAATTTTATTTTTACCCCAATCCCTAATCAGTAGGCTTTGGCCTCCACTGAAAAGGCGTGATCAGGTCCAACCATTAACATGACTATACTTGGCTCATCTAGCCAATGAATGATTAGGCCCAACTTTGGTTGGCTAACCTAACCACCATTTAGAAAGATGCAGTCAAGAAATCATATTATGAATGACAATTCCATCAGCCGATAAGCACCAGGCCTTTGGGCCTCCAATGATTATCTAACTGATGGACCCATTATCATCCACTTAATGGGAGGCTATGATCTAGTTATCACCATAACAATTTCATTTTAAGGGCTTAATAATTTTAAAAGATTTAATTGATTTAGAGGATGAGGTCAGATGAACCAACTTATCATGATCCTCCCACTGGCTTCACCAAGTCAGCTTAAGGGAGACCATTAAAAGGGCTGGTCTAGGAGTACCTAAATCAGTCACACTGATTTACTTAGCTGACATGGGTCAGCTTGAATAGTCAAGTGATCCGATCAAAACATAATTTCATCAAGAGGCCAGATAAGTTCGATCGATAGGATGATCTGTCAAAGCTTGCCTTAGACACCATCAGAAATGGCCAGGTAAGCGGGCTGCCAATTAAAAACCACCGGTCTGGTTTACCTTAGACACCAACTGGTTTAATTAGTTTTGATTAGATTAACCTAACAGTCATGCTAGACTGCTTAGCCAAGAATCAAGTCCATTTGGTTCTCGTTAAAGACATGGACTTGACCAACTACAACATTGTAATTGATCTAGAGAATCCTTGACCTAATCTAAGAGGATAATTGATTAGATTTAGTCAATTCTCTAATTAAGTCCATCTTTAATCTAACCTTAGGTCTAACCCAATTAATGGACCTAATTCCCACTAACCCATTAACCCAATGTGTTATGGTTTGTGTCTTAGGTTCTTCAATTCACAATCCTAGAATCCAATCAAACAACTTCTTAATTCTCAATTAAGTTTTGGGCTGAGGGTTGGGGTTCGGCTTTTCAAAAATAATTTTTATATTTGTAAAATATTTTTACAATATGGTTCTATCAACCAAGTTGCATGTTTGATTCATAATCAAAATACAAGTGAAATAAGTATGAAACTACTTTAGATCTAATCTAAACAGGTTCATGTAATTGAAATAATTTCAACTTTAAACTGCATAAATTTTTCAGACAAATATATGATGGTTCTTTACACAAAATTATTAACAAAAAGATTTTATTTTAAATTTAAATATTTTTTAAATTTAATAAATCATAAATTTAATCTAGATCATATCTAACATATTTATGATTAAAGATAGATCTACACGAACTAGGACAACCTTTGCACTGTAAGGGGTAAACCTTACAGCAGGACAACCAATAGTTCGTGATTGATCTAAAAATTTTAATTTTAGATTTAACAATCAGATTATAAATTAGATCTAATCTAAGAAATAATCTAAATATGTATAAATAATCATGTAATAAACTACCTAGACTCTGATACCAATTGAAGGAACCAAATCTAGGATTTTAGGATTAGATCTTGAAATATTTTCAAGATCAGGCAGTGAAAGACTAAAATAAATTAAAATTTATCTTATAAAATTAGAAAATCCTAGATCTAAGATTCTATTACATGATTATTACATGGTATTAAATCAAAAATTAAAATATAAAGAGCAAGAACTACATATTAATCATATCAACATGTTTCTATACTACATCTAATGTATGTAAAATATAATAGATCAGATCTATTACCTTGCAAGTTAGACATTCTAACTTTATTGATCTGGGCTTGAGGATGATGTTGCAAGCCACACATGCATCCGACCTCTAAGAGTCATCCACACGAGTCCACGAATCACGATCAGAAGTCCTGATCCAGAAAATCAGCACAGCATGCTAGTACTGTGCTGATCCTTCTTCGATGGTCGATCAGATGCCTTCTTCTTCTTGATTTAGACTCTTTTGAAGATAAAAAGTAGGAGAAGGAGTTTTAGATGAGACACTCTTAGAAAACTTACAGATGGAGGAAGGGAAGAGATGAACCCAGCAACTCTAGAAGGAGACCATCTTCTTCTTCTCTTTGCTCTAACCCAGACACCTAGTTTTGTGTCTATTAGATCTCCACACTCCAAAACTCTTTCTTCTTAATTTTTGGATACCCCAAAGGTCTCTCAATGTTCTATGTTCATAAAAATTTCATGAAAAAATTTATTTTAAATAGAGAGATATGAAGAGTCCTTGTCTAGGTCAAATACCTAGTTAAGGATTATCCAAACAAGGCAATACAAGGGGTGCCCAACTCTTGGGCATCCCCTCCTTCTTCTGTCGTGGACCACCAACAAAGGGTGCATATTATGTGCCATAAAAGCCACAAAAATCTCAAAAAAAATTTAGATAAAATCAGTACCATAAGGAAAGAGTTTTGATTTCCTAAAACTCTATCTCATGGAATTTGAAATCCAAACTAATTCCTACTTTGACTTGGTCCACAACCACATTCCATATAAGAGAGAAAGAGAAGAAAGTTTTGGACATGCATGAAGACCTGGGAGAGAGAGTTTTGTCACACAAAATAAGAGAGAGTAGGCATGGGATAAGAGAAAGTGGGCGTGGGGGGCTAAGGTGGAATCCTAGTCTTACTAGGATTCAATCTATGACTTGTTCAAATTTGGTTTTTCAAACCAAATCAAACTAAAACTAAATCAACCTAATTAAAATAGATCTTAACCCAATTAAGAATCTAATTTAATCAAATTAAATTAAATTTAAATCTGATTTAATTTTTTAATCAAATTAGAAATTAGGTTGACCCAAGTCCTATTTGAACTAGGACTAGTTTTTTCTTACACTTGGCTTATCCAATAAACCAATTGGACTTGATCCAATCAAGCCCAAACTAAATCTAATTAAATTATATTTAATTAGACTTAATCTCAGTCCTTTGGCTTAATCAAATAAAATCAATTAGCAATCTAATTGCTAATCGATCCTCCTACAACACTTGCACTAGGTTAAATGTCAATCGTATTGATCGTTTAACCCTAGAACGATTCTTAATCATGGATCAACCATCCGATCGGATCATGAACTCTAATGTGTGTGACCTCATAGGTCTGAATCTAAGTCGGTAGCATAAGAATAAATTTTTATACCAATCGAAGTGATCATCTAGCAATGATACCCGACGGTCGGATAGATCAAATGTGTAGAACAACATCCTTAGAACCCATGCAGATATAGTTTCCATATAATTCATCTCCTTGACCAAAATACTCATAGGATACCTCAGAGTTCAACTATCAACTCTGATCAGACTGTCCATATTGTATTTCAAAATATCAAATCTATCTGATGGATTATCCTGGCCAAGGTTTTGCTAAATTGAAATGCAGTGACTCATTCTTCTCCAACTCTTGGAGTGGTCAATCCCATCTCGATCACACTCTGACTTTGCAAGTACTTGACTGTGTCCAAAAGTCTTCCGTCACTGAATTAGAAATTCAGTTAGTCCAGTACCAAAATACAGTGAGTTGCTTGCAAGTCACTGAGGCGATCTCAGGTCTAAGGGACACTTATACCTATATCCCATCAGAGACATTCTCGACAGCAGAATGCTCTGGAGTTGATCATGTTCTATGATGATGTACCCTTACATCTCATTTGTATGCCATACCAGTGTCTCCATACTCCTTGATTAAGAGGACAACCAACCCATATGGCCTACAGCGATCTATGCTCGATAGAAACTGTCGTCCTTATTAACAGCCTATCATTTGGTCGTGAATAATTTTAAGGACTAATCGATAAATTCTCTTTTTATCAAATCTAAATAGTCCTAAGGACTTCATCATAACAACGGAGTTCATTAGAAGATGAAAACTTATGATGAAAATATCAAAAATATATTTTATTTTTTAATAAATCAATTATAATATAAGATTGCTCAACCGTCAACAGGTTGACGATTGGTTTTTGGGATATATTTTTTAATAGTTTGTACCTCCAATGTTTATTTAGAATACTGGATCTATTATCATGCACCTTAATGAGAGGCTATGAACTAGTTATCCTCATAACTGTATCATTTTAAGGATCTAATAATTTAGAAGATTTAATTAATTGATTTAAGAATAAAGAGAAGAGGTTAATCAGTATTTCAATGATCCTTCCACTGACTTCATCAAGTCATCAAAGAGGACTAGAAATAATCTAGTTTAAAAATACCTAAATTAGTCACACCGATTAATCTTAATGGCATGGTTTAATTCAAATCTTTCAGTGATCTAATCTTAACATAATCTACCAAATTGATTAGATAAGTGAGATCAATGGGAGGATAGCCAATGCTTACCTTAGATACCACATAGATCAGATAAATATGCCCTCAATTTAAAATCATCGATCGAACTGTTTAATTTATCTTAGACACCAATTGATCGATTAGTTTCGATTTGATCAGCCAAAAGATTCAGGCTCGATCACTGAGCCATAATCGGATCCATTTGGTATGGTCAAAAATATAGACTTGATCAAGCTACAACTATTGAGATTGATCTTAGAAAAATCTTGACCTAATCTAATTCAATTATTGATTAGATTTAATAAATTTTTCTATTTAATCTATATTTATTACTAATCCGAGATCTAACCTAGTTAGATGATCTGATTCAAGCTAACCCATAGCCCTTTGGTTTATGAGGTGTCTTAAGATCTTCAATTCTCAAAACTAGATCTTTTAATAATCATATCTTAATTCATAATTAAGTATATAAAATTTTATATTGAAATAATTTTAACTTGTAAAACTATTTTACAAAAATTTTTATGCAAAACCTTACATCATATGTCATTAATTTCAGATTATGAAACTAATTTTTAGATCTAAATATTTTACATAAAATAGTAAAAAATAAATCATAAAATTTTTAGATCTAATGTAAATTTATTTATGATTTGAATAATTCTAGGATTACTTTTCACCTTTCTTCTACATGAGATATAATTACATCGGCACCTTTACACGTCATAAGAGAACCTGTTGATTGGGTAAGAGAGAAAATTTAATCCCTACTTCTTTTTATGATCGGATGGCCATGGTAGTCGAGTCAATTTCAAGTATTTGGCTACTAAGAACAATTCAACACTACATATCACATGTGTAAAGAAAAATTTCTAGTTTATATCATATTCATAATATGATAATATGCAGAATTTTTATCTAATCTAATTAGATCGTTACTATAACATTAAATTTTTAGATCTGAACCTTAATCATATCATCACATGAATCATTAATTTTAGATCTAGAAAAATAAAGAAATCTATTCAAAATATATGTATGATCACATAGAAAAATTCTGATTTGAGATATGATCAAATATATACAGATACTTTGCTCAAATCAGATCTGAAACTCTATCAAACAGATTCAGATCTGAGCCTGATTCAAACATCAATTCTCTAATTAAAATATATCTAAAAAAATCAATCAAAATAGATTTAAATCTATACATAATTAGATTTTAAATCAGAATAAAAATTTATACAAAAAATTCTGCTAAAATAGATTTTTAACAGATCGTTTTCAGAGGCTGATTTTGATCCAATAACCTATTCAAAATTAGATCAGAAAAATACAGAGAATATCTGATCAAAATAAGATTTAGTCATATCAGATCAAAAAAATATAGAGAATATCAGATCAAAATAAGATTTAATCATATCAAAAATTTTGATTTAAAATAAGATCAAAAAAAATTAAAAAAAATCTAAAAATTAGACTATGCGATCATAACATATAGCCTGACTCTGATATCAGTTGAAAAAAAAATTATCTGATCATATTAGATTCTAGAAAGAAAATTGAATAGATTAACAATTAAAATTTTTATAATATTTATAAAATCTCACGTTAATTTGCAGCAGAAGACTTAATCAAGATTGAAAAATTTTTGAAGGTTGTTGCTTCGCAAGATCCGAATGTCCAAACCCTCTACTTCACTCGCACGCCAACCAACGTAAGAGAGAAGGATGAATCTCTTCTTCAGAAGGAGAGGAGAGGAGGTCTTGAGATCTGATCTCTAAGCCTTGGAGAACTCCACACGCCACCCAAGAGAGAGGAAGAGGATGCCCAAGGGAAGACACGCCCAGAGAGAGGGGATGCCCAAGGAAAAGGAGACTCATTGATGATTGCTTGATTGCTTTCTCTGTTCTCCACACCCATCCTTAAGTAGACAAGAGATCCTTAATCAAATCAAATATCTTCATAGGTTAGGAATAGAATCCTTCAAGTTTGAATCAAATCTAAACTCTCTAAACTATAAGGTTTCCTAATAGAAGTAGGAGAGATGCAAACTTATGCCTCCCTTCACCATGCTGCACGTCCAAAGGAAGGGGCCTATTTTCAGCACCCTCTCCTCCATCTTGGTTGGTCATATGGGTGCAAGAATGTATTAAAAATATGGCTAAGTGCACCAAATCTAATTTGGTTCAGATTTGGATTCAATTCGAATCCAATTCAAATTCTATTCAAAATAAATTTGAAAAAATTACTAATCCTAATCTAATTAAGATTTATGTCCAAGTCTAACTTGGATAATTGACATAATTTAACCTCAATAAAATCAAGTCTAATTAAATTAGATCTAATCTAAAATAATTAAAATTTGAATCCAAACTCTCATAATTTTTGAAATCATAAATTTGATTAAATTCATCTCCACAATCAAACCTGCACCTCATGTACAGTGCTAGCTACACATAGTCAGTATTTAATTCCATATGACTTATAACTTAATTCTCAATTAAGTAAATCTATATATTCAATCAAGTCTCGTACTTTTAAATTGAACACATAAATATTGGATCAATTTTTTCTTATATTTTTTGACTTTATGTGTAACTCCATAGGTTCGAACACTAAGCTGGTAGTATGAAAATCCCTTTCTATACCAATCGAAGTGACCATCTAGCAATAATACCCGACGACCGGCTAGATCGAATAATTGCAAAGCAACATTCAAGAATCTCAACATATGGTTACCACATTATTCATCCCTTTGACCCTAATGCTCAAGATGACCTAGGATTTCACTGTCAACCCTGGATAAGTCATCTACATTGTATTTCAATCTTTTTCAAATCCTGTGATACATCACAAGGATTATCCTGATCAAGATTTTATTGGATTAAGATATTGTGATGTATTAACTTCTGTAAACTAGAGGGGTCAATCTCATCTTGACTCACACACTGACTTCATAAGTACTTGCCTGTACTCAGTAGCCTTCTATCACTGTATTAGAAATACAAGTAGTCTGGCACCCAAGCACAGTGAGTTGTCTGCAAGTCACCATGGTGATCTCAGGTCGGAGAGACACTTATGTCTATATTCTTCACGAGCTGCCCTTGACAGTAAAGTACTCCGTAAGTGAGTTACTGTTCAGTGATGATGTACTCCTACATCTCATCTGTATGTCATACCAATATCTCTATACTCTTTAATTAAGAGAAAAACTAACCCATATAGTACACAACGATCTATACTAGATAAATGTTAGTATCCTTGTTAATAATGTATCATTTGATAGTGAACAAGTTTAAGAACTATACAATAAATCCTCTTTTATCGATTATATTATAGTTCTGAAGACTTCATCGTAATACAAGAGTTCAAAGGAAGATGCACTTTTATGATGAACTTATCAGAAATAATTTTTATTTATTAATAATTTATATATAAATTATAAAGAGCTCAATCATCTACAGATAGACAATTAGCTTTAGGATATTTTTCCTAACACTAATTTTATTATATGCTCTTTATGATGGTAGTTAGATGTATATGATGTCTGTGATGAAAATATACATGTTATGGATATACATGAAACCAGATAGACCTGATTTTTTTATAAAATTATATTAAGTCATAATGGTGATTTGGTAAGAACACTATCTATACTTTTCTTCATGCTAAGCCAATAAAGTATATATCAAAATCTGTAATGGATTTGTTATGCTATCCATAAAGCTTGCTATGGAGATTAATATGATGTTGACTTAGTACATAGTGATACTTATGATATATTTGGGTGGTACTGTCTTGTTGTGCTATCCACAAAGATAGCATTATTTAGGTATAATTATATGAAAATAAGAGACTATAAGTATTTTAGAGTTAACTAAAATATTATAGTTTGTTGTACTATTCATAAGACTATAAGTATTTTGGAGGTTTACAATATGTCGGAAGTTGTATGAGATGCAATTGATAAGAGTTATCTATCTTTGAACTCATAAAGATTTGTTGTACTATCTACAAGGATCTTATAAGAAATTTATTGGGATTCGGATGCATAATGAAATATAGATTTTAAAATTTTTACATGCATCAACACTTGAATACATAAGATCCAAACTGCAATCTCCAAATCATCTTGATGATTCTAATCAAAACATGAAACATATAGCAATCAAAGGAGCAAGAGGAATTGATATATCTTCTAATCAATCTGATTTGATAGCTGATTGGTCTTCCTTGATGTACACATGCATATACCCTCCAATGGTGATCCACACGGATCTTGATTAAAGACCTTCGCCAATCTGATTTGCTGATTTTCTTCTCAAGAAATCAGTAGCCTTTTTTTCTCTCTCTCTCTTGATCTTCCCCTCTCTTGGTGAAGAGAATATTGATTGATCCAACCCTTGAACCTAAGCCCCTCTATTTATAGATTAAAAGTCTTGGTTTCAGCCCAAGACCTGACTCAACAAGGAGTCCAGATAGGAGCCAAAACCCCTCTACCCACCCAATTACCTAGATGCCTCATCTCAGGAGGCATGTGTTGGAAAATATAGGTGATTTTATGCATGTATTTTAAAAATTTTTTAAATAAAATATAGTAGAAAATAAATAGATTAATCATATCAACCTAAAATATATAGATCTAATCATCAAATTAACCTACTCTACAATCTATAACATGATATGTTGCATATAAAATCTAAAAATCAGAAAATAAAATCTGTATGCATACATATGAGCAGTAGATCAAATCTACATCTACCTGAGTTCAGAACTCAATAACTGAGCGCAGGTCGATGATCGCTACTGCTGAGAGATATGGGAAAGAAGATTTTTGCTAGTTACTGATAGCCACACAAGTATCCGACCTCTAAGAAAAGTTCACTCGAAGCTCCAATCTGATCGATCTCCTCAGGAGTGCTAGCTCACACGAAGACCATCTTGTTGATTGACCTGAATCCTTTCTTCAAATCTCTCGAATCTTTTTAGAAGTTGAAGAAAGACATCTGGAGGAGATGAGGATGAAAAAGAAGTATGGAGAAGAAATAATTTTTTTTCTTATTTTTCTCTCTTCCCAAATCTTAGGAACAAACCTTAGAAATCTAGGTTTTGTGCTCACCAAAGAAGAGAGGACTCTCTTTTTTCTTTCACGCCATGGAACCATGCCCAAAACCCTCTCCACGTGAAGGCCTCTCTCTAGTCTCTCTTACATGCATAGAAGAAAGAATAAATCTCTTTTTATTTGGCATGTAAGGAAGTTAGGGTGAAGAGTCCAACAATGTTTAGACTCTTCCATTAGTTGTCACCCCTTCTTTCAATTCCACATCAAAAACAAATGTTGGACGCCCTAACCAAGTAATTTTCATAGTAAAACCAGATCATATCTGATTTCCCACACCCAATATATCTCTATTTGTCGCATAAAAGAAAGGAATAAAAGGGAGTGGGCGGTAAGGTTTATAGATAAGGTCACAACTTATCTAATATGGTAACTTATTCAAATCATATTTGAACCTACCATATATTACCAGATATTATCTATTTTTAGACGTGAGAAAGGGAGGGTGGAAGACATTTTTAGCATGGAAAAATCTTATGCAAAAATCTCTTGGCGTGATGAGAAGTGGCATCCAAAATATGGGTGGCACATGGGAGAAGTCCAACATTTTATGGACTCTTGATTTCCTTATTTGACTCCAAACCAAATCTCATCTGGTTAAGCTCAAATAAATAGATAAAATCTAATCTAATTAGATTTATAATTTTTTAATCAAATCTCAATCAAATTAAAAATTGATTGAACCAAAGTTCTGATCAAATCAGGGATAATTCTCCCTTAACGATTAGATCATCTCATAATCTAATCAGATCAAACCTAATTGAATCTAATTCAATTAAATTTTATCTAATCTTCTTTGCTCAATCAAATTGAATTAATTAATACTCTAATTATTAATTAATCCTCCATTAATTTACTATCACTCAGTGAATAAATTCAGTACAACTTTTGCATAAGGTTAACCATCAATCGAATTAACAATTAAACCCTTGAACGATTCTCAATCATTGATCAGCTGCATGATCAGTCAGAAATTTCTTTTGAGTGTGACCCCATAGGTTCGAACCTAAATTAGTAGTATAGAAATAAATTTTTGAAACAATCGATATAACCATCTAGCAATGGGATCCGACGTCTGGATAGATCGAATGATGGCGAAGCAACATTCAAGAATGTACTGACGTATAGTTATCATATAATTCATCTCTTTGACCTTAATGCTTAAGGATGACCTAAGATTTAGCTGTCAATCCTACATAAGTCATCCACATTATATTTCAATATTTCAAATCCATCACATAGATTATCCGAACCCAGGTTTTACTAAGTTAAAATATATTGATACATTAACTCCTACTAATTCGAAGGGATCAATCCCATCTTGACTCATGCACTAACTTGACAAGTACTTACTGCATTCAAAAATCTTCTATTACTAAATTAGAAATTTAGATAATTTGATATCAAAGTATAGTGAGTTACTTGCAAGTCACCGTGGTGATCTCAGATCGGAGGGATATTTATATCCATATCCTTCACGAACTATTCTTAACAATAGAGTGCTCCACAGTTGGTCATGTTCCATGATGATGTACTCCTATATCTCACCTATATGTCATACCAATATCTCCACACTATTTGGTTTCAAAGACAACCAACATATATGGCACATAATGACCTACACTTGATATCGCTATCATCCTAATAATAGCATATCATTTGATCGCGAACCAGTTTAAGGACTATGTGATAAATTTTTTTTTATCGATCAAAGTAGTCTTAAAGACTTCATCACAATACAGAAGTTCGTTAGAAAATATAATATTGTGATGAAAAGATCAAATAATTTTTATTATTGATCAATTCATATACATTCATAATTAGTACAATCGTCGTACAATCATCGTACTTTTATTATTGATTAATTCATATATATTTATAATTAGCAGCATCGTCATACGATTGATTTTTTAAAATACATGCATGATTGATCCAACCCTTGGACCTAAGCATCTTTATTTATAGATTAAAAGTCTTGATTTCAGCCTAAGATCTGACTCAACAAGGAGTCTAGATAGGAGCCAAAACCCCTCCAACCACCCAATTACCTAGATGCCTCATCTCAGGAGGCATGTTGCCTCTTTTTACCATGGAATCAAGGGGAAAACATGGAACCAAGTGGGCATGGAGGTTATGGAGGCATGGAGGAGTTTTTAACTACCTAGACTACTCCCTTTTGGTGCAAGAAATAGCATGAAACACCTTTCATGCATAGAGTTGGGATGCGCTCTAGCAGCAAGGGAAAGAAAAGTTCTTCTATGAGTAGGACTCCTTTCTCGTGAAGGCTAGAGAGCATTTAAATTAGGAGAAAGTTAGTTAGGAGCCAACAACTTGACCTAAACTAATCCTAATCCAATTAGGAAACCAAATAAATGGGGATTCATGGGATTAATCATGTGCTAGCACATTTGACTTAAATCCATTAGGATTTCTACCAAATCCTTATTGATTTAGAACTTCTCAAGCCTAATCAAAAGTTTAAGTCCAATTTTTTTTTGTGTGTGATCTATTGGGTTCCACATCAACCAGCAGCAGGTCTAGACTTGAGTTAACCTAATCTGATTAGGTCCAAGACTAAATCAGCCCATATGTTACAATTAATTAGAACTCTTCTAATTAAATTGCTAAATTAAATTCTTTAATTCATGAAAACTATAAGTCAAAATTGATATCTAGCAATGTATCATGAGTATCTAGAAGATGTAAAATTTGATGAAATATCAAAATATCCTTCCATGGTGAGTTACCGTATAATTCAATCCTTCGATCACACAACATCTCAGACAGACCATGGACATGAAATCATGTCAAGCCCAAATATCTATCCATATATATCTTGATCTGATGATGATGATTTTGTTGATGAATCGTTAAAAATTTTTTCTAATGTTCATCCTACTCTGGTCAGAGACTTCTCGAGTTACTATCCTATGAGATCATATAGAATATTCTTTTTTCCTATAAGGAGTGACTGATTTTCTATTGACCACTCACAATCTCTATGGATACTTTACTATACCCAGAGTATTCTACATATATCTCAGAGAGTCATGCTAGGGTATGAACCAAAGTATAGATCTGTATACATAAGGTACCATGATGATCTCAGATCTAAGGATCACTTACACTACTCTCACTGAAGAACCATCTTTGACATGTTAGTAAGGCTCCATCAAAGTTCTCCTTGTGGATCAGTTCAGTGAACTCATTCTTCAATAAGCACCTACATCCTTGTATTAGTGTCCCTACATAAGTGATGTGAGATCAATCATCCTCTCCATCAAGCATATATAGGATGTACCAATCTTTTCGATATCATTGAACCTCGACTCAATGATCCTATAATTGAAAATATTTTGAACTAAAACTATCCAGATTTAGATCTCACTAGCATGATCTCATCATGACCCTAAAATCATTATCTTGATCTATGAAATTCATCATAATCTTAGTTAAATCATGAATGAAATAAAAGATGCAGCATATGATGAAACATAATGCCTCATATTGTTAATTAAATAACCAAATGTCATATACATGAGCATGGAGATGCTATAAAAAAGTTTCATCACATCATCCATGTGATTGGCTTGCAGAATACTATTCTTTCAATCTTCCACTTACACTAAAGCCAATCGTCCCTGTATCTGATGCTCATGTTATCAAGATGGCGATCAAACTACTGCTATGACAAGGCCTTAGTAAATTGATTCACTATGTTGTTCTTTAAATCAACTCGCTCTATGATCACATCATGAACGAGGTGGAAGTGCCTTAGGATGTGCTTGGGTTTCAGGATGAGATCTTGGTTCCTTTATCAGAGCAACAACTCTGATGTCTTTATAATAAGGTAACACGAGGCGTACAATCTCTGGAATCAGACCAACTCCATGATGAACTCTTTCATTAGGTAGCTTTCTTAGCAACTTTACTTACTACAATATATTGAATTGATTACAATCTGCTGTTTGAAACTCTTCCAACTCACTGCTCCATCATATAGAGTAAAAATATTTCTAATTCTTCTCAAGTACTTGAGAATATTTTTATAGTTTTTTAATAATCTTTATAGGTAAGTAAAACTCTTTTACACCCATTCATATTGAATCTGTTCAACATATGATCTATGTATTTAGACTGAGACAAACCTAGCATCCTTTTAGATCTATCCCTATAGACCTTTATAACCAGTATATAGGAAGCTTCATCCAAGTCCTTCATAGAAAATTTTTGTGATAGTGAGGTCTTGACCGACTACAACATCGAGACATCATTTTCAATGAGTAGTATGTTATCCACATATAGGATAAAGAAGACAACGGGACTCCCACTTGTCTTCATGTATACACAAGGTTCATCCATGTTTTTGATAAAATCAAATAGTTTGACTGTCTCATCAAAATAGATGTTTCATCTTCTCAATGCCTACTTTGATCCTGCAATCGCTCCCTAAAGATAGCATCCTTATGGAGAAGAAAGGTGAAGAATGCCTCCCCAAAGGCACCTATTTTCATTGCAGCAAATTGAGCATGGGAAAAGAAATTGTAAGAGTTACCTTACAAGTATGAAGCAAAAGAATGCAAGAGTTGCATCTGCTAAATATTTATATATGATATAAACTAATTTATCATTGAATATTTCAGCTTTAAATTCTTAGATATTAGATACCGCATATAGTTTTCACTTATGTAAATTGTTGCAAGAGCTGCAGAAAATAAGGAAGCTAAAGAGAGGTGACTTCAAACTGATCGACGTTAGTAGAGAGTCCATCCAGGCCAAAGCTATAGAAACCTATATGTTAAAGCTGTCTTCAGACAAAGTTTTGAAATTAGTAGACTACCATTATATACCTAAAATCATTAAAAATATTATTATTCTACCATTGTTATTTTTACATGATTATGAAATAAAAGAAAGGACAAACGTTACTCTATTTTTTATTTTGGTGAATTTTATGGCGATGTATATATGGATAATGATTTTATATTCCTATCACTCAATGATAATATTTTTCATATTGATGAAAATAAGAAACGAAAGAGAGAAGATGTGAATATCATATATCTTTGATACTGTCGACTTGATCATATTAGTGAGTCAGAATAAACAAGTTATATAAAGAAAAATTTTTAAACCATATGATTTTAAATCATATGAAACTTATTAATCTTGTCTCATAAGAAAGATAACCAGAACTCTATTTGCTGAACATGGAGAAAGGATAAGTGAGTTATTAGATCTCACACATATAGATATTTACGGACTTAATGATGACTCAGGCTAGGGAATTCTCTTTGAAAGGACTCCTCCTTACACACCATAATTGAATGGTGTTGCAAAAAGGAGGAATCACACTCTATTAGATATGGTGCAATCCATGATGTGCTTCATAGATTATTCAATCTTATTCTAGGAATATGCCCTAAAAGTTACCACATATATTGTAATCAAGGTACCAACTGAATCTGTTTCTAGCGCTTTATATGAGATATGGAAAGAGAAGAGGCCAAGCCTTAAACATGTGATGATATAGGACTGCTCTATTTATATCAACAGAATTGAGTGACGTAAACTAAGTGCTAGATCAAATAAATATAGTTTTATAGGTTATCTTAAGGAGAGTATGCGATACTACTCCTACCACTCTACTGAATAAAAGCTATTTGTTTGTAGACATGCCATTTTTTTGAAAATAATTATCTAAGAAAAGGATAGTAGGAGGATAGTTGAACTTAAAGAAGTTTAAGACCTACAAACTATTCCATAATAATATGTGGCAAGTCCACAAGTTGAACCTCAACTAGATGTATCCTTTGATGAGGCAAAACTACAACACACACCTCCTCTTCGAAGATCAAATAGAGTATGTAATGTATTACTCAGATATGAATTTATCATTGAGAAGGACAACGACCCACCCATCATTGAGAATAATGATCCTGTAACTCTGATAGATGGCTTGAAGTTATAAAATCTAAGATAGACTCCATGTATTGTTAGATGTGTGCCCTAGATGCCAGATTGGCTAACATATTCTGTACAAATCTAAGGGTAAATTTATAATTTTGACTATAAATGAATAAAAGAGTTATTCTACTATCACATTGTGTCTGTGATACATCCTTTGAGTTAGTAGGAATGTTAATTCATATTTTTAAGAGTTGAAAATTTAAGGCATGAATTTACATAACTAACTCATAAATAGCTCCTGACCATAGGATCATTACGAGGATGGTGATCGATCCGGAAGGTTGGTGTATGATCGCTTCTTTAGGATAGATGTGTCTTGAATCTACGGTGTGGAGACATCGAAGTGAGAGTATAAGTATTCATTGAGAACGAGAGTACTGAGCGTGACCACCTCGAGTAGTCATAAGGAAGTCTATCTTTTCATCAATGACTAGCTCGATGCTGCAGCTGTGTGTCTAGTTCTTTGATCTGAGGTGCATCGACAGTTCACCTTGAGTCTGTTATAGTTTGACTACACTATAACTCGATCTCCTAGCCATTCGAAACCCTAAGATGTATGTTGGTTGTAGCATATTCATTGTAGGAACCAGATTGCACCAAGACGGGATCTATCAACCTCGATAGATGAGAAGAGTAGTCCTATAATGATCAAAAGATGGAGTCCTTAAGCCCATCACCATGGTAGAGTGAAATAATGAAAAAAAGTTTTTCATTGGGATTTCACATCAGACTCGGATCGATCGATTTATTCATATGACTGATGTTGGGTTTGACGAGTTCACTTTTACCCTAATTCAGTCGAGACTCATGATAGAGGAACTCAATCACACAGGTAGCTGCACCGAGAGGTTCGTATTCATTTCTGATGGGTTACCACCATATACTGCTAGGTGTCACTGATGGATTTTGAGAGCAATTAGAATGATATTGATGATCGATCATTCTAATTATCTGAATCAGAAGAGTTCTGATCCATCGAAAGGAGTTTCGATGATGTCGATGATGAGATCACGACATATCTCATTACCATATGAAAATGAATCTAACTGGATCACACAAATAAGAGTTAGGGTCTGGATGTCATCAATCAAGCTAGTCCAGTTCGATTGATTTGGATTAGATTCAATTAGGTTCAAGAAAATCGTGCTAGCACACGATTGAGCCTAACTTTCTCCTCGTATAATCTTTTCTATCTCGACTAGAGCCAGTCCAGCTCAGAAAAGTCTTATCTTAATTCATGAGATGAATTTAAGACAACACTTGCTAATTCCTGTCACCTGCCATTTCTGTTTTAGGACATCGGTCAAATATTGACTCATGGATCTTAAACTGAAGGCCACTTGGCAAGAGGTCATTAGAGAGTATTTGTGGAGTGTCCACCTGCTAATTTTACCCTCAAAGTGGGAGCCATAATCAGATATGGCGTGTGCCCCAAGTGGATAAGGATAGAGTCCCATGAGATGAGGACTCTATGCCTTGATCAACTCAAACTGTTGGGCGCCAATCTCACTGTGTTTATCCAGTGTTGGCACCAACAGTAGGAGGGTTTGATGGGATTCTTATCTAATATGATCATATGACATCACTCCACCAATCAAATTTTTTTTAGAATTAATTAAAATTTTTTGATCGGTCAAATGATGTGGCACTGCATGGTGCAGCAGGGTCTATTTAAACCCTGTCTGCACCTAGGATTGAGAGAATCTACTCAATACCCAGCAAAACATAAAACCCCTCCACTTCTCTATATTCCCTTTGCTTCTCTCCCTCCCCTCTTCACGTCCAAGAGGTTGGACATCCATCTGGTGCTTGTCCAAGACATGGTAGCTCCCTGATCAAAAGGCTGCAGGGATTTATCGAGAAGCTGCTGCTCCAGCTTCAGAAGATCTTTTGAAGATCTTTCAGATCAGATCCAGATCTAATTTTTGGAGCAAAAATTTGTAAGGAGAAGATGATCCAAATCCTACTCAAGTGGATACTGGTAGAGGCCAGACGACTGTGTGGCTATTTTTGAACCTCGGGCATTGCTGCGATCATCTAAAGGGTAATCTAGTTACTCTAGAGGTATTTCTCTAATCCTCAAGTTTTAGATTTAATTTTAGATTAAATATTAGATAATAAGAATTAGATCTAATAGATCTTAGATCTAAAATATTATAGGATAATTTTTTTTTAAAATATTCCACCCCATATCTCATTAGATATGGAAGATCCTACAAGGAAAAAGCCGATTTTTTTCCTTCAACTGATATCAGAGCAAGGTTCATGGCTCTATTTCAGATCTAATTTAGATCTAATTTTTATTTTTATTTATTTGATATTAATAAATTTCAGATATCACATCAGATGTGATAGAATCTAAAATTAAAAAATTTAAAATTAAATCCAAGTAGATCTAACATGTATGAGATGCATGACTAGACTAGGAATAGTTTAATCTATGAATAGTCTTAAAGTTTTATGTTTTAATGTGATTAAAATATAAATTAGATCTAATTTATTCTCTAATTTTTTGATATTATAAATATTATATTCAGATCAAAAAATAGAAAATAAAATCTAATTAATACATTAAGATTGATCTGATGCATGCCTAGACTAGTTGTAGAATTGTTCTAGTAACTGTCTAGAATAGATTTTATATTGAATAGTTCAATTTAAATCTTATTTTTCAGATGTTATATGTGATATATCAGATCTGAAAGCATGCTAATTAGATCAAATTTTAATACATGAGATGTATGCAAAGCATGTATAAATTAGATCTAAAATTATATATGTGATATGTAACTTAGATCTAACTAGTTTTGTAGTTAAATCAATATTTCTGATTAAGGTGTTCCTCATGGCCATCCGATCATAAGAACAAAGTAGGGTTAAGACCCTCTCCTCCCATTCAATGGGGTGTTCTTATGGCATGTAGGGGTGCTACACGTTCATCCTTAATCAGAAATCAAACTTACTTTTTTGCAAAACCCTAGATCCTGAAATCCTAGGATTTATTTTACATGTTTTATTTATGAATCTAAGACTTAATTAATGAATTAAGCTTATGAAATTAAATTAGATCTAAAATTGAGAATTTCAGATCTAAGTCATTTTCATAAAATTAGGTTCGGACTTGGGTAGCTCAATTAGGTCTAGCGGTTGATCAAACCGAATCAAAAGTTGGTTAGGTGGGATCATGAAAGCTAATAATTGACCAACCTAATAGGATTAAGTCTGGATCAAGGTCGAATCACATTCATATGTGACTCGATCAAGCCAGGACCTAATTAGGCTCAACGATTAGAGCCTGGATTGTAGGCTAACCCAATTGGTTCTGGTTCGATAATTTGATGTCTAAGGTAAGTTGGACAGATACGACCGACTAGTTTTTAATTGGGAGCTACTCGATTCGAATGCATTCTTGTCGAGTTAATGGCATATCCCATCCATCGGTCTCACTTACCTGGCCATATGTGTCGACCCAGTTCTAATTTGAGGTGGCTAACAATTCGAGCTAACCCATGCCACTAGGTTAGTCATAATTGTTATGACTATGTCAAGTCAAGTTTAATGAGACCTAAATCAAATCTCCCTAAGAAAATATTAAGTCTAAGGTCTTCCACCATTGTGGATGTGCGGGCCCTTCTCGAGGTTGATTGTTCTCGACTGGTTACAGTGGCTCAGTTGCACTGGAAAGATGCAACCATGTCCATTAGGCATTGGATGCTATGGATTAGAGGATAGGTTGTGCTCAATATTTTGGATACGGTGAAAAACTCAATCAGGAATCTAGTTCGTGCAAATGGTGGGTCTGACTTAACTAAGGATTGGAGCAATATTTCAGACACGGTGAGCTTCATAAATTAGAGACCAAGTTTTGGATGCACCATGATTAGAGAATCATTGGACAAGAGTTGTCCACTCATCGGTTGATCCATCATCAATAACTGTTAGGTGAGGTGATGAGCTAGTCGGTAAGACCGCACCACCCACTAGAAATTACTGATCACGGAGATTTTCACATCTCTACCTAGGGAGTGTAGGGATCTGAGAAAATAGTGGAAGCTTAATTTGTTTAAAAATGAAACTCCTAAATAAATTGGTTAAATCTGATTATAAAATCTAACTAAAAACTTTTGACTCTCTATAGGAAATATGTCTGTATCCAACCTCCTGACCAAAATACTAGACACCCATAGATTGACTGGACTCAATTTCAAAGACTGGTGAGGAACTATAGAATTATTCTGAGTTTTGAAAAACTGACTCATATCTTGGATCAGGACCCACCTACCATACCAGCACATCCGACTGTTGAACAGAGAGCATCTTTGAAAAAGTGGACGGATGACGATAACAAAGTCAGATACTACATGTTGGGTGCCATGTCTGATGACTTACAGCACCAACATGAAAATATTATGACTACCCGTCAAATGTTGGCTCACCTACAAGAGTTGTTTGGTGAACAAAGTCGCGCAGCCAAGTATCAAGTCTGCCAAAGACTTTTTAAGGTTAAAATGCGTGATGGACAGTCAGTCCAAGATCATTGTTTGACAATAATCAAAGATCTTGAGGAGCTTGAGAAGCTCGGTATCATCTTAGACAAGGATTTTCAGATTGATGTGATCCTTCAGTCCTTGTCCGATGCATATGGTCAGTTCATCATGAACTTCCATATGCATAAGATGCAGTGTACCTTGACTGAGTTAATGAATATATTGGTTACGACTGAGCTTTCTTTGAAGAGTTCAAAAGGCTCAGTCCTTACTGTGGAGCGGACTTCTTCCAAGAGAAAGTTTTTTGGAAAGAAGAAAAAATCTGTGAAGAAGCAAAAGGTGGATGGGAAAAGGAAGAAGATGGAACTAAAGAAGAAGGCTGCTGAAAAGAGAAAATATTTTTACTGCAATTCAGACGGTCATTGGAAGTGAAACTGTTCTCAGTACCTGGCCACCCTGAAGAACAAGAAGGATGGTCCTTCTGGAGGTATGCTCATTATAGAATCTAATCTTACAATTTTTTCTGCATCCAGTTGGATACTTGACTCTGGTTCTAGTGCTCATTTGTGCACTTCTATGCAGGATCTTGAGCAGAGTAGGAGGCTGAGGGATGGGGAGATGATCCTATGCATCGAAAACGGAGCAAGAGTTGCTGCTGTGGCCATGAGAACCTATCCTCTACGATTACCGTTAGGATTAGAATTAGTTCTTAGAGACTATTATTATGTGCCTGCAGTAAGCAGAAATTTGATTTTTGTTTCATGTTTAGCACAAGAAGGCTATGTGATTAGCTTTCATAAGGACCATTGTAACATATTTTATGAAAATAATAAAGTTGTAAATGGTTTTCTTATTAATGATCTCTATCAGCTACATATTGATGTATCTATATTTAATGTCGAGCAAAATATGAATGCCATAGGGATTAAAAGGCCTAGAGATAGTCTAAATGATAGGTATCTGTGGCACCGAAGGCTAGGTCATATAGCGGAAGACAAGGTTAACAAATTGAAGAAATCCGGGCTATTGAGTCTGTTGACTTTCGAGTCATATCCAGTTTGTGAATCATGCTTTCAAGAAAAAATGACCAAGCTCCTTTTTACAGGACATGGGGAAAGGGCCACAGACCTACTTGTCCTAGTACATATGGATGTGTGCGGTCCATTTGATGTGCCAGCTAGAGGCAACTATGTCTACTTCATTATCTTTACCGATGATATGTCTAGGTACGGATATATGTTTCTAATGAAACACAAGTTTGAAGCCTTTGAAAAGTTCAAAGAATTCAGACATGAGGTAGAAAAACAAACAGGAAAGCCTATTAAGGTTCTTCGATCAGATCGAGGAGGTGAATATCTTAGTCGGGAGTTCCTAGACTATTCTAAGGACAATGGCATAGTCTCTCAATAGACTCCACCTAGAACACACAACTCAACGAGATTTCAGAATGAAGAAATCAGATCCTATTAGATATGGTCCGTTCCATGATGAGCTTCATGAACCTCCCTGAGTTTCTTTGGAGACATTGTCTCATGATAGCAATATATGTATTGAATAGGATTCTCTCTAAAACTGTTCCTACCACTCCGCATGAGATATGGCATGGTAAGAAGCCAAATCTGAGTCATCTCAGAATTTGGGGTTGTCTAGCTCATGTCAAGAGATAGCAGGCGGATAAGTTAGAGTTCAGATCTTTTAGAGCTCGGTTCATAGGATATCCTAAAGAGTCATTAGGATACTATTTCTATATTCTAAAGATCACAATGTGATTGTGAATCGACATGCTATTTTCTTGAAAATAGTTTATTAAAGATAGTGGCATCAGAAGAATAGTTAAGCTCAAGGAGAATATCTCCCAAGAGCAACGAGTTAAAGAACCTGAGGAACCAAATCAATTAGAACCAGTCCTAACACAACCTCTTCCACCTCGTAGATCGACTAAGATTTTTTGTCCTCCTGAAAGGTACTTAGGTACCATACAAGAGATGTAGAAAAATATTCCTCACGAAAAATGGGATTCATGGCGATGACTCCAAGACCTATGACGAGGCGATATCAGATATCGACTTCGAAAAATGGTTAGAGGCAATGAGATCAGAAATTGACTCGACGCACTCAAACCAAGTCTAGACCTTGGTAGATCCACCTGAAGGTATTATACCTATTAGATGTAAATGGATCTTCAAGAGAAAGATAGGTGTAGATGGGAATGTGGAGATATTCAAGGCTAGGCTCGTAGTGAAAGGTTATAATGAGCGTGAAGGCATTGACTATCAGGATATCTTCTCGCCTATAGCCATGCTAAAATCCATCCGCACATTGCTTGCTGTTGCAGTCTATTTCGATTATGAAATATGGCAGATGGACGTGAAAATGGCGTTCTTAAATGGATATCTTGAGAAAGATATCTATATGGAACAGCCGCTTGGTTTCACATCCAGTGATGATGATCACAAGGTCTGTAAGCTGCAAAGATCCATTTATGGACTTAAGCAACATTTCAGAACTGGAATACTCGTTTCAATGATGTGATCAAAATATTTGGTTTCATCAAGAATGAGGAGAAACCATGTGTGTTCAAGAAGGTCAGTGAGAGCGCAATTGTCTTCCTCGTACTGTACGTAGATGACATCCTCCTAATTGGAAATGATATTTTCATGTTGACCTCAGTCAAAATATGGTTGTCTAAGGAGTTCTCTATGAAAGATCTAGGAAAGCATCCTTTATACTGGGTATTAAGGTCTATAGAGATAAATCCAAATAGGATGCTGGGACTTTCACAGAAGATGTACATAGAGGAGGTGCTAAAAAGGTTTAGCATGAAAAACTCCAAAAGAGGTTTAGTACCTTTTAGACATGGCATTCATCTCTCCAAGAAGATGTGCCCATTGAATGCATGAGCAAGATCCCTCATGCTTCGGCAATAGGGAGCCTCATGTATGCATGCTATGTACACGACCTGATATAGCTCATGCTATAAGTGTGACAAGCAGGTATCAATCGAATCCAGGCGAAGAGCACTAGACTTCTGTGAAATATATCCTTAAATACTTAAGAAAGACTAAGGATATATTTCTAGTCTTTGGGAATAGAGAATTCCAGGTTCAGAATTTACAGACTCAGATTTTATGTCTGATATAGATGATCGAAAGTCAACATCTGAGAGTTTGTTCATTTGCAATGGTGGTGCAGTTAGCTGGAAGAGTTTCAAGCAGACGATGATTGCTGATTTCACTATGGAGGCAAAGTATATTGCCTGCATCGGAAGCTGCAAAGGAGGTATTCTGGTACAAAAAAATTTATCGCAGAGCTTGGAGTGATGTCATCGGATGCCGTCCCTCTTTACTGCGATAATAATGGTGCCATAGCCCTAGCTAAGGAGCTAAGGTCTCATCAGAAGTCCAAGCATATCGAGCGACGATTTCATCTGATCCGTGATTACCTCAAAAAAGATAATGTCGAGGTTAAGAGAGTCGACTCCACAGACAATGTGGCAGATCCGCTGATAAAGCCATTAGGCCAGCAGAAGATCCAAGCCCACCTTGAGAAGATGGAACTTAAATATGTAGCCAATTGACATTAGGTCAAGTGGGAGTTTGTTAGATGGTGCCCTAGATGCCAGATTGGCTGACACATTCCTGTATAAATCTAAGGATAAATTTATAATTTTGACTATAAATGAATAAAAAAATTATTCTACTATTACATTATGTCTTGATACATCCTTTGAGTTAGTAGGAATTTAATTCATATTTTCAAGAGATGAAAATTTAAGGCATGAATTTACATAACTAACTCATAAATAGCTCCTGACCATAGGATCATCATGAAGATGGTGATCGATCTGAAAGGTTGGTGTACGATCACTTTCTTAGGATGGATGTATCTTGAATCTACGTGTGGAGACATCGAAGTGAGAGTACAGGTTTCATTGAGAACGGAGTACTGAGCGTGACCACCTCGAGCATCATGAGGAAGTCTACCTTCTCATCGATGACTAGCTCGATGCTGCAGCTGTGTGTCTAGTTCTTTGATCTGAGGTGCATCGACAGTTCACCTTGAGTCTGTTATAGTTTGACTACACCATAACTCGATCTCCTAGCCATTCGGAACCCTGAGGTGTATGTTGGCTGTAGCATATTCATTGTAGGAACTATATTGCACCAAGATGGGATCTATCAACCTCGGTAGATGAGAGGAGTAGTCCTATGATGATCGAAAGATGGAGTCCTTAAGCCCATGGCCATGGCAAAATGAAATAATGAAAAAGAGTTTTTCATTGGAATTTCACATCGGACTCGGATCGATCGATTGATTCATATAACTGATGTTGGGTTTGACGAGTTCACCTTAACCCTAATTCAGTCGGGACTCATGATAGAGGAACTCGATCACACAGGTAGCTGCACCGAGAGGTTTGTCTTCATTTTTGATGGGTTGCCACTATATACTGCTAGGTATCACTGATAGATTTTGAGAGCAATTAGAATGATATTGATGATCGATCATTCTAATTATCTGAATCAGAAGAGTTCTGGTCCATCGAAAGGAGTTTCGATGATGTCGATGATGAGATCACGACATGTCTCATTACCAATACGAAAATGAACCTAACTGGGTCACACAAACAAGAGTTAGGATCTAGATGTCATCAAACAAGCTAGCCCAGTTCGATTGATTTGGATTAGATCCAATTAGGTTCAAAAAAATCATGCTCAAAAAATCGTGCTAGCACACGATTGAGCCTAACTTTCTCCTCGTATAATCTTTTCTATCTCAACTGAGCCAAATGTAATTTGACTCACCCAGAGAACCTTGAGAAGGTTTCTCTCAATCTGACTGGAGCCAGTTCAGCTTAGAAAAGTCTTGTCTTAATTCATGATGAATTTAAGACAACACCTGCTAATTCCTGTCACCTGCCATTTTCGTTTTAGGACATCGGTCAAATTTGACCATGGACTTACTGAAGGCCACTTGGCAAGAGGTCATTGGAGAGTTTTGTGGAGTGTCCACCTGCTAATTACCCTCAAAGTGGGTGCCATAATCAGATATGGCGTGCACCCCAAGTGGATAAGGATAGAGTCCCATGAGATGAGGACTCTATGCCTTGATCGACTCAAACTGTTGGGCGCCAATCTCACTGTGTTTATCCAGTGTTGGCACCAACAGTAGGAGGTTTGGTGGGTTCTTATCTGATATGATCAGATGACATCACTCCACCAATCAAAATTTTTTTAGAATTAATTAAAATTTTTTGATTGGTCGAATGATGTGGCACTGCATGGCGCAGCAGGGTCTATTTAAACCCTGTCTGCCTAGGGTTTAGAGAATCTGCTCAATACCAGCAAAAATGAAACCCCTCCACTTCTCTATGTCTCTGCTCCTCTCTCTCTCTCTTCATGTCCAAGAGGTTGGGCATCCATCTGGTGCTTGTCCAAGGTGGTGGCTCTCTGATCAGAAGGCTGCAGGATTTATCGAGAAGCTGCTGCTCCAGCTTCAGAAGATCTTTTGAAGATCTTCAGATCAGATCTAGATCTAATTTTTGAGCAAAGATTCATGAGGAGAAGATGATCTAGATCCTACTCGAGTGGATACCGGTAGAGGCCAGCTGCGTGGCTATTTTAAGAACCTCGGGCATTGCTGCGATCATCTACAGGGTAATCTAGTTACCCTAGAGGTATTTCTCTAATCCTTAAGTTTTAGATTTAATTTTAGATTAAATATCAGATAATAAGAATTAGATCTAATAGATCTTAGATCTGAAATATATAGGATAATTTTTTTTAAAATATTCTACTCAGATCTCATTAGATCTGGAAGATCTACAAGGAAAAAGTCGATTTTTTCTTCATGTATACCAATCAAGTATGAACTTTGGTTGATGCACTTAAGAGTATAATTTTAATAGATTGCAAATGTATCTTCAAGAAAAATTGGAGCTAATGGCTGACCAAAAGGATCTTGAGTCGACCCCATTACATCTCAACCCGACTTCAAAAGTTTCATAAGTCAATCCGAAATGCAAATCGACTCTAATGTCCAAAAATTGACTCCACTGATGTCTCAGAGCAAAAAGATAGAGAGCAGCAAAGTTTAAATTCTTTAGGTAGTGTCAACCCCACACTTAAGTCGATCCTAGCAAGAAGTCAAGTCGACCCCAGTAGAAGTTGAGCCGACCATAAAAATTAAGAGCTAACCGTACTGAGCTTTGATAGAATTAAATAGCTAGTTTGTTGATCTTTTTTTCAACAGCTATAATAGTTAATTTGAGCTCTCTAATAGTTATTTCAAGGTTTCTAGCCTTTCATGGACTTATTTAAGTATAGAATTTAGTTTTTAAAAAATAAAAAGAAGAACAAAGAAGAGAAAAGAAAAAAAAAACTTTGGGATTAACTTTTAAGATTTTACATGAAAAAACTTTGAGAAAATTTTTAAGAAAAGAAGAGCACTAAAAGATAGTATTCAATAACTTTCACAATTGAGAAATAAGAGCATGAGCGCATTGATTAAGCTTACCTATTGCAAAGAATATTCTTCAAATTTACTTTCAAGCTTTAATTGAAGTATTAAAGAAGTTCTTCATATTTGAGTTACAACTTCAACTATCTTCAAGAGTTTTATTTATTGTGCTTCAAATTTATTATCTCTTATGCTCTGGTGATTGTAACAATTTTTTTTATACAAGCGAATGATCACACCACTTTAGTTACAACCCATAAAGTCAAAAAATAAAAGATCCTGCAAAGAAACTTGGGTGTAAGGCATATCCAAGCCTGTAATTAGATGTGTGTATTGAGCTAAGTTAGGAAACTTGGTTTGAAAAAAAAATTTGGTTGATGAATCTAGAAAAACTGACTAAGTTAGATTTATAAGACTGAAAAATAATCTAGCCATAATCTTCTAGAGAATATAGTGAAATTTTAAGTGGGTAAGCTTGGGGAGTGGATGTGGGTATAAAGATTAGCACCAAACCACTATAAATTCACTGTATTTGTATTTATGTACTGGCTGTCTTTATTTCTACTTTAGCTATTCTACATACATCTTTATTTATATTTGACTCTCTAATTTTTTTGAGATATTGGATACTCACACTTTGGCATAATTTCAAGAAGTTTGTTAAAAAATTTAATCCTCCTCTCTATTAAGATTTATTTGCTACACACACACCTATTCATTATTTTTTGAATTACTAAAAATTTTCAAAATTTTGCAAAGCTTTAAGAATCTAATTCAGCCTCTCCTCTTAGGTTGCCACCTCTAGGCAATATTTCTTATCTTGTATACTTACTTGCTTTCTTATCTTGCATACTTACTATATTTGGCACTACACATCACCTACATTTGGAAAAACATATTTATTGCTATACATAGCTCTTAAATTTTTCAAAGAATTCAATTCAATCCCACTCTTGGGTTGCTTAGCTAAGCAACACCCTATAAGACATTGCCTAGCTTAATTCTCTTCGACATCTGCCACCCATGCTCCAACATCAAGGCTGGAAATGATAGCTATCCTCCCATTTCTTCATCTTGATTGTAGTCCACCACTACTAGATGCCATGGTCAAACACCATCGAGAGCCAAGTAAGACCCCAAGGATCTCTTAATTAATTTTCCTCTACCTCTTCGTTAGTCCTTGGAGCAAATTTTGGCTAGTTATCATCAGATATTTGTTAAGAGACATGATACTCTATTTTTCTGTTCTCAAAGATCCGACCCTATCTCTTGTTTTCCAATCATCTTCATTGCCAATGCCTGATGTAGATCCCTTGATGGATCTTCCATGCTAGTTGGAGGCCATGCCCGGAGTCCCAACCATCAAAAACTATGGATCCTCCTATTTC